>NC_133363.1:50012869-50159932 GCF_049309525.1 Garra rufa
TGCGTTCGCGCTCTCCCCTGATCTTCTGGTTAAAAATAGAATATATATGTAGTTGTGAATTAGTTATTTTCTGATGTGTGGAAACAATTTGAGGTGTACTACAATGGTATGTTGGGTGATAATAACACATAGATTGTCAAAATGGATACAAAATTGTGAAAAAAAAAAATTCAGAAGAGAATTGGCAGTAAAGTATAAATGTCTTTGTTTTCCCTTATAAGTGTTAACGAATGTCATGTAATCAGTTTTTGTGGTGGGCTGTGAAAGATCTTTTAAAGGTCCTATTATGCTCTTTTACAAAGTCTTTATTTTGTTTTGGGGGTGTACTTGAACATGCTGTCATGCTTGGTGGTTCGAAAAACGCATAATTTTTCACATAATTTACATTATTACAATAGCTTTCTCCCCAGGTTGGCACAAACGGCTCGATTAGTTCCGGGTTCCACATTCCGAAAAACCAAAAGTATTGTGATTGGTCAGAAGTCCCACTGCATTGCGATTGGCAAACAGCATAGACCGCGTTCCGCCCTGCTGCGCCCCTTACGCCGCTCCAGCACGGATTTCAGAGTAGTTCGCGGACTCTTTATTTAAAGCTGAAACGACCTGCGGCTCGCTGAAGCATCCCAGAAGCAGCTGTCCATAATACATGCTAAAGTTAGGCGAATCCCCAACCCTCTAACGAATTGAATTTCTGTAGGAGGGATACCGCGTTGTGACATCATTGCATGTGGAAAACAAACGCTATAGTCCAAACGAGTTGTTTCGTTGTAGTGCTTGAAAAGGGACTTTTTAAAAACTAAATATTTCCCTTAGGAGTGGACTTTGAGATTTGTAACTTTGTAGATGTTTTTTATGCCCAAACGTACACACCACACACTGGCTAAAGTTCAAAAAGTGAAAAAGCATAATAGCGCCCCTTTAAATGTTTGTCCTCAGTTTTTATAATTACCGACTCTGCCCTAAAATGACAAAAAGCTCATTCAATATTTGAAAGTACAGTTTGGAAAACTTACTTTATTTGTTCACAATAGTTGTAAATATTATTTCTCTGATACAAAAGGCACTTAAGTTTAGTTTTTTTCCTTGTCATATATGATCAGGTTTTTAAAAATGTTCTTAAATGCTTGTAGTGAGTGTGGTTTTTGTAGGTCTGTTGTGTTGTGCTTGGACCCCTCCCCCCCCATGCTGTCCCCTCCCATTTTCCTGCCCTTTACCCTCCCACTTTATCACACCTTTTTACACCCATTGTTTTAAACTTTTTCACATCTAAGGTGTGAACCACTGGTGTTCAAGTAAAGGGGGGTTTCATGATCCTGTAAGCCTTACCTGAGCAATGTTAACAATTAGATTCTGCACACAAACTGAGTTTAAAAAAAATTAAAAAATAAAAGCTTACCATCGTCAGAGTTGCTGTGTCAAAGAATGTGGTTCCTACTTTATACCATTTGTGGGTATCGCTTCTCGGCCTTTTGGCTAAGATCAAGTGTAGTATCTGTTCTTATCAGTTTAATATCTGATACGTGCCCTACCCGGGCACCATATATTAAATTGATTTTTGGAATAGGGAGATGGAATAGGGGCTTGCTCCGTCCACTCCACGCATCGACCCGGTATTGCAGTACTTCCGGGAACGGTGCACCCCTCCTAAAATGGTTAAAAAAGAAACATAAGTTGCACGGGGTGGTAATTAATGTTGAAGTTGCTGTGTATGGTAGTATTTGGTCATATATTAGTAAAAAATAGAATATATGATGAAGTGTGAAATAGTGTTACCATAATATTTACAAAATGTTATGTAGTGATATTTTCTACTGTTTATTTATTTATATATATATATATATATATATATATATATATATATATATATATATATATTTTGTGATAGTTCACCAATGAATAATGTCTACTTTCTTTTTGTGCAGAAGCAGTGGAACACAGTTTGACTGGTTAGTCTATGTTTCTTCTGCTGGTAGATCCTGTAAGTACACCATTCTATAAGCAAAACATAGTTTTCTATTGCTGGCTATAAATTTGATGCAAGTTCTGTCAAATTAAGAAGTTTAATGAAATGTATTTAAAATTACAGTGGGCTTTGTGTTCTGTTGAGGCAACAGTCAATGTTGTCATGAGCTAATAAATTAACCACCTAATGCTTACCAAGCTTGTAGCTGTATTTAACTGTCAGTTTACTGAAGCCACATATAATTTAATGTAAAAAAAAAAAAAACACATTTAAATATATTCAGTATTGTTACTTTGGTTTCACTCTTAAGTCTTCGCCATTTTCATGTCACTCTAGCTACATAATCCTGTATAATGTTTTTTAAATTATGAGATTGGAGCATCTCTTGTCTGATTGGTAGTCCACAATCTGTCTTCCACATGATTGGTTGGAGAGACCTACAGTTGCTGTAAACTTTTGGCTAATCAGAAGGTGAAGGTGTCTGACTGTAGTTGTCTCCAGTCACTGTACACTTTGTACAATCATAAAAATGTAAGGACCAGTGGTTTAGGCAAGAACAAGATCTAGAGTTTAAAGTACATTAAGGATTTGGATTATTAAGATGATCCAAATGAAGTGAAGTAAGGTCTTATCATCATTGAGGATGATGTCCCCTCAAGTGACCCCCCTTCAGGGTTGGTGTACAACTCATACTTACCTGGCAGGGGAGATACCATGATCAAGAAGGTGGTTCACCCAGGGCGAGGCTCAGCCATTGCACTCCGGTTGTGCTGACCCCTGCGAATTCCCCAAATGTGGGAATCTCGACTGCATAATTTCTGGTAGTGGGGGACTGCGTTCGCGCTCTCCCCTGATTTTCTGGTTAAAAAGAGAAATAAAACATACATGGGTTTTGACAAGTTATTTTGTCACGTGTTGGAAGAAGTTGTAGATTGCAACAGCGGTATATATAATTATTTTAATACAGTGGATTGTTTAAAGACACAATGTGTAATTTTTGCCAGTAGTGAACTCGTATTCAAAACAAACAGTGAAACAAAGGCATAGCTTGATGATGCCGTGATTGAGTGTGGAATCATGGAAGTTGTTGTTTTCATCCTCACAGCCAATTCGCTATGAAATCATGTTCATGGATGAGCTAATATACTGAAGTTTTATTAATGTAACTGTAGTTATGAAGCAAAATGGGGCTGACAGCCGTGGAAACGAAATGATGCAATGAGACCCCGTTACATGAAGGGAAGACGCAGATATTTCCCTGCGGTTTGGCCTCTCATTTACACGAAAACCCCGTTTTTTTTTATCACAGAAAACGATTATTTCTAAAAACTCCGGCCAAAGTGGATAAATTTGAAAACGCCGTTTTCACGTCGTGGATTGTGAAAATGGAGGCTTTTGAAAACGATGACGCATATTTATAGTCATGTGACGCATATTGTACCAATATATATCTATGTTTACACCAGTAATTGTGCCTGTGCTATTCACTGTCACACTGCTGCTAAAGAGATTTACCTTGTACACTCCTCAAATTACAGTCCTAAAACGATGACAGAACATTTACTCAGTTGCTGTCCTGCAAAACATGACGACAAACTGCTTTTCAGATAAAATACGAATGAGCGCAATATAGACGCGTCAGTGGATGATGAGATATTTCTGTAAATTATCCCGCCAGAAGAATTGCTTGAAAATTTACGTCTGTATAATTTGAGGCTTTACGCATGCGCAGTAAGGCGAATTTGATGATTTCCTACGTTTCAGTGTGGATTAGAAACTTTTGGAAAACGCTTGGAAACGCTAGTGTAGACGGAGAGCGTTTTAAAATGAAAACTCCGTTTTCAAATGTATCCGGATTAATGTAAACGTAGCCTGACAGTCCGTTACACTACTTAAACTCTTTATTTCTCTGGATAATGTAATGCAAGTACACAAGTCAACAAAATATACAACACTATTCCATTGGTTTTTGGGTATTTTAATTTTTAAAAAATAACTTGCCTTAACATATCATGCCTTTTAAAATGAACACAAGATAATAACCAAAAATTCAAAGGAGAATGGACAAAAGTAAAACGTTCGAACAAATCAAAAGAATTGTGATTCATAAATAAATCCGTGTCTTGGCGATACCTGCTGGCAGATCTGTTCAGTTATTTAAATCTTTAATATTTCTGTATTCATAATTTTATATTTTAATAAACATTTTATAAACATTTTATATTTTAATAAACATTAATCTCAACATGAATCTATGATTTTGATTGCACTCATGTCACCCCTGAGCCTCATTAAACATATGAAAAGGTAAAAACAAAGGTAAAAAAAACAAAATTCCCCTGTAAATCACTTTGAGGAGTCAAATTTCACCTCCTAATAGTAAGGCAATTTTTTTTTTTATCAGAGTTTTGGTTATTGTTTAGAATGTGCTCCTAAAATTTTGACTGTGCTCCTAAATTTAACTTAGGAGCACAAGTGCTCCTAGCAAGAAAAGTAAGAGTAGAGCCCTGAGCCATTATTTTTTTTATTTATATTGTGGAGGAGCATCTCGCTGCAGCCTGCGGTGGACATCCAACCCCGCCCACATCCAAGTGTGACGCCACGCCCATGTTCAAACACGTCACACATCCAACATATTAAGTAGTATTAACACATATTAAAATAGTGATAATATGATTAGCAATGTTCACATTTGTGGACATATCTTTAGAGAATTAGATGAAAATGAAAATATGCTAAGTGTTACTTTTACAATAACAAAACTTAATTGTCCGTCTAAATCTGATCTTGTCTAAGCTATGTCAAAATCGATTATAATAAACGTGAATTTATGTCATTACACAAACAAATAGGGTAAGGTTTAAATGTTTTATTACCAATTACCATTTTCCTAACTTTAATCAACCAAAGCAAGCGTTTTGCCGGCTGTGCGAATGTAATTAGTTCCATATGAAAGATGACCTAGGTTTAATTTGTATTATTTAATACAAACTGTTTTGTTTACATCCCCGATACAACATACTTCCGCCATTCTTGCACATGCGTACAACATCGGGATTCTTTTTTTTTTTTAATTTATTTTATTAAAGAATAATTGGACATTACAAAAATATTGAAATAGAAATCCAGATACACAAAATACAAGCTTAATCTGTATACAGTAATACAATATGTAATAAGAGGGGGAAAAATAATAATAATAAAAATTAAAAATAAACTAATACCATAGAGAGAAAAAAATAAATAAATAAACGTATAAATAAAAAGTAAATAAATAAACAAAAACTAAATTAAAACCTAGAAACAACTAAACAATAGTTCAAATTTTCTTCCTTTTCCTTTACATATACAAAAATTATATTGTGGGAGCATAACCAGAAAAAAAAGTTCTCCGTGAAATGTAGCAACAAATGTATTCATTTGTTTTAAAGACTTTTTAAAAACTTCTATTTCTGATAAAAATAAATTACATTTTGGTATGCATTTAGCAAATTTCTGTTTATGAATATAATATTTGCCTTGCAAAATGTAAAAGTTAACAACGTACTCAATCATTTTACTTTTATGAGAATAAGTACAGATAACATCTTTTAAAGAAAGCATATAATTAACATTTCTTTGCAGAAATAGAAAGGTGCTAACATCAGACCAAAAACTAAGAGACAATTCACAATTATAAAACAAATGACACAAGTCTTCCTCATGTGTGTTACAGAAACTGCAGATATTATCGATGTCCATGAATTTAGAAAGAGCTACTTTACATGGATAAATTTCGTGAAGTATTTTGAAATGCACCGCTTTAAGGCTACCGATGGGGAGGGGAGTCACACGATGACGCATTGACGTGGGCGTGGTGTCTGACGTCACACATGGATGTGGGCGGGGTTGATGTCCACCGCAGGCTGCAGCGAGCCCTACTTGCTATTGTCAGACAGCTACTCACAATGTTCTTTAATGTCTGTAGTAATAGTGATTTTGTAGATCTGTTGAGTTTTGTTGTGCTTCACTCCTTCCCCTTCCCACCCTTTACCCTCCCCCATCATCACACAATACCCTCCCCCATCACCACAGCTGAATACATCCATTTCTTGAAAATTTTTAAAATCTGAGGTGTGAACAACCGGTGCTCAAGTAAAGGGGGGTTTCATGGGCCTAATGGTTTAATAAGGTTTAAAGTAGATTAAGGATTTAGATCATTATGATGAATCATATGGGGTGAAGTAACGTCTCACCATCATTGAGAATGTTGTTCCCTTAAGTGCTCCCCCTTTAGGGCCAATCTAGAATTCATACTTACCTGGCAGGGGAGATACCATGATCAAGAAGGTGGTTCACCCAGGGCGAGGCTCAGCCATTGCACTCCGGTTGTGCTGACCCTTGCGAATTCCCCAAATGTGGGAATCTCGACTGCATAATTTCTGGTAGTGGGGGACTGCGTTCGCGCTCTCCCCTGATTTTCTGGTTAAAAATAGAATTGAAGTGTGCACAGTTTGTTAGAAATCATCTTGTAATGTGTTGGAACATGCATCTAAATTTTGAAGGTAAATGTACAGAAAAGTGTTAACTATTTATTCAGAGTAGAACTGTTAGTAAAATCTGTTGACTTAAGCCATCTTTGTTACATTATTTAGCAAAGGGTACAGTTGTAATACAGGAAAATTCATGTTTTTTTTTCCTCTCAGAAATTGTATATCTGTAACTAAAGTAGTATTAAATATATCTTAATATCATGTTAGATTTTATAAACTCTTTTTTTTTGGCATTTTCATTTTTAGGGCCCTCTGTAGTTCAGTTCCAGAGAAATTGGGATATGGCAATGGTGGAGAATGAAGGGTTTGAGGGTTTCATCCATGTTCTGGATCCAACCTATGCACTACCAAGCAGGCAAGTGTGTGTGTATTAATAAACAGAGGCCAATTTAACATTTTACACTGGACAACATTTTTACATATAACCTTTCTTTTACATATTTGTTAAACTCTTTAGGCTTTGAATAATATGGAGGCCACAACATGAGGAAGCCAAGAGCAAGGCCCCAAGGCTAAAATGGAAAATGTCAAGGCTGTCTCTTTAACCTCTGAAATGTGGACAACATGGATTCATACCTTGCCATAACCTGCCACTACATTGAAAATGATAAGCTGACCACTATCTTGTTGGGGACAGAAAAGTTTCCAAATAGCCATGCAGCTGAAAATACTTTGTAAAAGACAAAGTTGTGGTGGAATGGGAAATCTGAATTTTTACTAAAGGCACCTTAAAAAATAACAAAAAAAAAACCCTCTTTGTCAGGAATGTACCACCTGAAGCGCTTCAGTGATGTCCTCCTCATTCATCACCAGCCTCTGCTTCACAGAGCAGTACGCCTCCTGCGCCATTTCCTCTCGTTATCTGTGCCAGCTTGCAGGTCAGCTTGTAGAGTCTTGTGCAGGCTGTACCACAGTCGCATCTCCAGGAACGTAAACGACCTGAAGCAACTCTGCCCATAAATGGCTCTGTCCACACTGATTTCAAGGTCGCAGGAGACCTGTGGAAACTGCTGCGCATACCTCAGCAGGAGATCCTTCACACACTCGTCAGGGCTTGCTTTTCTTTCAGAGTGGCGGCCTTCTTTTATATGCAGATCAAGCAGGCTAAAATATCACAAGATAATTTATGGACAAACAAGTTGATTGTTTAGTGCAACATACTTCCTAAATGAAGCCAACATCATTCTCCACCAGCCACTTAAAACTTTGGCTGTTGTATTTTCCAAAGGTCAGATTGAGCTGGCCAAGGTACTGCACCTCTGATGGAGTCGAGGTAATGGGCTGACATCTCTTGTTAACTTAAGACAGAAATTGTAATTACTTTAAATGACAAGCCCAAGTCAGTGTAAACATATGGTGAAAACACATCAACGAGATATTACCTTCCTCACAAGCCATCTTTTTATCTTGGAAAGTATTCCTGTCATAGCTTGTGTTGCGAGATCCCAGTGCCTTGGCCTCCTTTGAAGCCTTAAGAAGGCATTGTTGCCTATTTTGTGGCACGCTTGTGTCTAAAATGCACAAGGTGGGCAACATTGGATCCATGTCTAAAACACCTGTAAGAAACAGTCTCTTATAATCATCATAATGATGAGGCCAACACAATCCCCCAAGGCTTCACCAGAGTCATCAGGAGGGTGGTATACAGATCTTTCCTGTGAAGGTTGTCTTCCACGTGGTTCTCTTGAATCTGCCACCACAATAATTGATAATTAGCATGTCAACAGAGAGACAAGTGCTGTTACTTTAAGGCAAGCGGACACCAGGTATTTTTCAGTATCCTTACCTAAATGTGAGAATGGCTAAGTTGGTTGGAATGGGATCCTGTTATCCTCTGCCAATGACCCACCTTGCCACATTGACATTTCCTGCCCACTTGAGTGCATAGTTTACATCAAAGGATCTCCATCAACATGGTGTACCAAATGGACACAACGCTGTTGTGATGAACCTGAACCTTAAATGTTTACATGAAAATGAATACTGTAAAAATCAAGCGATGCACTGAAACTCTAGTAATAACAACCGATCCATATACAGTCAAACCTTGGTGTGATAGCCAGACTTGTAGATGCAAAAAAAGATGCAACTCCAAAGAAGAGCTTCAAGGAATGGCACAGCGCTAATGTAGCCTGGAGGATCAGGAGGTTAAATCCACATCCGATCTGACTTCCTCACCTGTCGCCTCTTCTCATAGACGTACCCATCCCTCAAGCTCAACCTTTAACAAGTCAACACAGTAAGTCACTACAATAATAATTTGTGTTGGATAATTTTTCACATGATATGAATTACTTTTGACTCATGGATGTGGACTGTGACTCTTTGTGCATGAGCTTGGAAGCAGACTTATTAAATATACCTGTGGGCATGTCAGTCGCTGAAGTGGCAGCGGAAGCGGTGTTGGATGGAGCGGCAGTGTCCATTGCTGAAGTGGCAGCGGTGGTGGATGCGGCGGTCTGTGACGCGGCAGTGTTCATCGCTGAAGTGGCAGTGGAAGGGACAATGGACATGGCAGGCGTCATAGCAATGGCTGTTGCTCATGTGGACTTGGCTGTGCATGTGAACACAATGGTGATGTAGACTCTGATTTGTTGTCCAGTGTTGCAGGCCACTTACTTGGTCTTTCTTGTAATAAATGTACTTCCTAAACCTTTTTATCTGAACACTGGTGATGTGTGTTACAGCTGTATGCAGCCACCCGCAGACAGAGCTGTGCACCTTCTCGATCAGAACCCTCTGACTGCTGCTGAAGTCGTATGACCTGTCCTTCTGTGCAGAATGCTGGCTGTAGAGCTCCCACATCTCCTTAAAGGTATGATTTTTCAAACTCTTTCAGTTCAGATATACAGCGGTCAATGTTGGCATCCAGGAATCCAGGACAAATGGATATTTGAGGGAAGCTCTTAGCGTCCTCTGCCAGACAGTCCTTTGTCCAGCAATGGTTAATCATCTTAGGTTTCTTAGCGAGGCCTTCTTGGTGCTTGCCAACCACACTGTAATCCTTTGTTATTTATAACAGCTGGTTAAAGCTGCACACTGAAAACATCTTTATACAAATAAGTTTTTAAATTGACATGCCAGAATTGCCATGTCGTCCTTGTTGTAGGCAAAGACTGCGGCAGAGAGGGCAGAATTGAACAGAGTGTACTTTGGGTGGTGATCCGTCCGCACGGCCTCATCTAAACGATGGATCCAGTGGAAGATGTTGAACTTTACCAGCATAACCATCTGTCCACTCACTGGAGAACTGTTGAACAGAAGACACGTCATGGACATGACAGTAGCCACGGTCTACATACATGAGTTCAGGAGGTGCCTCACCAGCTCTTCTATAACTCTCAATGAGGCCTTCAGCCACCGGCCACATTTTGTCAAGTGATTACTCGGAGGTCAGGACTGATATGAGGATCTGACCTAGCTCATCGGCCACATTGGTGCACCATTCTGCAGAGCCTTTTCCAACTCCAGGAAGTATCCTGCAGATCTAATAGTGAATACAAAACACACTAAAACATTTTATATCCATTTTCAGTTGACTCATTAGTTCAGTCAGGTGTTATTTTTGCATTTGTAAGACTTAAATGTACCGTCTTGGAGTTGTACTTTATGACTTTGCCAAAAGTGGACACAATCTATGTTTGCAAATCCTCAATGTTTTCAGCTTCAGCTATATTCCTCAGCAGCTTTAGTGATGGTAGCTCTCTCCTTGGTGGTGGTTGCTGAAATTATTGGCACAAATTCCCTGAAAGCTGAGAAAATGGACACACTGACTTCATTATTGATAGTTTTAAAAAAATCTGCATGCATTACATGCCAGGAGCTCAGTCAACATGTAGTACCAGCCAGACATGTGGCAGATCTTTCTGACCATTTTTGAATGCCCACAATGGTGCAAAAAAAAAAAAATGACTGGAACGTGCTAGGCAGTCAGACCCTGGATGGCGAAGGCTGCAGTGGTGGATGAATACGAATATAGTGCTTTAGTAAAAGTACAGATGCGTATAAAAATATATTACTCTGGTAAAAGTACTACTTTTTCAGTTTTACTCATTTTACTCAAAACTTTATTTTGCCAATTTGTATAGGCTACTTAATATAATTTTATATTAGCATATATTTGTTTTATAATCCTACTGCTGAAAATACCTGGGATTTTCCAAAAATAACCTCTAGCCTATATGGAGTCGATATATATTTTTGTTGTTGATATGGACTACATTGACAGGAGTGATGTAGTAATGTTCACTGTGAAGCTTACACTGCAATGTACCTGACAGAAAACAGATCTGACCATCTAATTTTTACCAGTAAGAAAAAGTGTTTTAAAGCATGTTGTTTTGCAGAATGTCACAGTTATATATGAATAAGGCCTGAAGTCACTTTACATTTAGATAATCACTGTAGTTACCATGTTCTGAACATTACATCCTTTTTTTCCCTTAGATGTAATCGGTCTATGTGGTTGAATAAAAATATTTGGACTTTATATCAAAAAATTACATCAACTTAGCACCAGCAAGCTTGTTAGCTAGATAGTTAGCATCGGCGAACAATATTTACGTATTTTCAGTATGTTTATTATGAATAAACATTCCTATCCATCTACTCGGCTAGTTGATCGAAACAATATAAAAATTGATACTGTTGATAAACAGTATAAAAACAGACGTCTCATAGGGCTAAATGCGTAGCATTTTAATAAAACTGCTAACGTTACAGCTGTGGGGAATATGAATGAGTTTTATTTCATCTGTGTTATTTTAATGTTTCATTTTTTGACCTAAAACAGTGTCTGCATTCAAGCATTTCAATCAGTTTAAATAGATCACCCTTTACAGCAGATTTAGTTCACAAACAACTGACAATTACAATAATTAATCCTAAAATTCAACATCAGTAACTTACTTTTCGCAGCATCAGTCAGACTGAGGGCACACTCCCTTTTACCACTCCAGGAATGTCAGGAGGATGAAACCATATCCTGTCATCCTTCAAGAGCTTGTCTTTCTTCATCCTCCTTTAGCCATATGATGTCTGCTTTGGGGAGCCCATGTTTTGTGCCAGCCCTCAAATGTCACCTGGTACTATGACAAGGACAAAACCTTATGTAACAACCACTGAGTACTTAGACCTAAACTGTTTGCTTATCTAACAACTACTGAGTACTTGGATGTAAACAGTTATCTCAGGATGTGCAGTGTCTGCTGCTGATGTTGCAATGCTCAGACATGGTTGAAGTGCTGCATGAGTCACATCAGCTCCAACCACATAGGCAGCCGTCTCATCAGCATCAGTCACATCAGATGTCCTCCCATGTTCAGGAGCTGATGCAGGAGCCTTTACCTTTACTTACGCATACTGTGTGTGGCTTCTGTGGAGGATCTGGATGGGCCTTCATTTCTGGAGACTTTTTATGTACTCCGTGCATCCACTGCTGCTACATAAGGATCACATTGAGATGTCTTTAATACTTCTTGAGTTACAGGCACACAAACTTTGGAAAAATATTTATGGCACTCAGACAGGTGTCTTCTATGTGGTTGTTTTCACTTGAGGTGTATGTGCGACATCTCGTACCTGGTATCACATGAGGAAGAACTTTGTGGAATCACTCCAGACTGTTGCTTCAACAGATACGCTTTTAATAGCGAACATCCACCCCATTGATGCTGGTGCTATGTGCCACTATGTGCCATGCTCCTTTCTGGAGGATTGTGCCGTGTTTTCAATTCAAATTTTTTTTTTTTTTAATTTTTTTTTTTTTTTTTTTTTTTAAGTCTGCAAAATTCTCAAAAGTCTTGTCAGGGTCTTTGGACGTGGATGCTTTAGAACTTTTGCACTACCTCTTTTTTTCTGTACTTTTTGTGGCCTTGAGTGGGTTGGCCACACAGTGCACATATGTACCATTTAAGTGTAGCCGAATATCCCGTGCCACTACATTCCGTTTTGTTTTTCCCTCTTGTAGAGCGTCGATCATGCTGGTGACAGTGGAGGGACGAGTGCATGTGGTAGGGAAATGGCAGGAAATCCTGTTAGGGGTTCACCTATCAGCTGACTGGCTGTGCGGGTGGGCTGGAGTCCTGCTGGAATGGTGTGGTGTGGACTAGTGCAGGTGCTGAGGAGTGGTAGGCACAGGTAAGGGATACCGGAGTCTCCGTTTAAGCTTTCTGGTTCCTGCCAAAGACGCAATGACCTCCATACTGCACTGTAGGGTCAGCTGGTGTGTGGTCTTTCATCTGGAAGCTCAATTGCTGGGGGCTGGCTGATGCCAGAAACGCTCTGAAGACGACGGAGGACAGCCAAACCTCGATCCGTCACGTTTGTGGCTGACAAGCCTCCTGATGGACTCACTAACACTTTGAGTTGATCAGAATGCTGAGTTTAGCATCATCCACAGTCTCTCTGCTGCACATGCTGGTACATTTTGGTAATCTGATGCTTCAGTGGCGACCCTTAAGCTTTTCCGTCACAATCAGGCTGAAGCCACAGCTGTTTAATTAGGCTGAGTAATGCTTACTGAACTTCAGCTTTTGCACCAAAGATGCCTTAAGCCCGGCTCACACTACAGGAGTTTTAAAATCCTAACCGATTATGAAATCTGGTTGCAGCGCACACATAAGGAGAATCTTCGCAGATTATCTTACCTGAAATCTTAAACATGCACGCACTATAAGATTTGAAAATCCTGGCGCATCACACACTACAAGATATTATTAGGATTATCATGCCTCCTGATCTCACACAGCCAATCTCCATTTCAGCAACTAATGTTTACATAGGTTAACTTGTGCACTCACCTGGTATGTTCAAAACTATGGCTGTGGTGGTCTCAATGGCCCCAGAAAAAGTAATTACCATGAATGTGTCGGGGCAAAAATTAAGGAGATATTTGAATTAATAATAATAAGTCCGTGTCGCAAAGATGAAGTTGACTATCTTGACTCGCCATCTGCTCACTTTTAAAGCCTAAATGCATCTTTATGAATTAGGCCTATAGCTTATGAAAGAGTTTTGTTTTCGATTTTAATTATTTCGTTTTATAGTAGTGAAGTAATAATTTAAAGCGTATATTAATTATTGTGAAGCGCTCCTTTTTAACACCAGACATCAGAAAGCGTATCCTGTTTGTTTTCTTCAAAAGCACGTTTTGTTAACGCTGTGTACACACGAACTAAGGTAGACCCTTCACAATTCTGGATGATATATTACTCTGACCGCTTTATGAGCAAAAATGAAGTTTCACATTGCACCGGCGAATGCATGTAGGCGCGCTCCAGCTTTCAATCTCCGCAAACGATTGGATATGTGCCTATTAGCACACATTATCTAGGTTAAACGATTAAACAAATATTATGATATGCTTTAAGTTTGTATATATATATATATATATATATATATATATATATATAGAGAGAGAGATTTTAATTTAAATCGTGATGGCTTGAGAAGGCTAAATTGATCTGTTTGCCGCTGGTCGCATTACTTTAAAAAAAAAAAAACTTGAATTGAACAAACAAAAAATGTTCCAAATATATCTCTAAATTCACTTTATAAACTAAAGAAACGAAAATAAATGTAATCACTTTGCTATTAAAGACAGCAGCTGTGTAATGGGGAAGAGAAAGAGGAAAAAAGACAGGTTCCAGTCGGACTCGGGCCAGTAGTTCTGATGAGCTCTCCGACATTTTTGCAACGAATGTTTGTTTAATAGCCTATTTAACATTGTATTTAGGCTACTTTCTTATTTAAATATATTATTTCTTTAATTTATTTGAGCGTTTTTTGTTCACTGACTTAAGTGCTAAAATAAACAGGCACGTTTGTTAATAATGTTTGAGCCTAATTTATTTTGTGTTTCAAAATTATATACATATGTATTTATATATAGGCCTATGTACACAAACGTCAGTATATATATTTATAAAACACTTCGCTACCGCTGTGGTAAAAATCTGCCTATTCAAAACTATAAGACAATTTTACCTCAGCATAGCTCCTCTTTCTCCTTACAGTTGTGGCACGTTTTCGACACATTATGCTGACAAGACAGTTACTACAAAAACTCAAGAAGCAGTTTCCTTCATCTCCACTATCAAACGACCCGTGTTTTGTGGTCACGCATTGGCTGTTGTGAAAGTACTGATAAGCACATAGCGTCATCATTGCGATTTAAAATCTTAAATATCAAACATGTTTGATTTGATCGGGGCAGCCCCGATCTGTGAGCTAGCAGATCGGGAGATGCAAGATTCGATCTTTGAACGCCTCACATTACAAGATAATCTGCGCCGAACATCGGGGCCGATCGAGGTGCTTGACAAGATTTTTGCTCCGATTCTCGGAAGGGGAAAATCGGGGCAAAATCGGGCTAAAACTCCTGTAGTGTGAGCCGGGCTTTAGATGGATCTCTGCTTGTTCAGCCAAACAGAGCATTACCCCATCGTACTGAGTAAAGGCTGTCGAACTGCTGGCTGCTATGATCATGGAGGTCAAGCTTGTTTCAGGCATTGATGACCCTCTGTCTGGTTGAGTCACTTATTGCAAGCTTTCCCCCCTCCAAGCCAATCTCAACAAGGACTTTGCTCAGCTTCTCTACATATTGGTACCTAGGGTGATGAACTTGGACAACACATCCTCCACACAGGGATCAAACTCTGCAGCATTTACCTCGTCAGTAAGGCACAGATTGTTTCTCGGAGGAGTCAGAATGTCACCCTCACTTTTAGAGTCATTTCCCACATCCTCCTCTGCCATGGCAGCTAAAACCTCATCTTCACCCCCATAAGCTCAAAGTGTCTCTCTGGTCTGAGCGTAATGGCAAGAGCACTAAAAGGCTCTGATGACTGAGAGAACAGATATTCCAAACCTATCTGCTCATCACCAGCAGGAACTTTAGGCCTGTAGTTTGTCTCCTTTACCTCCCCAAACAGTTCCTGACACCTTTGGTTCAGTTAATGTACCAGAAGAGACCCATACACCATGTGCTTTCTCCCTTTATGACTTTTAACGCTTGCTGACTCCCTGTCAGAATTCCAATGTGCAATGCCAGCCAGCAGATACACCTGGAAGGGGACAGCAGCACAGTGGGGCCCTGGTATCATGTTCAGCAGAAAAAAGTGAAAGCCTTCCAGACTGTTGCTCCCTCTCACCATGCTGTACCCCGGAAGGTGCATGCTATTATTGGGTCACGTACTTTGTGATGGTGTACATGTTCCTCCCTAGTGGATCCTGGATGCCTTCAAGGTGCTTCTGTTGGTTCTCCCAGACGTAGTCGATTGGTCCCAGCGACCTTGAACAGATGCACCTGGTTTTTATCCATTCCAGCTGCTCCCTTCAGGATGTCAATGGCACTCTGGAAACATGCACAGGTTTCCTGGGCACCAATTGTGATCCTCCTGACATGAGGTCTGACTTTCAGTTTAATGATTTTGCTGACCGGCATGTATCACCTGTACCAGAAGAGCTACGTCGTCCTTGTTGTAGGCAGAGACTGCAGCTGTGAGGGCAGACTTTGGTTGGTGATCCGCCTGCAGGGCTGCATCAAATCGATGGATCCAATAAAAGATGTTGAGCCGTAACACCATACTCATCTGTCTATTTACTGAAGAGCTGTTCCACAGAAGACACGCTGTGGACCCAGCAGCAGCCACGTTCCACGTACATGAGTTCGGGAGGTGCCTCACCAGCTCTCCTGTACCTCTCCATGAGGCCATCAGCCACATTTTTTCAAATGATTCCTCACAGGACAGGACTAATATGAGGATCTGACCTAGCTCATTGGCCACATTAGTGCACCATTCCACGGTGGGAGCTGGCAAGTGCTGCGGAATGGGCCCTGTCCAGTGAAGAATTCTGTGAAGTATAGGTAGCTTTAAAAAAAAGAAGAAAAAAAAACTACCTCCTTGTCAAAAATGTACCGGCTAAAGCGATTCAGTCACTTGGTGGTGTTTTCCTCCTCCATTACCAGCCACTGCTTCACAGAGCAGTATTCCTCCTGCGCCATTTTCCTCTCATGGTCAGTCCCAGCTTGCAGGTCAGTCTGGAGAGACTTGTGCTGCAGGCTGTACCACTACCTGAAGTGGCCCTGCCCATAAATGGCCCTGTCCACATTGAGCTTAAGGTGGCAGGAGACCTGTGGAAACAGCTGTGCATTAGCAAGAGATCCTTCACCCACTTATCAGGGCTCGCTTTTCTTTCGGGGTGGCGGCGTTCTTTTATGTGCAGATCAAGCAGACTAACATATCACAAGATAATTAATTAATGGACAAACAAGTTATCAAAAAATGGTGATTCTATTTAGTGCAACATACTTCCTACTTTATGTAGCCAACATCATTCTCCACCAGCCATTTACAACTTCTGCCATTGTATTTGCCAAAGGTCAGATTGAGCTGGTCCAGGTACTGCACCTCTGATGGAGGTAATGGGCTGAAGATAGAAATTGTAATAACTTTAATGACAAGCTCAAAAAAGTTACATCAGTAATATCAGATGCCCTCCCATGTTCAACATCAGGAGCTGATGCAGGAATCTTTTTTTTAATTTACTTAAGCATACAGTGTGTGGCTTATATGGAGGATCTGGATGGGCCTCTTTTTCTGGAGACTTTTTTGTACCCTCTTCATCTACTGCTGCTAAAAGCGGATCATATTGAGATATCTTTAATACTTCTTGAAAAAAAAAATAGTTATGCCACTCAAGCAGGCATGTTCTTTGTGGTTGTTTTGACCTTGTTTTGTTTAATACTGCTTGAGTTGCAGGCATGCAAACTTGAGAGAACTTTTTTTTGCTTTTTTCCATTTTTGAATGGTCATCATTGGCACATAATGCAACAAAGTTTGCTAATGTCAACAGATTTTTCTAATAGACCTACAGTACCAATCTCTGTGTAAAAATAGCAATGATGCTGCCATTTTTTTTCTTAAGTCATTTTCCCCACACCTGTAATTTGGCTCTTAATCTTATGTGAAAATTGTCATTCTGACCCCCCTCTACAAAATGGTGGATTACTCAGTAAATATAAATCAATGACATTTAATATTTTGTCTTTCATCACTATACATATGTGACATAATTGACAAAATAAAAAAATTGAGTCTGGGAATTTTTTAAAATTTGGTTGACTTGGTATAACCCACCAGTCAGCATGTTAGAAATTTGGGTCCTTTGCTCTGACAGCCTTGATGTGCAGCTCCATGCTGCCAGCACCACTCCACTTTAACACAGCATACTTAAAGTGGCCGTTTGTGTGAATTGCTGCAAAAAATGAATTGTTTCTAGCCTTGTGTTTGTTTTAGGAATAAGTATATTTATTCAAAAACATTTGAGATTGTATAATTTTTTTTTTTTTTTTTCATTTCTTTCATTGTAGCTTTTTGTTCGAGTTTGTTGTTGTTGTGTTTTGCTACTGTCGACCTGGCATCACAGCCTGTACATTTTAAGGGGCATCATTTGTTTCTCTAGTTCTGTAGCAAGCCTAAGTGATTTTTTTGGTTATCTGCTGACATTTAGGTTCTCACTGCACTTTAACAAGTAGTTATTGTGTGCAATATTTTGTTAAACTATTATTATAGTCGCTGCTTTTGATTTTAATTGGTTATTGTGCTGTGCTTAAGACTGTTATGATCTAAATTATTATATAATGATGATGGGAATTTATTGTATTGTTTTTATTACAATTCTGTTAATGTGCTATGCAAAGGAAAATTTAATTCTGATGCAAGATGATTGCGTTTCTACCAAAGTTCATATCATGACTCTTGGAAATATGGGTCAGAATAAATGTGTATTGCATTTACAATCCTGTAAAAAACACCCTCAGCATCCCTATTCCTGTTACAATACATTAAAAGGACAACAAACAAGTCAGTTGCATTAGCTATTGCCAGTCTCCATCTATTGTCAAAATATCATTGTCTATCGTTCAACCTTAAGGTGTATGCACCTTATGTTGATAGTACGTGTTGTTGGATTACATTACTTTCCAGACAATTAGCAACATATTGCTTTCAGCTAGCAATTTAGGCCTGAGGGGTAAAATTTGCATTTAAAAATCCTGAGCAACGCCTTATTAATGATAACATGTAGACCCTAATGTTAGGCCGTTTCTGTGCTATTCGATGTTACGATGTTTACACATCACAATAGCTTTAATAACGTTAAAAATATAATGTTTTAATCTTTAATATAATGCTTTGAGCACTACCTTAGCTGATTAACATAAATTACTTATGTTGGTTCATATTTAAGTGTTTAAATATGTTGAGGACTGCTATTGTTTAATACTGTCTGTAATTTAGTAATTTCAATGAGTACAAGTGTTAATGTTTAAGCATATGATATTCTAGGGGATTGTGTTCTTCTAATTTTACAGCAACAGTTTTGACAGGATCCTCTTCATTTCTAACATGACAATTCCTTTGTGTATAAGGCAAGGTTCAAAAAGAAATGATTGTGGTAAACTTGACTGGTCTGCAGAAACCAAAGTCCTAATCTGAGCGAACACCCCTGGTGTGACTTTAAATGCAGACCTTAGGCCAAAAACCCATCACCAAACACTAATGACTTGTACATACACTATATGGACAAAAGTATTGGGACACCCCTTCTTTAGAACAGAAAAAGGCACTTTCAAAACTGTGGCAACAAAGATGGAAACAATTCATGCACTTATAAATTGTATTTCCATCTCTGTTGCAAACGTTTTGGAAGTGTCAAAAATAACTGTACCCATAGTTACAAGTCCCAGGAAGCTGTGCTGCGTGTATAAGTTGAAATAGCTACTTACTTGACTCGGTGTATTAAAAACATCTTGAACGATACGCTGCAAAAGACACAAACGCAACAGTCCGTCTTGAGCAGGGATTCTGCACTCTGGCCCACGAGGTCCACTTTCCTGCAGAGTTTCCTGCAACTCTAATCAACCACAACTAAACAAGCTAATCATTGTCTTTAGCACTGCTCGAAAATTACAGGCAGGTGAATTTGATCAAGGTTGGAGTTGAACTCTGCAGGAAAGTGGATCTGGAAGGCAAGAGAGTGATTACTATCGATCTTAAAACATTTCATAGCATTTTTGAATTGTCGATTTTGTTTAATCGATTTGAAATGCTAAGAATCGAACGAAAATATAAACGCATTTAATTGCTGCAAGCACGAATTAATGGACAGCTTAATGTTTGTTACTGCCTCACATCTCTCCTTCCTCCCTTCACGCGCTCCTCTATTTACCGCATGTCACATGATTACGCTTACGCTCCGTTCATAGGTGTTTTTGAGCAGCCAATGTATGATCTCTCCTTAGAACTCGTGGCTAGTACTGCGGAAGTAAAGTAGTTTTACTTTTCTGTAGTTTTTCACAGAGCCATAGAGAAAAGTGGCTGTGTCCAAATTCAGGGTCTACATCCTTCGGAGGACTCATTTGAAGGATGTTACGTCACAGCACCGCGACGAAGGCTGTCCAAATTCGTAGGATCCTTCAAATGCGGCCCACAAATACGTCCTCCTTTTCCCCGAATTGGAAGGATGGGTCTGGTGGATCCTTTCCCGTCCTACCTATCCCATAATTCCTTTCGGCAGAGCGCTTCAAATAATGGCGGACGAAGCGAGCGCTAGTAATGATGCAAGTTTAAAAAAAATGGCGTTTCAAAAAAGATTTATTTACAGCGGTTGTCTAGATAGGCATTTGGTTTTAGCGTTAAGCTTATTTTTTTTACATTTGTATGTTTATATGTTAAAAAACATCACTTTCGTAAACTAGCTTCTTTCTTACTGCCTGTGTGAATATCCCCTTACACACAGATAATTACTTGTTAGTGATTGAAGCTGTTTTTAACGCTTTTAGGGACGAAAGAGCAGTTATTTTGTTCTGTGCCGTACAGAAAACCTTACTTCTTGCTTAGCGCTGTCACGGTTGCTAGGCGACAGGATATGAGCAACGGGGAAGGGAGGGAACTGAAAGAAGGGTAGGCTGTCCAAATTCACAGACAACTACTTCCAGGTTTTGCGGTCTTCGGAGGACCCCTCCTCCTTCAACCGGGTAGGAAGGATCCTAAGGAGGATGCAGACCCTGAATCTGGACACAGCCAGTGAGTTACGACACGCTTTGATCTCGCCGCCGCGCGGTCACGTGGTTCGTGGAGCGGCCAATAGACCCTTTTACTGTTTGTACACAATGATGACGTAGCAACGGATGCGCGCGCATATTGGCAACGGAAGTATGGCGAGAATCAGCAGTGTGTCAAGCTACGCGAGCGGATTAAGCAACACAGACAGAGAAAGTTATTTGGAAAAGTTGACTTTATCAAATGGTATCCGGCCACCAGATCCGTGTACTATAGTGGAGTGGATAGAAGACGTTAGCAGATGGCCAAATATACAGTGGCCAGATATATATACGTATTTAGTTGAGAAACCGAGCGTGTACACCCGAGAGAATCACTGGATGCTTATGAATACGTTGTCTGTGGTCATGTACAGAACGTCAAATACCATGACATAGACTCAGAGTTTTGTGTGTTGAAATCAACACGTTTAAAGGGATAGTTCACCCAAAAATGAAAATTTGATGTTTATCTGCTTACCCCCAATGCATCCAAGATGTAGGTTACTTTGTTTCCTCAGAAAAACACAAACGAAGATTTTTAACGAAAACCGGTGCAGTCTGCCAGCCTTATCATGGACATGGATGGGCACCAAACCTTTAAAAGTAAACAAAAACATGCACAGACAAATCCAAATTACACCCTGCGGCTCGTGATGATACATTAATGTCTTAAGACATGAAACGATCGGTTTTTGTGAGAAACTGAACAGTATTTATATCATTTTTTACCTTTGATACACAGCCACGTCCATCTGTAATGTGCACGAGTTTGGTATCAGTCACGTCACATGAGCACGCGCTCTGTCGTAGAATACGCAAACGCCGGAAGCGGTCTGTCGCGTGTATAGGACACTCATTGTTTACACCAAAGAACTTATATTGACAAGAAGTGAAAGTCAATAGAACGTTCCATTGCAACAGCGTCGCCCAGTAGCAGCCCTACGCTTCCGCCATTTTGGAGTGAAAGCCACTCTGCAGTCCACTACCTCCATGCGGGATGCACTTTTTTCCAGGGGTTTCAGTACAGCGTAATCGATATTGCGTCACCAGGCAGGCGTGGCCTATTTGAGAATTTGCATAGGTCACCGATCATGCGCAGTTAGGGAAAAGCAATTTGCTTCAAATACCTCCACTATTGCAGGGCTTTCGTGCACTTCATATTCATATACAGTATCATGAAATACCTGTCCACGAACGCAGGGGTTTCGTGCACTTCATAATTATATGCATACAGTGTCTTGAAATACCTGTCCACGATCGCAGGGGTTTCGTGCACTTCATAATTATATTCATATACAATATCTTGAAATACCTGTCCACGATCGCAGGGGTTTCGTGCACTTCATAATTATATTCATATACAATATCTTGAAATACCTGTCCACGATCGCAGGGGTTTCGTGCACGTCATAATTATATGCATACAGTGTCTTGAAATACCTGTCCAGGAACGCAGGGTTTTCGTGCACTTCATAATTATATGCATACAGTGTCTTGAAATACCTGTCCACGTTCGCAGGGGTTTCGTGCACTTCATAATTATATTCATATAATATCTTGAAATACCTGTCCAAGATCGCAGGGGTTTCGTGCACTTCATAATTATATGCATACAGTGTCTTGAAATACCTGTCCACGAACGCAGGGGTTTCGTGCACTTCATAATTATATGCATACAGTGTCTTGAAATACCT
Source organism: Garra rufa (assembly GCF_049309525.1). Taxonomy (NCBI): domain Eukaryota; kingdom Metazoa; phylum Chordata; class Actinopteri; order Cypriniformes; family Cyprinidae; genus Garra; species Garra rufa. Next base: position 50,035,166 of record NC_133363.1, read on the forward strand.
GTCCACGATCGCAGGGTTTTCGTGCACTTCATAATTATATGCATACAGTGTCTTGAAATACCTGTCCACGTTCGCAGGGGTTTCGTGCACTTCATAATTATATTCATATAATATCTTGAAATACCTGTCCAAGATCGCAGGGGTTTCGTGCACTTCATAATTATATGCATACAGTGTCTTGAAATACCTGTCCACGAACGCAGGGGTTTCGTGCACTTCATAATTATATGCATACAGTGTCTTGAAATACCTGTCCACGATCGCAGGGTTTTCGTGCACTTCATAATTATATGCATACAGTGTCTTGAAATACCTGTCCACGTTCGCAGGGGTTTCGTGCACTTCATAATTATATTCATATAATATCTTAAAAATACCTGTCCAAGATCGCAGGGGTTTCGTGCACTTCATAATTATATGCATACAGTGTCTTGAAATACCTGTCCACGTTCGCAGGGGTTTCGTGCACTTCATAATTATATTCATATAATATCTTGAAATACCTGTCCAAGATCGCAGGGGTTTCGTGCACTTCATAATTATATGCATACAGTGTCTTGAAATACCTGTCCACGAACGCAGGGGTTTCATGCACTTCATAATTATATGCATACAGTGTCTTGAAATACCTGTCCACGTTCGCAGGGGTTTCATGCACTTCATAATTATATGCATACAGTGTCTTGAAATACCTGTCCACGTTCGCAGGGGTTTCGTGCACTTCATAATTATATTCATATACAATATCTTGAAATACCTGTCCAAGATCGCAGGGTTTTCGTGCACTTCATAATTATATTCATATACAATATCTTGAAATACCTGTCCACGAACGCAGGGTTTTCGTGCACTTCATAATTATATTCATATACAGTATTTTGAAATACCTGTCCACAATCACAGGGGTTCCGTGCCCTTCATAATTATATTCATATAACATTACAGTGTCTTGAAATAACGTTACCTGGCCACGATACCGTTGTAAACCATGATTTATTTTCGTAAATAGACGCTACACGTTTTACATTTCTATAACGGCTGTTTATTTGTTTTCGAAAATCGTTTAAATTTAAGATTTTAAAACATAAAAATAACCTGTATGACTGTGTTGTCCTTCATTATCCATCAGTGCTAGGTTTTGAAATGCCCGCGCAAAAAAACTGACTTACTGCGCATGATCGGTGACCTCTCTTAATAATTTTTTTTTAGAAAGGGGCGTTTTCCCAACGCCCCCAGGAACGCCCATTTTACGTCGTGGTAATGAAACCCCTGGAATTTAGTGAGTCCCACCTCCATGCTGTCGCTATGGCAAATATCAGCTGCTTTGTTTAAGAAAAAAAAGTACTTTAAAGCTAAAATACACAACCTGAATCATGACAACATTTTTAAATATATTTTTTTTTACTCCTTTCCGTTTATTTCTTAAGAATTTTTGTATTATATTAGGCTACTTCTGTTAATTATTAAACCATAACTAGTTTGTTATTAAAAGGATTTTGTATGTTTTGTACGTACCCTAACATTTGTTATTAATGCAATTAAAAAATATGACAACACAAAATAACGTATATTATCAAAAACAGACTTTGTCTTGCATTTATTTTTCGCAAAATCTTTGCTCTAGCATTATAAACGCTGAACTAATACCAACATATATAATTAAATTAAGGACATGCATCAGAAAATTGGGAATGTTAGATAATAAATATACGACAGGAATATAACAGCTTAAAAGTAAACTGTCTTTGCAGTATTGTCTTATATTAATGTCCGTTAAAGCATGACTAAAAACTCCAAAATTATTTAATTATTTAGTTATGAAAGACACAGCAATACATCATGTTCTGTAAGATCATCGATATTTGTAGTGTGATCCATGGGTTTAACACGTACAATATAATGTATAAATACAATATATATTTCAGACCTATAATAGTAAATAATAATAGTAATAGTAAATGCATTAAGTTGCATAAAATAAAAATACAGCAGGCTGCCTCAAATCAATGGTTGGATTCCACAATTGATAACATAAAACATATATAATAATACAATACAACTTTTACTGTAGTAGTCATAACATTTACTGATGACTTAATTTGAGAAATTGTCTATTGCACTTCTGAATTGGCTGTGAAAATTTTGGGTGCGTAAGATATGATGAAATCTGATCCGTAAAATAAATCTAACAGTGTAGAGTGACTTTTTGCACTTTTTAAGGTCACACACTACCTCCCTGCAGTCATTGCGTTCTTTTATTTCCACTTTGACTTCTATTTCATTGTCATTCTGTCTGCTTCAGTGCTGTTGTCCAGTTGGAATTTTCACTCCAGAATGGCGAGTAGCGTCTCGCTGCAGCCTGCGGTGGACATCCAACCCCGCCCACATCCAAGTGTGACGCCAGACGCCACGCCCATGTTCAAACACGTCACACATCCAACATATTAAATAGTATTAACACATATTAAAATAATGATAATATGGTTAGCAATGTTCACATTTGTGGACATATCTTTAGAGAATTTGATAAAAATGAAAACATGCTAAGTGTTACTTTTACAATAACAAAACTTAATTGTCCGTCTAAATCTGATCTTGTGTAAGCTATGTCAAAATCGATTATAATAAACGTGAATTTATTTCATTACACAAACAAATAGGGCAAGGTTTAAATGTTTTATTACCAATTACCATTTTCCTAACTTTAATCAACCAAAGCAAGCGTTTTACCGGCTGTTTGAATGTAATTAGTTCCATATGAAAGATGACCTAGGTTTAATTTGTATTATTTAATGCAAACTGTTTTGTTTACATCCCCGATACAACATACTTCCGCCATTCTTGCACATGTGTACAACATCGGGATTCTTCTTTTTTTTTTCTTCTTCTTCTTTTTTTTAAATAATTGGACATAACAAAAATATTGAAATTGAATTCCAGATACACAAAATACAAGCTTAATCTGTATACAGTAATACAATATGTAATAAGAGGGGGGAAAATAATAATAATAAAAAAATTTAAATAAACTAATACCATAGAGAGAAAAATAAATAAATAAATGCATAAATAAAAAGTAAATAAATAAACAAAAACTAAATTAAAACCTAGAAACAACTAAACAATAGTTAAAAATTTCTTCCTTTTCCCTTAAATATACAACAAAAATTATATTGTGGGTGCATAACCAGAAAAAAAGTTCTCCGTGAAATGTAACAACAAATGTATTCATTTGTCTTAAAGACTTTTTAAAAAGTTCTATTTCTGATCAAAATAAATTACATTTTGGTATGCATGTAGCAAATTTCTGTTTATGAATATAATATTTGCCTTGAAAATTTTAAAAGTTAACAACGTACTCAATCATTTTACTTTTATGAAAATAAGTACCGATAACATCTTTTAAAGAAAGCATATAATTATCATTTCTTTGCAGAATAGAAATGTGCTAACATCAGACAAAAACTAAGAGACAATTCACAATTATAAAACAAATGACACAAGTCTTCCTCATGTGTGTTACAGAAACTGCAGGTATTATCAATATCCATGAATTCAGAAAGAGCTACTTTACATGGATAAATTTCGTGAAGTATTTTGAAATGCACCGCTTTAAGGCTACCGATGGGGAGAGGAGTCACACGATGACGCATTGACGTGGGCGTGGTGTCTGACGTCACACATGGATGTGGGCGGGGTTGGATGTCCACCGCAGGCTGCAGCGAGCCCTACTTGGAGTTGGCGGCCGCGCTACCGAAGCGCCACCTAGTGGCTGTTACCAAAACAGCAACAGAGTTTCGCCTCTTGGTATTCTATACTCTTTGTTTACACAGAGCACAGAGATTGTGGGTATAGCGCTATTCAAAATGGTAATTACTTCTTCTTCTTCTTCTTCTTGAATTTTATTGGCGGTTGACAAACAACAAAATGGTGTATTTCCGCCACCAACTGGTATGGAGTGTGGATCAAGACAACTAAGCCCCCCCCCCCCTTTTTTTTTTTTTTTTTTTTTTTTTTTTTAAATTCTCTCCCACAAATTAGATTCCTTAAGAAACTGAAAAATAAAAATATAACACTCATTTCTCGAGTTATTTTGCAGAATATATTTTGGTATAAATTGCATTTTTTGGTAATTACTTGCGCGTATCCTGATTGTTTAAACCAATTTAAAGCTAAAAGATTACATTAGTTTGCGCAAACTCATCCGGGACTTTCAACTGATTTCCCCTTACGGCATTTGCGTATTCTACGCCAGAGCGCGTGCTCATGTGACGTGACTGATGCCAAACTCGTGCACATGACAGATGGACGTGGCTGTGTATCAAAGGTAAAAAATGATATAAATACTGTTCAGTTTCTCACAAAAATCGTTCGTTTCGTGTCTTAAGACATCAATGTATCATCACGAGCCACAGGGTGTGATTTGGATTTGTCTGTGCATGTTTTTGTTTACTTTTAAAGGGTTGGTGCCCATCCATGTCCATGATAAGGCTGGCAGACTGCACCGGTTTTTGTTAAAAATCTTCGTTTGTGTTTTTCTGAGGAAACAAAGTAACCTACATCTTGGATGCATTGGGGGTAAGCAGATAAACAGCAAATTTTCATTTTTGGGTGAACTATCCCTATAGTCGCCTGCAGCCACAGGCGCCACCGGTTCTTCTGAAAGGGCTGTGATCCTGTCGGAATCCTATAAAACTTAAGCCCCTTGGTGGAATATCTATTAGTGCAACCGTAAACACAACAACCAGACATTTTGATGTTGGGAAACCGTTTTGATAAACTTTAGTTGCTAACACGTTAGAGTCAGTGGGGAACAACACCACTTCCGTTGCCAAAATGCGCGCGCAACTATTTGATCACGTGGGCTGTAGGGATGGGCGATACCGCTTATTTTGTTTTCGATACGATACCGATACTTTTAAGGCCAGTATCATCGATATCGATACCGATACGATACGATACGACTAAACTTAACTTTTAAATTATTACATTAAATTAATAAGAGTAAAATATGTAATTATACCATTAACTTTATATTTGAAATGTATTTTAACATTTAATATGCCTTAATTGGAACTAATTAACTTTTATTTTTTACACATGGTTAAAATATGTTTACTGTAGTGGTAACTACAAAACCTATAATTGAAAATACTTAGTTTCATAAGGGGCTGCCAGTGACAGGCTGTTGCACACATAAAATACAACATTTTTATTCTGACGGTGTATAATTTATATTAACATTACTACAAAACATGATCAATGAACTTTAAGTGTTAATTTATATATGAAATTATAAATTATTTTAATTTAATAATGAAATGTTATTGCACAAATTACGTAGGCTACAATTTCAGTTTGTTTATTGTGAAATAGCTCAAACATGTTTTTATTTTCTGTCCTCTGATAAGCATTGTTCTGGGCTGCCATTCCCCAAAAGCATCAATGCTTTCTTATGATACTTTTGGGAAACCCAGCCCTATTTGAATGCACTGTCTGAAGTGAGTGAATGCTCTCTGTGATTGATTGGTTCTGTCTTGCAACGTTTGCGTGCGTTCAGATAAGTAGGAAAATTGTTATATCGTGCAGTTATTCCCTAACATAGGTTATACGTCCAATTTAACGTTGTACGCCTTGCTTTTTGTTAAATAAACAAAATCACTGGTAAATAAAACACACCTTAGTATTGATATTTTTAATTTGAGTATCGATACTCGCATCTGTATCGATATATTGATACTTTAGGATCGATCTGCCCAGCCCTAGTGGGCTGTAAAAGGGTCTATAGTTCCAAACAACTCCGTGCTGTCAATGTGTTTGAATGGGTTTAAGTACGATAGACAGCAGTTTTACTATATTTGCAGCAATTTCGAGTAATTATTAACACATAATGTGCATTGATTGTGTATTGATAACTTCTCTGAATACGCTTTACAATCGCATTTTATTCTGGGCAGTGATAAAGAGACATAATTAATATGTTCTCATACTTTTGGCAGTCAAATGTGACCAAACACCTTAAGTGTAACTTTTATTCAATTAAATAATTGTAATATATAGTTCAGTTCTATTTAGTTAATATTTTGAGGAGTGTTTTTTTTTTTTTTTTGTACTCAATAATATGTGCAATAATGATCCTGACGATTTAAAAGATAACATTTTCTAATATAGTATTTATATTACAGTTAGTGTGATATTTAAGGTAAAATACGTTTGAATGTGTATTTGGACATGATCAAACACTCTCTTTTTTTAGATGTTTTGATTTAACGATTTAATGTTAAATGAGAAAAAAAGTAATTTATTCGTGTAATTTTATGATATTCAAATATACAACATAACTGAATATTATAAGGCAAGCAAAAATGGCATTTGACATAATAGAAAAGATGAAAATAGTGTTTAAAAAACACAAGGCAACGAATTGCATTCAGCATACATTTTTTTTTTTATCGTATTTCTTGAATGTAGTCTTTACTAAAACTCATTCAATATCCTACAGTGAGAGAAAGATTGCAGAAAGACTAAAAACGTAAAAATAGTACAATTAGTATCTGGTTATGGTCGCTATTATGGTGTTTCTCACGTTATCTAACTGCATTTACAGTATAACTGTTTATGTTTTAACGATAAACATTAACTACAACACGCTTTATAAAATACCACTAGTGGCCAGTTTTCCGAGAGGTCAACTGATGCGTTAAAATGTAAAAAGAATGCAGTAATTTCTTCAATTTACCGGCGACAGTGCTTGAGAAACGCTGAAATGAATGGGCTTCTATGGAGGAGCTATTGGTTGTTCGGAACTATTCAAGAGGACCTGGCTGCAGCCATACGGCGAGTGGAGCTCCACCGGAAATACGTCACCTCCACCCGCAAACCGGAAACACGTCACCTCCACTAAAATGAAAATGGCGTCGCGCACTTTATTTTATTTATTTTTTTATTATAGCCTATTAATTTAGCATCGCTATAATAGCGAGTTACAATGGGTTAACATATCATAACAAAACTACTTGTGAAATTTCAATGGATGGAAAACATTGTGGGAAACATTATTTTACTGTGATATGTACATGTTATTTTGTTTAAAATACAAATTGTGATTAAGATGTTTAATAAAATAACTTCTCATTTAATGTCCAGTGATATTATAGATCTACTGTTTTATTTACTGTTTTTACTGATTTAAAAAGTCTTCTTTGACTCTTTTAAGAATGTGTCCAAACCATTGAACTCAAAAGCTTTTAAAACTTTTAAAATTCTTGAGTCAGTTGTACATCTTTGAGGTGTCTTTTTCTTTCTTTCTTTCTTTCTTTCTTTCTTTCTTTCTTTCTTTCTTTCTTTCTTTCTTTCCCCTCCAATATGTGTAATATATTGTTGTTCTGTGAAGCTCTCATAACTGTATGTGATGCTGTCCTTTGTTTGTTACACCACAATGGTTATAGACACTCCAAAACGTATTATTAATGATATAAATAAATGTATATATAATTTTCTTTTTGGAAAAATAAACATCATTATTTGAATAAAAAAAATATTTTTTAATCCACTTAATCAAGGTGGGCTAAATGTACTTGATTTTGAAATATCTAACACTATTTCTAAAATTAAATGGATAAAAAATGATGTTCGTTCAAAAGATAAATTATGGTATTATATCCCTAATAGTATGTTTGAAAAAGTAGGTGGTATTGAATTTCTCCTTAATTGTAACTTTAATATTTGCAAGCTTCCCATAAAACTTTCCAATTTTCACAGACAGGCATTATTATCATGGATAATGATATACAAACATAATTTTTCCCCTCACAAGTGCTTAATTTGGAATAATAAATACATTACACACCAAAATAAATCTCTTTTTTTTTTAGTTAATTGGTTTTTTGAAAAAATGTTTGGTTGGTTTCACAGCTGTTGAATTCTAATGGTCACGTGCTTACCTATGCAGAGTTCTTAAAAAATGTTCATTTCATATACCTGTAAAGGAGTATGTAATGGTAAGTAATGCCATTCCCTTAGAACTTAGAAAATTATTAGTAAATGAAATAGATAAAAATCCAAATGTTGATCTCTGTCTTAAATTGAAAGGTATAAATATAAAAGGAAAAAAATGTAATAACAATTATCTTAGAAAGATTTGCCAAATTTTTAGTGTTCCTTAAGCCATTGGTTTTTGGAGATATAAAATACTAATGTTGAATTGCAACTCAAAGAAAGGGCATTTAATTTTTTTATGAGTACAGTGCTGACTTCAAAATTTGGTATATTGTAAATTTACTCATATATGGAATGTTTTTCATTCATAAATGTAAATGGGCAGTGAAAAAAAACTAATTTTACTCATTTTAAAATAGAAATTGGCCACTATCTGTGTACATTAAAAGAAACAAATAATAGCAAAGCAAAAAAAAAAAAAAAAAAAAAAATTGGTTATGGATACTTGGTTATGGATATGTGATGTTACAGCTTTCTTTATTTTAATTTTAATTTTCTATTTTATGTTATGTTTTATGTACTATGTAATTGCCCTTGTATGTTCTTTTTTTTGTTTTGTTCTAAAAACTGAAAAAAAGATGCTGTCCGTATTTACATCTTCATTATTGTAATATTTAATTGTGCAATAAAAAAAAAATCTACTGTTTACTTTCTAAAATATATAATTATATACACATATCATTTGCCAAGGTAAACGTTTTAATTATGAAATGTACAGAAAATGTAAATATTAAGAACACGCATATGTAACTATAAATAATACAAAACGAAAAATTAAACAATAAGTTTTAAATATGCAATGTCTTAAAATTTTGCCCGGACCATCAAGGCGACCGCGTCATGCCCGGACCAATATGGTGTAACATACGTCGGAAGTGGAGGTGACGTATTTCCGTTCTTGAGTGGAGCTCCACTCGCATCCACGGTCTGCAGCCAGACCCTTCTCGAACTATTGGCCGCTCCATGACACGCTTTACTTCCGCATTCCTTAGTTCCTATGGAAGCCTCTGGGAGTGTCGTAACCATAGATATATATACGTAGATGCCTCATTAGTGACTGTTTATGGGCCTTTATACGTAAGCCGTCCGCCATTTTGCAGCGGTCCACTTGACGTCATTTACCCATAGATCTTTGTAAATCACCATAGTAATCACTGAATATTTGAAATGCCACAGTCCTGAACAGCCGTTGGTCTGCGAACCTACAGTATGGTGAATGACGTCAAGTGGACCGTTCCAAAATGGCGGACTGCAAAATGGCGGATGGCTTACGTATAAAGGCCCATAGAAACAGTCACTAATGAGGCATCTACGTACATATATCTATGGGTCCAATGGGGTATCTACGTATATATATCTATGGTCGTAACTCTGTTTCTCTATGGCTCTGGTTTTTCAGTTTATCTGTCAATCACATGCATGAAAGTTGCGTTCCCTATTTAGTTACCATGTAGCTACAGTCACACCATGCTACACTATAGTTAATATAAAATATTAGACCTAGGCCTACTTTTAAAGCCCTTTTTTTTAAATCTTGGCTTACATACCCTAGTGAAAAATACATATACTGAAATGTATTTAAAAATACATTTCATACAAATAAATGTACATATTTATGTACTTAATAAAAATACCCTATGGTTGTACTTATGGTATACTAAACAGGTATAGGCTGCTGAACGGCTAAATTGGAAACTCATTTTGAGCTTAAAGGAATAGGTCACCCAAAAAATGAAAATTTTGTTTATCGGTTTACCCCCATGTAATTTGGATTTGTCTGTGCATGTTTTTTTGTTTGTTTTTTTAACTTTCAAACGTTTGGTGCCCATCCACTGCCATTAAATCACTAACAGACTGCACTGGTTTGAGTTAAAATCTTTGTTTGTGTTCTACTGAAGAAACAAAGTCACCCACATCTTGGATGCCCTGGGGGTAAGAAGATAAACTTTAAATGATCATTTTTGGGTGAAATATCCCTTTAAGCCACTTTAATTGTGAGGAAGTAGTGCTGAAGTGCAACTAATGATATACTTCAGGTACACTTTAAATATCTTACATTTAAAGGCTGATATCATTCAAAGTTAAATTTTTATATCAGTAAGTCTCAAGCGATATGTCAGTAAATGTATTAATTAGTGGTGGGCCGTTATCGGCTTTAACGTGCTGCGCTAACGTGAGACACTTATCGGGCGATAAAAAAAAATATCGCCATTAATCTATTCTCAAAGTTGGGATGGGAGCTGGGTCTATACTACGCAAGCTATGATGACTTTCACCTTCGTCCTCCCTTGATATCTTAGCGCGGATGTATACCTAGCCGAATTGCACTGTAGGGGGCGAGAACGAGTCTTTGAACCTGTGTGTATGCCTACTGTGAAATTACCACATCAAACAAGACGTGCTAACATGGATGCAGCTATGAAGCCACGGGGTTTGCTTCAGGGCAGGGGCGTTGCTAGACCCTTTTTACTGGGGCGTGTGCGTGAGTTATAATTTACTTTGATAATCCCGAAATAAAGACATTAAACTATATGCAACAACTGAATTGACGCTTCTAAAAGCAACGCAGTTTAACCGAAGACTATGCACGCAGATGTCCATGCCTGTGTGCGTCTGTGTATTTAACTGCAACGCGCACGTCGCGCAGCCTTTTATGCAGGAGTACATGCAGTGTAGGAATAGTTGGTTACACAAGTTTGTATAGTTAATTGTTTTGTAAATGCAATTGTCAAGCAGTTTGTGATGCATTTTGGAAACAGGAGATGAGCCCCTGGTCTAATGCGTCACCTGGCTTGAGAAACCCGTTCTCAAAGACTTACTTTTAGTCATTATTTGGGTAGCACACACATTCTGAATGCCTTTGGCAGAATTCAAATTAGCCATTTTAATCTAGATTAATTCCAAGATTACAGTGAGATTAATCTAGATTAAAAAAATTAATCTATGCCCACCACTTATATTAATAGATTTAAACTATACTTATATTTTAAATATTTATTAATTTTTTTTTTTTTTTTTACTAGTGTAAATTTTTTAAATATACCATATATCATGCCATAGCATCATTAAACTAACATCTAACAATGGACAAACGTGTTTTTTTTCTTGTCCTCACTCTCTGTAATTTGCCCCCTGACTTAGCAAAAAAAAAGAATTTAGGGGAAAATTTTAAATAATGCAGAATCGAATCATTAATTGAATCACATATAATTTAATTGTGAATCATCTCAAATCGAATTGCTCTTGATTTGAATCGAAACTCTATGAATTGTGAATCGAATCGATTCACTGTTTACCTAAAGATTCACGGCATTTCCTAGCCTAGAATCTAGACGCGCCCCTAGCGGCAGCAAATTACATTTGCTTCCAAGGTCAGTCTAGTTACTCTCAATTCACTTAAAATTCCGAAAAATCCAAGATGTACCGGGCCAATCACGAGTCGGTGGGCGGGCTTAACATGATGACGACTGACCTGCGACCATAAGTTCCGTCAGACATGAATTCCTGGTTCTGTGAATTACGTGTGGAAAACTGAACAGTATTTATATAATTTTTTACTTTGGATACACAGCCACGTCCATCTGTCCTGAGCAGGAGCTCGTTACATGTGAACGCGCTGTGGTGTAGAATACGCAAACACCGGAAGCGATCTGTGGTGTGTATACGACACTCATTGTTCACACAGTGCACAGAGATTGTGGATATAGCGGCTATTCAAAATGGTAATTACTTGCGCTTATCCTGGTTGTTCAAACCCATTTAAAGCTAAAAGATTACGTTTGCTTGCGCAAACTCATCCTGGACTTTTTCACCGATTTCCCCTTCCGGTGTTTGCGTATACTACATCAGAGCAGGGTGTAATTTGGATTTGTCTGTGCATGTTTTTGTTTACTTTTAAAGGTTTAGTGCCCATCTATGTCTATTATTTGGCTGACAGACTGCACAGTGCACTGATTTTCGTTAAAAATCTCCGTCGCTCTGACTACGTCACCTGACAGACTCTGATTGGTTGTAGCGCTATCCTATTGCGTGGAGAGGAGTTTGAAAGACAACCGTTTATCCCACCCCTCCGGTTTAGCGCTGTCTATGGAGAGTGCCCAGACCCTACATTTATGTGGGTCTGGCTTGCCAGGCTAGGCATTTCCTTATTTTTCATAAATTGTAGTTAAGCAGCTTGGTTGTTTTTGTCCAGTATGTGGACACTGACATAACATTTATAGTTTCTCTTTTGACACCCTGGCTTGAGTAATTTTTACTTTGTCTAAAGAAATCTAGTCCAAAATTAGGAAAGCGGCCATTCAGTTCTATGAAATTACAGTATTTAATGAAACATTTAAAGACATGAGAAACACACAACACTATACATATTACAAGAAAAAATATAAAATATTTTTGACAATGTTTTAAGAAAAATGTTACACTTTTATAAGGCAAATAGTGTTTGTTATGCAAAGAGTACATGCATGTCATTTTTTGGATACTTGAATTTATTTTATAAATGTCAGATACTGAAATTGATTTATTTAAATTGATTGTGCTATAACAATTGCATTAAATATATATCAGTAATCGATGAATATTGTATCTGGTTATAAAATATGCAAATCACTAAATATGAATTTCTTGCCTCTCTTTGTCTGTCATACAGATTTAAATATCTTTATGTTGGGATTTTTTTGTTCTATAATGTGTAGTGTGTTCTTTCTTAACATTCCATATCTCCAGTACAGCAGAAGTGTAGTCCTTTCCCTCTAGACCCACACCTTCCCCTTCCCTTCTCCTTTCCCAGTTCGCTGTCCACAGCAGCCCCCTGTCAAGCCACGGTGCTGGGTAGCTGGAAGGTTCTTGTACACAGCACGGCTGTACGGAATAAAACACAGACCCAGCTGAAGGTGACGAGCAAGCCGGCAGTAAGCAGCCAAGGCCAGAACCAGGAGTGGAGTCACTAACAGGAAACCCACCACCAGCAGAGCCACACAGCCACCATCAGTGAGTAGATCCGAACAGTATGGTGTTGAACCGTGAGGACGCACCTGAAAATAAAGACATTTAACTGGTGTGGGGTAAAGGATAAGTGGTGGAATGCATGTAGGCATAGCTGAGGAGGGTCAAAGAAATTTAGTGTCCCTGGAGGAATGCATCTTGGAGGTGTGGACAGACGAAAAACAGACACACTGGACAAGAATGTCTGGCAACAGCATATATGCTTGTTTTCTTTAGTAAGTTGACCTGAAGTAGTGCCTTTTCTTTCTAAGTGTAATTTTTATCTTTATTTATTTTTGTTGGTCTGATTCACTAAAACCTCTGAATATCACCTTTGCCTTGCAATGGCTTTCTTGCAAAAACGTCTTTAAAATTTGCAAACATTAATATTAGAAGTGTAGCTGTCATTGTGACATTGTTTAAAATATATTTGATCTACTTTTAAAGATTTGTTTCCATCCGTTTGAGCTGATCACTGATTTGTGCCCGATCACTACCAAAATATAAATCTCAGGATGTTGGATATTTATCTCTAGATTCTGCACCAGCCTACCTGAAGCTGCAATAATAGTATATGGACATAGATTTCAAATATACATAATTCATTTGAATTATTTTAGTTAAGTGGACGGGGCAGAAAGAACTGAGGGATAAAAAAGACCCCCACATTCCTCATCTATCCCCCTGTGAGCTGGAGGGAAGAATGATAGGCAGGAAAAAAGGGCGACTGAGTAAACAGAGTAGGAGGGAGAAAACTGATAAAGCCCATCTGCATTTTGAGCTGCACTTTCTCACTTTGACAAGTTTCTTCACTTAAGGCAATGCTTGTAAAAATCACACCTAAAAACAAAGCATTCCTGGAGAGTTGTAGTTAGACATTCATTAGAGATCTTTTTTAGACATTCATTAGAGAATTTTTTTCATGTATTTCACTGTGCATTTCACTGTAAAAATGCTGGGTTGTTTTAATTTTTAACCCAAATGCTGGGTTCAGCCTGCTGAGTCATTTAATTTAGTTGTTTTTAATATTTTTACCCAGGTGCTAGGGAAGTTTTTCTGCACTCTAAAAATCCAAATGTTTGGCTTGTCGGGTCATTTTATTGGGTTACTTTTAATATTTATTACCCAGATGCAGGGTAGTGTTTTTTTTTTTTTTTTTTTTTTTTAATAGGAAAAAAGCTACTGGGTAATTTTCTATGAGTTATTAAATATTGGGTTATTTTTTTTCTACCCAACCGCTGGGTTTAGTCTGTCTCAGACAAAACAACCCTGCTGTCAAGTTACAGCCAAAGTGTGTGCTTTATTGCGTCCTCTGCAGGAGAGAGCAGTTCTCAGCACCGCCGGTTTGGTACTCTTCAGCGAAATGAAGGTTTGTATATATTTAATTTAATGAATAAAGTCTTTACTGTGCTGTGAATTAAATCACTTTACACAATGCAACATGCAGGGACAAGATGTCAGTCAGCTGTTTTAGAATACTGAATTTAATTTAATTTGTTGTTAAAATATGTTCTTTAATCTGTTTGTTTATGGGCAGGTTATGGAGTGAGTCACATCATCTTTCAGCTACGAGTGAAATTTTCCATAAGTGTTCTTGCTTATAATAAATGTTAATGTTTTGATTATTTCTGTTGCCTCTAGAATTCTGTGAGTGATTTTTAATTTCCAGCCCATTTTAGGATAGCAGTATAATAATTTTTAAACAATAGTTGACTTAAATAAAACAAGCAGCATGTTGGGTAAAAATATTTTACACAACCAGCTTGGTTAAAATAACCCAACATGTGTTCTCTCCTATATTTACCCAGCACTGGGTTGCCAAATAACCCGAGTTGTTGTTGTTGTTTTTAACCCAGCATTTTTAGAATGAAGAAGTTACATTTTAGAAATTAATTTATTTGTATTGTTTTTTATTTATTCACTGGAGAATAAATATTATGAGTAGAGGACTCTACTGTATTTTAGTTGGAAGCAATGGTTTGAAATTAAAAACATCATAAGGATGGATTTATTACAAACAATCAGTCAGTTTGTTTCATAAAATGTTAACTGATAAACTGGAGCTGTGTGTACTTTTTTTGTTTACTTATTATACGATTCCTATTTTTATCAGCTGTTTGGACTCATTATGATGGCACCCATTTGCTGCAGAGGATCCATAGTGATGAATTTCTACAAATCTGTTCCAATGAAGAAACAAATTCATCTACATCTTGGATGGCCTGAGGGTGAGTAAATTGTTTATTTTTACGTGAATTGTTAGGCTGTAAAAAGTTTTAAGAAACATGAAAACGGATGATGTGATGCAATAAAATGTAAATCTTCTCAAAGCTTGAAATCATCCCTAGTTGTTTTTCTGTATGTCTTTAAAGTATGAGGGATTCCAGCTGTCTGTAGAACTGTAGTGTGTGCAGATAAGACTAGAGCTGAATGCAGTAGTTTCGGGAACTGATGCTTTATAACCAGCCTTGATGTTAACCATATGTTTAGAAAGATCCAACACCTAGAGAGAAATTTCATTCTTTTAGATTTGTTCATAAATTATGCAGATTTTATTTGTTAGTTAATGCTATGTTTATAAATTATCTTATTATGGCCTTGTCCTCACTAATACGTTTTTATTTTTTCTCTCCTTTTTGGCCTTTTGTCCAAACAGAAATGGCATTTTTGTCAAGGAAAATGGAGCCAAAAGTGGATAAATTTAAAACGCTGTTTTCGCGTTGTAGTGTGAACTGTAAAAAACTGAGGCTTTTGAAACTGATGATGCATGTTTAGTCATGTGATGGTTAATTTACAAATAGCCTCTATGTTTATACCGGTAATAGTGCCTGTTATGTGCTATTTACTACACCTTTGCTAAAGATATTTACTTTGTACACTCTTCATATTAGAGTCCTAAAAAGATGACACACAATTTACTTAGTTGCTGTTCTGCGGCAAAACACGAGAGCAGTTGAATTTTTGATCAGCCATGATTGAGCACGTAAATAAAATGAGCCTGCCAGAAAAACTGCATTGAAACTTATGTCTGTATCATCTCAGTGAGTTTTTAGAAGTTTTATGCTGTTTCAGTGTGGTTGAGAAAATGTTGGAATACACTTGAAAACGCTAATGTGGATGGAGAGCATTTTAAAAGGAAAACTCCGTTTTCAAATGTATCCGGATTCATGTAGACATAGCCCATGAAATACTCCTTACAGATATTTGGATTTACCCCTCTTTCATAGGTATCACATGGGACCTAATTGGTCCAAGTGGTTACTGACCCACGGGTGCTATGTGAAGATAACTTAAGCGGTTTCTTCTAGCAAGAGATGAAGAGTCTGTAATAGTGAGATGGAGGGTCTGTATCTTACAGAAACCTAATTCTGTGGTCGAGTGTGAGATAAAGTCTTTTGTTGAAAATGAACAGAGCTAGTACAGTGGAGAAGCAGTAGATCTACTCGGAGGGTCGGAGTGCAAGAATGTCGAGGGAGGTCGCTACACAACTTTGTGAGAAAAAGTTTTTTAAACTCCAGTAATCCACTCCTGTCCTGAAAACACTCTTCATCTGACGTCATCCTCCCAACTCCTGACCTGCTTAATACTCCTGCACTCAGACTGCTGAGAAATGCCCAAGATTAAGGGATTACTTGGTGAATCAAAGAGAAACAGAGGCCAAACTCCCACAAATCTTTAAAAGAGTATCTCTGAATCATCATTAGCTTTTATTCGGAGTCTTTTTCCCAGATTATAAAGGACATTCCTTTAGCAGCAACACTGTTTGTCTCAGGGACCAAATCAAGCATAAATGACTGTTCTTATTGTTCCAAAATGTAAATCTGAAAGCTTTTGCAGTGAAGGCTTCATTATTATGCAGTAGTCTTCATTGCGAAATCTTAAATCTCATTTAATAACTCAATTGTATAGACTTGGTTTATTACCTTTGAAGATTTGTCATTATCTTTTGATTTATTGATTATTGTTATTATAATTATTATTAACTCCTTCCACTTTCCATACTAAATACTGGTTCTGGATCATGTGACCCTGGAAGTAAGTAGCACCGGTATATTTGTAGCTATAACCAAAAATAAATTGTATGGGTCAAAATTATCGATTCTTCTTTAATTCCAAAAATCATTAAGGATATTAGGTAAAAATCATGTTCTATGAAGATATTTTGTCAATTTCCTACCTACATTACAAAATGATAAAATAATTTGTTTTCTAGTCCACTTTTTTATGATTTTTATGACAGTCTCCTTCCCTCCAACACCTAGAATTAAACCTCTTTTAATGTGGACCTACATGAATGTTCTCTTCACGTGAGAAATTAAAAAAATTTAGCTTCATGCTTTTTTTTTATAAATTGTGAGCATTGTATGTTTTTTTCTGTCTTCTCCCAGTTCTTACCGTTGAATGACAGATAAACCCGAACACCACCATGACAATAGCAGGAGTCAAGATGAGCCCGAAAACCAGCCCGGCCAGGCAGGCGTTGATGGCTGCGATCACCAGGTTCTGCGCTGTCACCAGCACTGAACATGCCCAGCAGTCCAGAGAGCCCCGGAGCTCCAGCGGCGCTTCACCTCCCCTGGCTTCTGCAGCAGAGTAAGGTGGTGGCACAACCACCCCAGACCCACCTACAGGGGTCCCGGCTGGCACAGTGGAGGCCAAGGAGTTTGTGTGCTGGAGACTGGTGTGATGGTGATGATGGCTGTTGGTTGGGAGTTCTTCAGAGAGGTCGAGGGCCTGGTGATGAGCCCCCTTTTCAAGTGTGCCATTCATGCTCATCCTGATCTGATAACAAATAATGAAAGACATTACAAATTGCTTTTTTAAATTGTAAAAGGATGGGCTTTGTATTTTTTAGCTTTTTTATTACTCAAATTGAAAGTGGCTACAGCCCTCCTGATTTTTTTTTAGATTACAGTCAGCTGTCAATACCCTGAAAAATCTGTGAATGTGATCTCGGTGGTTGCTGACAGCTGTGGCTGCACTAAGCAGAGGTTATTTCTCTCATAATCCCTGTTAGCAGTTGTTTGAGATCCTAAAAACTTTCTTACATTAAATATTGTCAGTGGAGGATGCAGTGAATTTGACATCAGCTATGGACAGTTCACTAACTGCTTCGAAAAAGTTCAGAGTGAGGGTAAATCACTTATCGCCAGGAAACGAGGTTTGTGATCTTTTAATTAGGCCCTTTATCAGAGACTGATTGTTATCTGAAAGCTAACTGGCCTCTTACGGCGGAAACTAAGTGGTATTTGAGTGTGTTTGGGACAACACAGGCGATACGATCAAGTGAGGAGGAGTGAGAGACCTTAACATCACACTAGCCCTCACCTCTGGGGAATTTATCACTTTTACCTTTTTTTTTTTTTTTTTTTTTTTTAATCTCACAAAGAACATGTCTAGTTCACATTTCACCCCAAGTAACAAAATATTTTTTTTTTTGTGATGAAAATGAAGCTTAACTGTAGGGTCAATTTAAGGTGTTGGTTCTTTTCCTCCCCTCTATTTCCATAAGCTCCCTCCACCAATCAATTTTTTCACTTTTAAATTGGTTTGAAATTTTAATTTAGCATTAATGTGTTTATTGTTAAACAGTAATGAATGCCATCATGTCAGGATGCAATGATTGTTAGACAAATAAATCCCTTAAGCTTAAATCAAGGGTGTTCCTGGAAAACATTCCAGGATTTTTTTTCTCCATATAGTGGACTTCAATGGTGGCCAACGGGTTGAAGATCCAAATTGCATTTTGAATGCAGCTTCTAACCACCAAAAAAAAAAAAAAAATTGGAGGAGAAAATTAGATGTTTTCACCCTATCCTTTCCTTTTTTAACCAAAGTACACAGGTGAAGAACTAACTGCGTGTGACTTTTCCAACATAATTATGTAATGCGTGAAGACATGCATGCACATCGCAAAACTAGTTCAAGATGAGCATTTGTGGTTAAAAAGTATATACATTTTTTATTTTTTAAGAAAATGATTGTTTAACTAGATAAGACCCTTATTCCTCGTCTGGGATCGTGCAGAGCCCGTTGAAATCACAGTTTGGACCTTCAACTCGTTGGCCACCATTGAAGTCCACTATATGGAGAAAAATCCTGGAATGTTTGTTTTCAAAAACTTAATTTCTTTGCGACTGAAGAAAGAAAGAAATGAACATCTTGGATGACCTGGGGGTGGGTAAATTATCAGGAAATTTTCATTCTGGATGTGAACTTCTCCTTTAAGGTCATGAGAATGGTATTTTGTCAGAGTTCAGATTCTTGTGATCCTTTTATATAATTTTCTTTTTTTTTTTTTCTCATCCTGAGCTTCAAGCTAAAATTTTAAGTAGTTGGCTCTAGTTAACTGTGGAGTGCTGAAAAGAGATGCCCTACCCCACCCCCTCACTGCTTA
The DNA here is from genome assembly GCF_049309525.1 of Garra rufa. Lineage (NCBI taxonomy): Eukaryota > Metazoa > Chordata > Actinopteri > Cypriniformes > Cyprinidae > Garra > Garra rufa. The sequence continues at coordinate 50,054,544 of NC_133363.1, forward strand.
AAACTGACCATCCAGATAGCACTCCAGAACAATAGACTGAGGTCAAACTACATAAATACAGTCATACAGCTGTGGCATACACAAATCATCTAAAAATGGATACAGGATGGTCTACAACTCACACACACATGCACTCTCACCCTTAAATGCTAGATCCTGAATATGCCATCAGTGATGCATGATGAGGGAGATGTGCACAGGTTTATGCGCTTGCTGACCGTTGTGTTGTCTTCCTGCCTTTGTATTCTGTTTGTTAGCACATATACGGCAGGTGACTCAACATGTAACAAATACAAAATCACAGCTCACAGGAAACGTGAACACAAGCACACACCATGCCAAACCTGAATAACACCAGACTACTCCACCCGTTAACTCTGTGTCCACATTTCTGAGAATCGCACAATTAAGAATTACCTTTGGGACTATTACCTCGACGCAACCATTTTATGCATGTATAAAGCTAAAAATAGCTTACTATAAACCATCCATAAAAAATAACTTTATACATTTTTATAGGTTCAAGCTAGAAAGTTTTTACTTCTATATTTGCATTAGAAGGTCTGATGTGGCTTCAGTGTTTCACATGTTTTATTTAAATTGATTTATTGCATTTTCTGACCAATATATGCTGTTGCCTGATGGGGTCTTTTAAATTATGCAACCATACAGTTGAGGTCAAAAGTTTACATACACCTTGCAGAATCTGCAAAATGTTGATTATTTTACCAAAATAAGAGGGACCAAGCAAAATGCATGTATTTTTTTTTACTAGACTGACCTGAATAATATATTTCACATAAAAGACATTTACATATAGTCCACCAGAGAAAGTAGTAGGAAGTATAGTTCACAGTATTCCTAATACTGTGTTTTTACCTGAATGATCCTCAGCTGTGTTTATTGATATTTGTTCATGAGTCCCTTGTTTGCCCTGAACCGTTAAACTGCCCGCTGCTCTTTAGAAAAATCCTTCAGGTCCCACAGATTCTTTGGTTTTCCAGCATTTTTGTCTATTTGAACCTCTTCCAACAATGACTGAATGATTTTGAGATCCACCTTTACACACTGAGGACAACTGAGGGACTCATATGCAACTATTACAGAAGGTTCAAACACTCACTGATGCTTCAGAAGGAAAAACAATGCATTAAGAGCATTGTGATCAGGGTAAATTTAACGTTTGTCTTCTGGGGAACATGTAAATATCTTCTGTGGCAGTACTAAATGAAGGAAAATATTATATTTAGGCAAGTTAAGAAAAATGTACACATCTTCATTCTGTTTAAAAGTTTACACTCCTCTGGAGCATCAGTGAGCATCTAAACCTTCTAGTTGCATATGAGTCTCTCGGTTTGTCCTCAGTGTAAAAATATGGATTGTTGGAACAGGTTCAAATACACAAAAATACTGAAGAACCAAATTATTTCTGGGACCTATAGGATTTTTCTGAAGAACTGTTCAGGACAAGCAAGGGACTCAAGAACAACTATCACTAAACAAAAACACACACACAGCCATGGATCATTCAGGTAACAAACCCAGTATTAAGAATCAAGTGTATGTCAACTTTTGAACAGGGTAATTTTTATAAATTAAACTATTTTCTCTTGTGGTCTGTCTTTTATGTGAAATACCTTATCCAGGTCAATACTGATTAAAAAATATCCTGCATTTTGTATGATCCCTCTTTTTGGTAAAAATCATTAACATTTTGCAGATTCTGCAAAGTATTTTATATGATGTTACAGATATGCACCACTCAACACTAGATGCATTTACACTTATTGCTGAGCTAACGGTTATGTGATTTATTGTTAGAAGAGTAATAAAACGGGTATGTGTATCAGTGTAAATTCCAATCATTCCCCTGCTGTATACTCTGATAGGTCAGTCTCACGTGCATCTTATCAAGCCTCCCGCACCCTCCACTTACCCGATGGTGTGACTCCAGTAGTCCTCTTCTTTTTTTGCTGTGGTTTAACACAACATGCACTCCTTTCAAGTTTGTTCTGAAATTCCTTGTTCAAAAAGTTTTCAAATTTCTAAAATTCTAAAAATGTCTGATCGTTGCTCTCATTTCGTTGCTCTGAAGAGTAGATGGTTTTAGCTCAGATTTGCTGTCCACTCGTGCTCTCTGTGAGGCAGACTGAGATATGAATGTGTCCTGCCTGGCATTTATAGCAGTGCCTTTCTCTGTGCCTCCCTCATGCCCCCTCCCCTTTTCTTTACCCTTCTCTTTTTGCTCTTTCCTCACTCTTTGTGTGGGGGAAGGAATGTTTATTTAAAGAGCCAAAGTGAGGACTTTAATTACTCCTGATGGATAGAGAGGTAAGAAACCACTTCACATTTACACCACATCTTCCAAACTTCACTTATTTGCTCCCTTGCTTTGACCGCATGGTGGCGAATGTTTGTTTTCCTGTAATCACGTATTGTTTGGTTGATAATATTGCCATCTCTACGTGATCTGTGCTTGAACTCATGTTATCCATCATCCTCCACTCGTAAGTTAGTTGTTATGTAACATTCTGTCTTTTAGGAAACATTGGAGAGATAACGGAAAGCCAAAGGGCACAATTTAGATTTTTCTGTGCATATTTTTATATGAGCTATTCATACAGCTTTTTAAATTAGGAGCGTAGTTAGGAATGTAATTAGAAGAAAAAAAATGTATTCATTAGCTATTCACAAATTCCATTCTGATTTTAACTACACCCCTACATTTACAGTGCTGGGGGGTAACACAGTACAAGTAACGCACGTTATCTAACCAGACTACGTTTTTCAAGTAACTAGTAAAGTAATGCATTATTTTTTAATTTACAAGAAAATATCCGAGTTACTTTTTCAAATAAGTAATTCCAGTTACTTTGTTTTCCCATTTATTGACTAACAAGTCTCGTGTCCCCAGAATATGGTGCAAACCTGCAATAATTAAATATGTTAAATAACACAAATGTATTTAAAGGGATAGTTTACCCAAAAATGAAAATTTGATATTTATCTGCTTACCCCCAGGGCATCCAAGATGTAGATGACTTTGTTTATTCAGCAAAACACAAACGAAGATTTTTAACTCAAACCATTGCAATCTTTTGACTTTGATATACAGCCATTTCCAACAAATGTCCAAAGCGCGTGCTCATCATCTGGCTCGTTACATGTGAACGTGCTCTGGCGTAGTATATGCAAACTCTGTCGCATGTATACGACACTCATTGTTTACACAGTGCACAGAGATTGTGTGTAAAGTGGCTATTTCTAAAATGGTAATTACTTGCACTTTTCCTGATTGTTCAAACCGATTTAAAGCTAAAAGATTATGTTTGCTTGCTCGAACTCATCTGGGACTGTTGACTTTTCACAGATTTCCCCTTACGGCGTTTGCGTATACTACGCCAGAGCGTGTACACGTGTAAAGCGCTGGATGCTGAGCTGAGTTGGACATTGCTGTGTATCAAAGGTAAAAAATTATATAAATACTGTTCAGTTTCTCGCAAAAACTGATCATTTCGTGTCTTAGGACATCAGTGTATCGTCACGAGCCGCAGGGTGTAATTTGGATTTGTCTGTGCATGTTTTTTTTACTTTCAAAGGTTTGGTGCCCATCCACTGCCATTAAATCACTAACAGACTGCAACGGTTTGAGTTAAAAAATCTTTGTTTGTGTTCTACTGAGGAAACAAAGTCACCTACATCTTGGATGCCCTGGGGGTAAGCAGATAAACTTTAAATGATCATTTTTGGGTGTCTATCCCTTTAATCCCATTTTATTAACCAATGTATTTGCTGCTGACCTCAGATGATCCCGTTCAACCATGCTAATAAGCAAAAATGACTTTAGATAAACTAACATTTGTGCTTCTTTTTTTTATTGCTTCAAAAACAACAAGAGTGTTGAAGTTCTTCTCCGTTCTACTGTACAGACATGATTTTATTTTTTCTTCAGCCTGAGACTTTTTGGTGTGAAAAGGCTTTTACAATTGCTAAAAATAGAACGTTTATATATATATATATATATATATATATATATATATATATATATAAATGTTGCTTTTTTTACAGAAGGGGTTCAGAAAAAAAATGGCAGCTGGCAGCAGGAAGTACCTGCCATTGACAGCCGGAAGCCAGTTACTGGCATTCGGAGGGTAGGAGGGACCTGCCACTTGGTGACAGCCAATCAGCATCGACCAACTTGGCAGCAACCAATCATATGCAACTACGACAGACACGAATGGCAGTGTTTGTTGGAGCAGTACATTTTGAAATTAATGATCGGAGTAATGAATAATTGTTGCCTCGTATGTTTGATTTTAATTTTTATGTTAGCGAACGACAATGTAACTGTCTACTATAGTTAATCGTTAATCTTAGTACGTTAGTGGGCTACAATTAACTTAAAAAATTTCGTTTACTATTAAAAATCAACATGATCAAATAATCTGACATCATACAAAGCCCATTACGAATTTAAAGGCTTTATTAAACAACCGCAACAATGTTGTTTCTTGAAATACTACAAATGTAAAACTGAACCTTCATAACACAGCTTAAATTATTACAAAATAAAGGTAATAAGCCCGTGTACTTTTGTAATTCTGTCTTTAATCAGTTTACTGAATTTTTGAATATATATATATTGGTCTCTCTATAAATTTTTTACACACACATATTACATATATATATATATATAGCCATTTAATGATACTTTTATTTGATAGATTTAATCGTATAGTACACAGTAATGACTTATTATATAAAAATAGGTATATATTTGTTATAAGTTTATATAGTGGCAAATTTGGGGAAAGGAAAATGTTCCAAATTAACTGCACAATTACTAGAAATTTGGATATACGATTTGCATACATACAAAATTTGTGGATTTTTTAAAAAAAGGTTAACAACATTAAAGTTGAAAATTTGACGTGAATGAGGCTTATTTAGTGTCTTTTGATTCGTTTAGACTTTAGTTCCATAGGCCACATGGGAAAAGAACAGAAAGGTTCATAAACAACTGATGGCAAGGACAGATTGAGAAAGCTAAAAGAAGGATGGAGTGGACCAGCATGGTTTTTTTCCTTCATGATGAAAAGAATATCTGAAAATACAGTGGGAGTGGTTGCACATGGGAGGAATAGAGTAAACGTTGCGTTGCGTAACTGATAAGAACCCATCTGTGGTAGAAATCAGACAGATCAATTAATGTCTGTCAGATAGAAAAATTCCCACTGCTTTCTAGAATCAGTGTTTACTCCATTTCTGTTCCCCTGGGTAGCGACCCCTGACCTCCTTCAAAAGAGGCAGTTCAAATGAAAGGATACACCTGTGCTAATATGCAATATAAACACTTAAAGGAGAAGTTAATTTCCAGAATAACAATTTTCTGATAATTTACTTACCCCCTTGAAATCCAAGATGCCTTTCTTTCTTCAAAAAGAAATTAAGGTTTTTGAGGAAAACATTCCAGGGTTTTTCTCTAAATAGTGGACTTCAATGGTGGCCAACCGGTTGAGGTCAAAACTGCAGTTTTAATTTAACTTCAAAGGGCTCTACACAATCCCAGCTGAGAAATAATGGTCTTATCTAGCCAAACGATCAGTGATTTTCTAAGAGAAAATACAAATTTATATACTGTTTAAACACACATGCTTGTCTTGCACTAGCTCAACTTCATGCATTATATTCGTGACGCAGCTGGAAGTACCAAGCCAGTGTTTACAAAGAAAAGTCAAATTTTACAAAAAAAATGTTGGATGATTTTGAAGTTGGAGGAGAAAATGAGATGTTTTCCCTAACCTACCTTTTTTAACCGACCTACACAGACTAAAAACTAAACGTACGTGACCTTTTGCAACGTGATTATGCAATGCATGAAGAATGCAGAACTTGTAAGATGAGCATTTGTGTTTAAAAAGTAAAATTAAAGTGTTATTTTTATTTTTATTTTTAGAAAATATCAGATCATTTTGTTAGACAAAACCCACTTTTTTGGGAATAGGCTATTTCTCCAACCACCCCCAGTTAATAAATAGATTTTTACCGTTTTGAAATCCATTCAGCCGTTCTCCTGTTCTGGCAAAATCACTTTTAGCATAGCTTAGCATAGATCTTTGAATCCTATTTGAACCAATAGCATTGTGTTCAAACATGACCAACGAGTTTCGATATTTGTCCTATTTAAAACTTGACTCTTCAGCAGTTATACTGTGTACTAATACCGGCGGAAAATGTAAAGCTGCGATTTTTGAACGTGATGCTATTGGTCTAATAGGATTCAATGATCTGTGCTAAGCTATGCTAAAAGTGATATCGCCAGAATAGGAGAACGGATGAATGGATTTCAAAATGATAAAACTCAACTTAACTCGTGGGGAGTTGGAGAATGAGCCTATTTCCAAAAAAAGTGGAGTGTTCCTTCTCATTGGGATTGAGGCCTTTGAAGCTCTGAAGCACTGAAACTCCAATTTGGACCTTACCCACTGAGTCCCATTGAAGTCCACTATATGGAGAAAAATCCTGGAGTGTTTTTCTTAAAAACCTTAATTTCTTTTCGACTGAAGAAAGAAAGACATGAACATCTTGTGTAACGGAGGCCAGCTAGTAGGTGCTGTGCCCCCTTCCTGAATGCTGTTGTGTGAATTACATCCCAAATATCACTTGTTGAGTTTTTTATCCTCATTCTGTATAGTTACAACCTCGGCATATTTATTTTTTTTAGGCTAAACATGTCTTTTAGTCATTTGCATTAACCCACCTCTGGTTTGTGGCAAGTGCTATTTTGAGTTCACTGCAGTGATGGACTTGGATTTGGCCTTCTGAATACAGCAAAACTGAGCAATGTGATAAAGGAAGGATAAAAACGCTTCCTGTACTTACAGGAAGTAGGAAATCCGCAGGCCTGTGCAACATTGACCTCTGAATGAACCTCCACTGTCCTTCTTGAACTCTTTGCTTAAGGTCCAGAGTGGTTTGTGTTGCTACTCCTAAGTCACTTTAGATAAAATTGTCTGGAAGTATTATGATGGGAGTACATTTCTGCAATCACTGAACATGAATTAAATTTTTGTTTTTGCCAGTTGGAATGAACTTGTGGTGGTGGATGCACGAGGCCGCTTGATACATCTGACCATCATTTCAACCACCGGAGCCGTGATGTCCGGCTCACATGGGTGTGTTACTATGGAACGCTTATAAGATGTTTCATAAAGCGACCGCTCTTGTGCCAAACATGTATCCAAGTTTAGTGATAGAGCTGATCACAAATGTAAACAAGCTCTGGTTCTTCTGAACCTGCGTCAGCAGAGGAGAACAGGAAAGAACTTTGATATGGATGAAGCTTACACCAAAACATGAGATGAATAAACAAAGATAAATACTCAACTGCAGATAACACAGTGTGCCTGGTACGTGTTGATGAAATTGTGGTATGATGACAAGACCACGATAGTGTCTTGCAAAGGAAAACATTTGCTAAATTTAATTTTTTAAAGAGTTTAATATTTTGAGAAATGGTATGTCTCTTATATACATGTGGGTCATTCCTGGCATTCAGTAACATTACAACTTGAAATATATATATATTTTTTCCATTACATAATGATTCATTTTGTAAATACCCCACATAATTAGGCACATATCAAACCTTCAAAATATCATATTTTCCCACCTCAGGCATTAATGACCTTTTATTATTTATTTTTTTCAGATTTGGAACCTTTTTTCTCAACCCCGTAATGGACAAAATGGTATTGGTTTAAAACGGATTTTACACACAACTTGTTATAAAACAAACATCTACCTACTGCTCATGTTTTTCTGATAACAATTTAATAACAAATCTCAGTTTTTACATTTCTGCAGGACTAAAGTAAAAATACACAAATAGTGAATCTGTGGTCTCTTTATTTTTGTAAAAAAAAAAAGTTTAATTTAAAAGTTTAACTAAAACCACAATTTCATTCTTTTAGTCCTTAACATGTCAGATATTAATCAGCAGGAAATGCTGGGGATTATTCCAGGATTTTTTTCTATATAGTGGACGTCAATTGGGATCAGCAGGTTAAAGGTCCAAATTGCAGTTTCAATGGGCTGTACACTTCTGCCTATGTGTGATCTTTCCAACGTGACTACGTAATGCGTGAATCCGAGCTAGTGGACATTTCCATTCTGGAAGTGAAATAATTCTTTTAAGCTTTTGAAACCTTATGCTTTGAATGAATACAAAGACATGGCACAGATCAAAGTTTATCAAAAGCATTTAATATTATTCAGAGTAATCATATCAATGTCACACGAATTCACAAAGTGTTTAAGACATGTCTGGCTCAGTTTGCTTCGTGTGTGAATTCCAAAACAGTGCAGATTTTAAATAACCACAAAAATAAAATAAGAGAAAGAGGGAAGTGTGTATATTGCAACAGGAAAAATATTTCTTTAAAAAAAATTGAGAGTAGCTCAAGAAGAACTCAGCACCATCTATATCATAATCAAAACCATTTTCCTGATAATACATGAATTATTTCACGCTAACGCCTCTAAAGCTGTAAAAAATTACAGTATATAAATCAAAAAAACAATAATGCATTAAATCCCCTTTCACACTGTTACTCGTTCCAGTAAAATGCTGCAATTTACAGTTCAATGTGATTTTTCGCCACACAGTTGAGGTGTATGACAACCCACTGCAGCCAATTACTGTATACTGTGTATATAGAAAGTTTATGCCTGCTGTAGTCAGCACGGCGAACGTGTCCTCAAACAGCATTTACAACAGGACAAAAGCACCACTAAATGTGTATCAAAAACTGTTTGTAGCCCCAATTCATGAATCACCTAAATTCATGAGAGTAGCTGCTAATCTAGGCTCAGAGTTACTGACATCAGTCCAAGTCACCATTTTAGTCAAAAACAAAACAGAAAAGACTCAGAGAGCACAGGTCTAATCTGAGAACTCATACGAACATGGCCCCTGGATTTAATCTTTCTCTTTTTTCTCAAAGTAAACTGGCAGGTGAGCAGGTGTTCAAATACATAGCAGTGATCACATATAAATCACATATTAACATGTGTGGGGAAAACTGTCTTTTTAAAACATTTGTGTAGAACAGACAACTTCTGATTCGTCAAACCCTACCCTCTGTGCTCTACAATCTACATGGACAAGGAGTCAGTTATGAGAGATTTAATATATATAGACAGGAAAGAGATTTAAAGGGGCAAGCACCAAAACTCAAAACTTAAAAAAAAAGAAGAAGAAAAAAAAAAAAGAATCAGCACCCTTGAAATCTTACAAAGGATTTAGACTAACAATAGAAACCTTAATACATCTCTGATTGAGGCAGGGGAGAACATTTTATATCCAATAAATAGAAGAACATTTTAAATAAAAAAAAGAAAAGAAAATCAAAGCGAATAGATCTGTATAGAGGTGAGCAACAATTCACTGAACAAAACAGATGCAACTGAACAATTATACTCACAAAATGCAGGAGAAATGATTGCAATCCTAAAATTCTTGTCCTGATGATATAAACACAACATTCCATACTAAAACTGAAAAAGTCTTTTAAAACCCGTATGTTTTGAAGCATTCTGAACAACTGTATTTCTTTTAATTCTTAATGCTTTAGAAAAATGTCCATAGCTCTATTATTAGTATTATTAATTTTTATCTCTTCACTAAATACAAGTCACAAGGCCAATGTGGTATATATCTAGGCTGTTCTAGGTTTAAAAATAATAAATTATTGAAGAAAACAAAAAGCACCCACGAAAAATACAAAGAGCATTTACACATTTCAGTATTCCAAAAAAAAAAAAAAAAAAAAAAAAAAAAAAAAAAAAGCAACATAAACCAAGAACAAAAACCCAAACGGACAGGATCTCGGCAACTCTGCCGCCGCAAGCCGTGACAGCACCAAACTTCGTTCCATTTGAAGTCCCGCAGAGCCATTCAGAGGTTGGTACGCAAGACCGACAGAAGTAAACTGGAGTCTTATTGGCTGATTGGTTCTGTAAACAATGCTGAGTAAACTGGTTCTCGATTGGCTGTTCAACAAATATTAACAGTAGTAAGTAATTTCTTTTTTTTTTCCCAACGGTAAATGTTTTAAGTCTCTGGACTAAAATAAAAGATCTTGTCCTGCGAGCAGGAGTTTTGGTTATGGCTGTGTGAGGGAAAGGGATGAGACGTCCTCATCTGGAGCTGGAACTTGTAGCCTGAGAAAACACACATAGGAATGATAGATGTTAGATCTTTTTTGAAGCTTTGCTCTTCTTTGTTCACTTTGATGAAACGTGTGGGAGCACTCACCAGGGTGAAAGAGTCGTACACGTTCATGAGCTCCTCCATGCGATATTGCTCCAGCACTACTACATTGGAGAGGTTTGGGTTGCGTTGTCGTGCACAGTCCTCACAGTGCACCACGTACATCTTCCGACTGCCATTCTCACTGGTCACAAACAGCAGGTCGAACACCTCCACCTGCAAAGAACAACAAACACAAGCTTTAAAAAAAACACTGCACAAACAATTATGCACTGCACCTTTAAAATTTTTAAATAACTAATGAGATGACACAGCTGTATGTTAATTTTATTCTTTTTGGAATAGAATTCTGCAGGTCTTTGGAGAAGTAAAAGTTACAAGAATAAAGTTAAGAATAAATCTTTCGAAATGTTACCAGAATATAGTCGAAATGGTTTGAGAATTAAGTTGAAATGTTACCAGAATTAAGTTGAAATGTTACCAGAATAAAGTTGAAATGTTACCAGAATAAAGTTGAAATGTTACCAGAATTAAGTTGAAATGTTACCAGAATTAAGTTGAAATGTTACCAGAATAAAGTTGAAATGTTACCAGAATATAGCCAAAATGGTTTGAGAATAAAGTCGAAATGTTAACAGAATAAAGTTGAAATGTTACCAGAATAAAGTCGAAATGTTACCAGAATAAAGTCGAAATGTTACCAGAATAAAGTCAAAATGTTACCAGAATAAAGTCGAAATGGTTCAAGAATAAAGTTGAAATGTTACCAGAATATAGTCTAAATGTTTCAAGAATTAAGTTGAAAAGTTACCAGAATAAAGTCTAAATGTTACCAGAATATAGTCGAAATGGTTCAAGAATAAAGTTGAAATGTTACCAGAATAAAGTCTAAATGTTTCGAGAATTAAGTTGAAAAGTTACCAGAATAAAGTTGAAATGTTACCACAATATAGCCAAAATGGTTTGAGAATAAAGTCGAAATGTTACCAGAATATAGTCTAAATGTTTCAAGAATAAAGTTGAAATGTTACCAGAATAAAGTCTAAATGTTTCGAGAATTAAGTTGAAAAGTTACCAGAATAAAGTTGAAATGTTACCAGAATAAAGTCGAAATGTTACCAGAATAAAGTCGAAATGTTACCAGAATAAAGTCGAAATGTTACCAGAATAAAGTCGAAATGTTACCAGAATAAAGTCGAAATGTTACCAGAATAAAGTCTAAATGTTTCGAGAATTAAGTTGAAAAGTTACCAGAATAAAGTCGAAATGTTACCAGAATAAAGTCGAAATGTTACCAGAATAAAGTCGAAATGTTACCAGAATAAAGTCGAAATGTTACCAGAATAAAGTCTAAATGTTACCAGAATAAAGTCGAAATGTTTCGAGAATTAAGTTGAAAAGTTACCAGAATAAAGTCGAAATGTTACCAGAATAAAGTCGAAATGTTACCAGAATAAAGTCGAAATGTTTCGAGAATTAAGTTGAAAAGTTACCAGAATAAAGTCGAAATGTTACCAGAATAAAGTCGAAATGTTACCAGAATAAAGTCGAAATGTTACCAGAATAAAGTTGAAATGTTACCAGAATAAAGTCGAAATGTTACCAGAATAAAGTTGAAATGTTACCAGAATAAAGTCGAAATGTTACCAGAATATAGTCGAAATGGTTCAAGAATAAAGTCGAAATGTTACCAGAATAAAGTTGAAATGTTACCAGAATAAAGTCGAAATGTTACCAGAATAAAGTCGAAATGTTACCAGAATAAAGTTGAAATGTTACCAGAATAAAGTCGAAATGTTACCAGAATATAGTCGAAATGGTTCAAGAATAAAGTTGAAATGTTACCAGAATAAAGTTGAAATGTTACCACAATATAGCCAAAATGGTTTGAGAATAAAGTCGAAATGTTACCAGAATATAGTCTAAATGTTTCAAGAATAAAGTTGAAATGTTACCAGAATAAAGTCTAAATGTTTCGAGAATTAAGTTGAAAAGTTACCAGAATAAAGTCGAAATGTTACCAGAATAAAGTCGAAATGTTACCAGAATAAAGTCGAAATGTTACCAGAATATAGTCGAAATGGTTCAAGAATAAAGTTGAAATGTTACCAGAAAAAAGTTGAAATGTAACCAGAATAAAGTCTAAATGTTTCGAGAATTAAGTTGAAATGTTACCAGAATAAAGTCTAAATGTTTCGAGAATTAAGTTGAAAAGTTACCAGAATAAAGTTGAAATGTTACCACAATATAGCCAAAATGGTTTGAGAATAAAGTCGAAATGTTACCAGAATATAGTCTAAATGTTTCAAGAATAAAGTTGAAATGTTACCAGAATAAAGTCTAAATGTTTCGAGAATTAAGTTGAAAAGTTACCAGAATAAAGTTGAAATGTTACCAGAATAAAGTCGAAATGTTACCAGAATAAAGTCGAAATGTTACCAGAATAAAGTCGAAATGTTACCAGAATAAAGTCGAAATGTTACCAGAATAAAGTCGAAATGTTACCAGAATAAAGTCGAAATGTTACCAGAATAAAGTCGAAATGTTACCAGAATAAAGTCTAAATGTTTCGAGAATTAAGTTGAAAAGTTACCAGAATAAAGTCGAAATGTTACCAGAATAAAGTCGAAATGTTACCAGAATAAAGTCGAAATGTTACCAGAATAAAGTCGAAATGTTACCAGAATAAAGTCGAAATGTTACCAGAATAAAGTCTAAATGTTTCGAGAATTAAGTTGAAAAGTTACCAGAATAAAGTCGAAATGTTACCAGAATAAAGTCGAAATGTTACCAGAATAAAGTCGAAATGTTACCAGAATAAAGTTGAAATGTTACCAGAATAAAGTCGAAATGTTACCAGAATATAGTCGAAATGGTTCAAGAATAAAGTCGAAATGTTACCAGAATAAAGTCGAAATGTTACCAGAATAAAGTCGAAATGTTACCAGAATAAAGTCGAAATGTTACCAGAATAAAGTTGAAATGTTACCAGAATAAAGTCGAAATGTTACCAGAATATAGTCGAAATGGTTCAAGAATAAAGTTGAAATGTTACCAGAATAAAGTTGAAATGTTACCACAATATAGCCAAAATGGTTTGAGAATAAAGTCGAAATGTTACCAGAATATAGTCTAAATGTTTCAAGAATAAAGTTGAAATGTTACCAGAATAAAGTCTAAATGTTTCGAGAATTAAGTTGAAAAGTTACCAGAATAAAGTCGAAATGTTACCAGAATAAAGTCGAAATGTTACCAGAATAAAGTCGAAATGTTACCAGAATAAAGTTGAAATGTTACCAGAATAAAGTCGAAATGGTTCAAGAATAAAGTTGAAATGTTACCAGAATAAAGTTGAAATGTTACCAGAATAAAGTCGAAATGTTACCAGAATAAAGTTGAAATGTTACCAGAATAAAGTTGAAATGTTACCAGAATAAAGTCGAAATGTTACCAGAATAAAGTTGAAATGTTACCAGAATAAAGTCGAAATGGTTCAAGAATAAAGTTGAAATGTTACCAGAATAAAGTTGAAATGTTACCAGAATATAGTCTAAATGTTTCGAGAATTAAGTTGAAATGTTACCAGAATAAAGTCAAAATGTTACCAGAATAAAGTCGAAATGTTACCAGAATATAGTCGAAATGGTTCAAGAATAAAGTTGAAATGTTACCAGAATAAAGTCAAAATGTTACCAGAATATAGTCGAAATGGTTCAAGAATAAAGTTGAAATGTTACCAGAATAAAGTCAAAATGTTACCAGAATATAGTCTAAATGTTTCAAGAATTAAGTTGAAAAGTTACCAGAATTAAGTCGAAAAGTTACCAGAATTAAGTCGAAATGTTACCAGAATATAGTCGAAATGGTTCAAGAATAAAGTTGAAATGTTACCACAATATAGCCAAAATGGTTTGAAAATAAAGTCGAAATGTTTCGAGAATTAAGTTGAAAAGTTACCAGAATAAAGTTGAAATGTTACCACAATATAGCCAAAATGGTTTGAGAATAAAGTCGAAATGTTACCAGAATAAAGTCGAAATGTTACCAGAATAAAGTCGAAATGTTACCAGAATAAAGTCGAAATGTTACCAGAATAAAGTTGAAATGTTACCAGAATAAAGTCTAAATGTTTCAAGAATATAGTCTAAATGTTTCAAGAATTAAGTTGAAAAGTTACCAGAATTAAGTCGAAATGTTACCAGAATATAGTCGAAATGGTTCAAGAATAAAGTTGAAATGTTACCACAATATAGCCAAAATGGTTTGAGAATAAAGTCGAAATGTTACCAGAATAAAGTCGAAATGTTACCAGAATATAGTCTAAATGTTTCAAGAATAAAGTTGAAATGTTACCAGAATAAAGTCTAAATGTTTCGAGAATTAAGTTGAAAAGTTACCAGAATAAAGTTGAAATGTTACCAGAATATAGTCTAAATGTTTCAAGAATTAAGTTGAAATGTTACCAGAATAAAGTCTAAATGTTTCGAGAATTAAGTTGAAATGTTACCAGAATAAAGTCGAAATGTTACCAGAATATAGTCGAAATGGTTCAAGAATAAAGTTGAAATGTTACCAGAATAAAGTCGAAATGTTACCAGAATATAGTCGAAATGGTTCAAGAATAAAGTTGAAATGTTACCAAAATAAAGTCGAAATGTTACCAGAATATAGTCGAAATGGTTCAAGAATAAAGTTGAAATGTTACCAGAATAAAGTCGAAATGTTACCAGAATATAGTCTAAATGTTTCAAGAATTAAGTTGAAAAGTTACCAGAATAAAGTCAAAATGTTACCAGAATATAGTCTAAATGTTTCAAGAATTAAGTTGAAAAGTTACCAGAATTAAGTTGAAATGTTACCACAATATAGCCAAAATGGTTTGAGAATAAAGTCAAAATGTTTCAAGAATTAAGTTGAAATGTTACCAGAATATAGTCGAAATGGTTCAAGAATAAAGTTGAAATGTTACCAGAATAAAGTCGAAATGTTACCAGAATATAGTCTAAATGGTTCAAGAATAAAGTCGAAATGTTACCAGAATAAAGTTGAAATGTTACCAGAATAAAGTTGAAATGTTACCAGAATATAGTCTAAATGGTTCAAGAATAAAGTCGAAATGTTACCAGAATATAGTCGAAATGGTTCAAGAATAAAGTTGAAATGTTACCAGAATAAAGTCGAAATGTTACCAGAATATAGTCTAAATGTTTCAAGAATTAAGTTGAAAAGTTACCAGAATAAAGTCAAAATGTTACCAGAATATAGTCTAAATGTTTCAAGAATTAAGTTGAAAAGTTACCAGAATTAAGTTGAAATGTTACCACAATATAGCCAAAATGGTTTGAGAATAAAGTCAAAATGTTTCAAGAATTAAGTTGAAATGTTACCAGAATAAAGTTGAAATGTTACCAGAATAAAGTTAAAAAGAATAAATTCTAAATTATGAAAATAAAGTTGAGAATAAAACTTTATTCTGTAAATATTTTGAGAATAAAGTCATAATAATAAGTATAAAGTTGAAAACTTTTGAGAAAATAAGTCAAAATTACTAGAATGAAGTCAAAATCATTAAAATAAAGTCGAGAATAAAACTTTATTCTTAAAATATTCCATCTTTATTCTCGAAATATTTGAATATATATATATGAGATTATTAGCAGAAATCATACCATACTCGCAGGGACAGTATGCTTGGAAATCATATTTTACATCATCGATTGCATTCATTAGGCCAATTTCTAGTGTGCCAGCCACCCAGTAATAGCAATAAACTTTGTGCTTTTGATACTTTAATAAAAAAATTCTCAGCTTTTAAAATCTGTCAGTTTTATAGCAAAATACAAACAATGTGTCTTTCAATAATGTGGCAGGACAGATTGATTTATTCATGTGAATCAATTGTCTTTTCGATTACAATGAGATATTGGTTTAATTAAATTATATTGTTTTCTTTGTGAAAATTCCACCACCTACTCTACAAAAAACGTTTGTGGCGTCCAATCTTTCATTCACAAAGAGTTCTAAAGGTTGAATTTGACGCCAACTCATTAACATAAGTTATATTATACTGTTTTGTATTATAACTTTAAAATCGAAATGTCAAAATAAATTCTTAGCCATAACGAGATTATTCTCAAATCTAAGATTATGAGATTACAGTTAAAACGTTTTAATAACCTGCCTATACAAATAATGAAGTATAATCTACTCACATCACACTCGTTACAATAGTAGGCCGGCTCATCCTTCACTCTGCTTTGATAGGAGATTTTCTTTCCTGCTGCCACCAGCTGGTCCCTCAGAATCTGAATGTGCTTAATAGACTGGAGGAGACAGTGTCTGAAAAGGAGGAAGGGCAAATGTATTAAATGTCCATGTTACTTAACTGGGATGTAAGATGAAAGAATGAGTCCATAATGCTGCTGCATACTCACTTGATCATCTTGTAAGTGTCTGGGTCAGAGACTTTGACGTTGCGTGCCACGTTCCAGGATACGTGAATCATGGGAACAATGGATTTGGCTTTCTTCACTTCGTTCCACTCGAATCTCTCTAAAGCCAACTGGTACTGATAAGCTACAATTACAAAAACAAAAATAGATATATATTATATTTCTGTGCCCAGGATTTTAGTTTAACACATTTGGTTGCAACTGTTTATGTAATTATTAGTGTTGTCAAGCGATTAAAAAACAAACAAACAAATTAATTGTGATTAATCGTGATAAATCCCACCCAAGTTTTTAAATATACTTTTATATTGCAATAATTTCACATTCAATCATCTAATCTGACCGCGGTTTACTGTTGTTCTGGAATAATTGCCTGCATTAACATGCTAATCTTGATAGCACTAGTAATTATCATGACTGATAACCTGATGACATTTTCAACTTAAAGTAGGCTATTCCTGACACATATCAAACATCTGACAAATAAAAATCATGAATTTCGGCTACAGGTACTAAAGCATCTAAAAGCCACCACTTTTTAACTGAAGTTCTTGTAAAGTTATTGTGTAGGTTACTCACAGTTGACAGGTCCCACATTCCAAGCAATGTTGTTGCACCAGCCCACGGCCTGAACCCAGTGCACAGTGCCTGCGTTGATCCATACCAGATCTCCTGGCCTTTGGATGAACCGGTACACAGGGATGTTAGCGCGGTACAAGTCATCCAGAACCGGCCACCATGATCCTGTCAGGTAGTCGACTCCATGCCTGAGAGAAAAATACGTATCTTGTTAATAAAGCATTTATTTAAACAAAAATATAATGGCTATTAGTGTTGTTTGACAGTGTTTTGGTGAATTAATTATTTCTTACTTTTCACAGAAATCACTTATGGCCTCCCAGTAGTTGTCATGGACCGCAAACCACTCACAGTCTCCAGGCCCGATATTGATGTTTACGGAACAGAAGTTATTGTTCTCCTGGTGTCCTGATGATACAAGCATTAAACATCAGTTAAAAAAAAAACTACTTGCCAAAGCAGACTATCTATCCTACAACTCACAAATTAAGAAAGCTATTTGTGATCGTTTCAAACCTGGTGTGCGGCAGCCAGGGATTTTCATGTACAGTTGTACTGTGTTCATTCCCAAAATGGTGTGGCCTACATGACTCAGCATATTCCCACTGGATGACACGCGCATAAATGCCGGCAACTTCTGCAGCTCCTGCAGTTGAGGCTTCCATCTAAAGAAAAAGACACAACACAACTTAGTTAACAGAGATTTGTATACACGCTTGCACATTACATCGGCAGCATCATATTTCCATATTCACAACCATGTCTTGAAGTTTTACATATTTAGGTTTTGTATATCATCCAAACAAGATGATAAGGTTGCACACATTTATGCAATTATGTATAGTAGTCTTACCTTTTGGCATCAGATAGGTCAATGTTGGTGCCAAATTTTATTATCTTCCCCACAGCTTTCTGCTCTAAACTATACAGACAAATTAAATCATTATAAGTAACAACATTTTAAAGACACCTTTATTCATACATATACAAAAGAAAGAATAAATTAAAAAGGCAGATTTATGGATAAATTGCAGTATTAAGTGCTGTGCTAACTTGCAAATAATTACCTGGAGCTGGGAGCTGATAAGTTACTGGTTGTATTCTCAGAGTTAGTGGCTGATTTTTCATCTTCATCATCATCATCATCCTCGTCATCACTGCCCTTCTCATCCTGTAATGGCAAACAATGGTATAGGTATATGTTGAATGCATGATGTATATGATTTAAATGGCAATTCATTCAGTTTATATCAGAAGGAACTGTACAAACAAGAATAACAAAGCATTTGCAAAAGGACCAATACACTTCTGGAAACTTGGTTTTAATTTGTGTATATTTGCGTTCAAACCTGTAAGCTCTCTTGGAAGCTGGAGGCCTGGTACTGGGCATACTTGGCAATTGTTGTATGCGACCTGCTGCTTTCGCAGGGCCAGGTCTGGCCAGTGCCGCTGGGATCCCAGTTCTCATCAGCTGGCTGCTGGACCTGGGTCCGGACCTCTACTGCATGCTCCGCATTTGCCTCCACCAAAGATTTAGTGGAAAACAGACCAAGATCTACGAAAGAATGAAAAATTTAACTTAGTTTCCAAAACAGCAACATTTAAAGTTGTGTGACTTGAGTAACTGTCCATCCATCTATAATACATAATAATAAACTTACTTAATCTCAGGGAGCCAGCAAGTCCCCGGATGACAGTAATGGGGTTCTTAGAATCTGTGCAGAACTGCAGCAGGACTGGAGAGAATGCATCTCTTTTACTTTCCAACTGCAGAGAAACAACAACATAAAACCATTAAGACAAACGTTTATACACCTGAACATTTAGGTTATTGTGCATGTAATATACAAAAAGACCACAAGGGGGCAGGATATGCTAACAATGCTACTATAACACTTACATAGATGCTAGGTGTGGGGGGGTTGAGTTTCTCTCGAGGGATGGGCAGTTCTGTGGTCAAAACTGGTTTAACAGAAAAGGCTGGTAGGAGGTACGATTCCTTAAACTTCCCCTTCACGCGAGCTCCCCTGAAACAACACCACATTTAGTATTAGATACAGGCTTTCATGGTTTAATCACGTCAAAATTTATTTCAACTGCAGCCAAACATTGCTTACTTGCAGGCTCTGATGATTTCACTAGCTGTGTTCTTTATGGTGATTTCCTCCAGAGGAATCCTCCTTTCCTCTACCTCCGAAGCAATAAATGTCTCTCTGTCCCCACTCTCCACCTTTATGAGGCGTATCTTCAGTTCTTTGGGTGGCCCATCTGTCAGTGCTTTCAGTTTCTGAAAGTCGTCAGAACATAATGTTGAAGATGCTGATGGGAGATCAGAGGAACGTCCAGAGCTGGTGCCCTTGTCTTTACTCCGTGCCCACTCTTCTTCTTCACTCTGGGGTCTGCTGCATTCCTCTTTTCTTCTCTTCTTGTCTCCATCACATTCTTGTTCCTTCTCTCTAAACTCCTTACTTTGAAGGTCCAGGTTTCCCAGTACCTGCCTACTCTTCTTTTCCTTGTGTGACTTTCCGTCCCTGTGCCGTCGACTGGAGCTGGAAGATGAGGATGAGGAAAGAGACGCATCGTCGTGTCTTTCTCTGTGTTTTTTCTTTCTCTCTTTCCTGTCCTCATGTTTCTTGCTACTGCGTTTGTGTTTCCTCTCTCGATCTCTGTCTCTGTGTCTGTCCTTTTCTTTATCCGGTTTGCATGTCTCCTGTGACTCTGTCTTTGAGTGGTCTTTATAAGGGAGTATGTGTTTGTGCACCTCAAGGCTATGACCTAACTCTGCTAGTGAAGACTCGGAGATGGTGGTCAGCTTTGGTCGCATTTCCAACAAGTTTTTCACAGTTCCAGAATCCTTTTCTCCTGTAGATTCTTCTGAAATCTCTTCCTCATCATCACTGCCCAAAAGATCTGACTGGCTTATTGTATCCCCCCTCTTCCTCTCTGATGCCCAGTCTGTAGGTGAAAGAGGACGAGGCTGACCTGAGTTACTAATGGCAGGGGTTTGTGTTGGACTGCTAAAACCTGGGTGATTGGATGAACCCAATGTGGGAGAAGTGCTTTGTTGTTGTCTGCAAATGTCAGGCTCCAGAGAAAGAGATGAAGAGTACTTGACTCCCGTAAGAGCAGAAGGAGGAGGACGACCAAAGGGTCCACCTCTGTAGGTGTACTTCTGGCTCTCAAGTACAGATGCAAGGTTTTTAAACATGCTGTTCACACCTGTCTGATGGAGGTGTGGTCGCTGTGGTGGTGAACAGGATGGAGTGTCATCTTCCCGATCCACTTCTTCTTCATCATCCTCACACTCACTTTTCTCTACCTCTGGAAGCCCATACAGCTTGGCCAGGTCACTATGGCGGTAGTTGGTTCCTGTTGTGGCAAGATTGCTTTCTTGAGATTGCATGCTAATGGAACTGGCAGGCTTGGCAATGACCTTAAGAACCTCCTCTTCTTCCTCAAGTGAAGAAGTACGACTACAAGGAGATGCCAGAGAACCTTGCCGACTCAACACAGGTGGGCTCGCATGGCCGTCTGGCTGATAATCCTCAGTTGGAGACTGCTTTAGGGCAGGCATCAGGTCTGGTGCACATAAATAATTCTTCACAGGTGCCACATTTGTAGAAAACAGAGATTCTGGTACTGCCCGTTCTCCACTCTGTCCCGAATACAACTCCTCCTCTTTCTTGATGGACTCATCCAGCATCTTCATAATGTTAGCCAATCCATCAGGCAAGAGCTCAGAAGTTTCCTCCTCAAATTGGGCACCATCAGAGTCACCACTGCAGCTTCTAGCACTGCTACCCAGACTACCAAGTCCTGTACTGGGCATATGTTTTTGAAGGCTGCTTGTAGTCGTGCATGAAGAGCGAACCTCCTTGGGGAAAGCCTGGTAAAGTTTGGGAGGCTCTCGCAGGGGTGGAGGGTTGGGAATAGCGTCTATAATCTCAGCATTATGAGAGGTTTTCAACAAGGTGACATCTTTGGATGGGTCAGGTTTCAATTGCATGGTGTGGCTGTGGTTGTCGGAGGGGCTGATGAGACCCGACTCTGGGTGGTATGTGGGATTCCCAGTGGGATTCTGAGATGGTGTTCCACTCCTCCATTTCTCTCTCTGCCTTTGCTTCTCACGGGCATATTCGGTCTGGGGGGTTAAAGGAGGTGGTTGTGACCGTTCCATAACGTTGGGTGCAGTTCCAGAAAGACGAGAGGGCACTCCTCCTCGACTCAACCAGGGATAAGGTGGTGAATTCTGGCTAGGAGGCGAGACGGAGGAGAGTGTGTTGGCTGAAGACAAACGAGGAGGTGGAGGCTCAGCTGGACTACATGACAGCAAACGTTCCAGACTCTTGATGGCACACTCACCGTGTGGATTTGTTTCCATTTCTCGTTGTTCTACATTACGTTTCCTCTCTTCATCCTGGTCTCTCCTCCTCTCCTCTGCTTGCATGTGGCCTTGCAGCTCTGCATCAAGTTTATTCAAAGCATCAGCAATGGACTGAGAGCTTGAGGCAGCAGGCTGCAAACAGGACCTTGGGTAGACTGGGGCTGGAATAGTAGTACTTGCCTGAGAAATTAATGAGGAAGTCTGGATAGGTGCCGAGTTGTATGAATTACTAGAAATTGGCTTGAGGGCTGAGTTGATCGTTATGTGTAAAGGTGAACTGACTTGAGGAAGAGTGTTAGACGCCTTGCTGGTGATGACACTTTCCCCTGATCTCTGATGCACTGAGTTTAGGGTGGAGGGAGAAGAGGACACTGGGGTGTAGTTAGGTCTGCCTTGTCCTGTGTGGGGAAGAGTGGACTGAATCTGAGATTGTGCCCCTCTGTGTGGGTTTGGAAGGGTTCCAACACCAGGGCGGACACCCTGATACCCTGGATGTGTTACATTTTGACCAATCATGGATACACGATTTGGGTTTGAGATTAGCACTGAAGAATCCGTCGCTCTCCAGCTGCTCAGGGTGCTGGGAATGGAGGAGGTGGTAGAGGGCGCTGAGCTTGTGGCAGGAATGCTTCCAACATTGGTGTATAAATCCAGAGAGCAAGGCGGATGAGGAGTTTCTATGTTTGGTGTAATGACAGGTTTTCGAGCAGGTGCCTGAGGAGGGCTCACACGTTGGGGGGTCCCTGGACCCTGGTCGCGCCCAGCAAGCCTATTCGGAGCCTGAGAAAGGCGCGCGGCAACCTGAGAACCCCCTCTTGCTGAAAAGTTATGTGATTCCTAAAAGGAAATGAATGTTATAGTCAACAAATCAAATGACATAAAATGTTAACTACTGATAACATTTATATATTACAGTAGTATTGTGTAACATACTATTTACTAATATTAAACAGCCAGTAATTTTTAAATTTTAAGTTAGATCTGTTTGTGTAGATTAGAGAGGTTTTGTGTTACCTGGTTTCTCCAGGGTTTATGGGGGTTGTGCTGAGGTACTGTGGCCTGGTCCTGGCTGTTGGCTGGTGGGCTGGAATGGACCAGCCCTGGGTGAGGCTGGAATTGGGGGTGACTGTAAGGCACAGAGGTGTCGTTTGCTGGTGAGGGTGCAGGGCGCTCTCTGTCTGTCCGTGGGGATGATGAGGATTTAGGTGGTGGTGGAGCCTGGTTATCCAAAGAACTCACTCCAGAATCATGTCTTCTTTGTGGAGTAGTACCATGTGGTTCCCCTTGGGTCTGGGCTGAAGGTCTGCTTTTGGGGTAGGAGTATGTTGAATGGTGAATGTGAGGGTTCAGTGAAGGTGGTCCCAGAGACTGAGCAGTCTTGTGGGACTGTGGTGGAGGACCCCTGCTTTCTTCGTTGCCTCTTGTGTTGGGAATGGCGGGTGAAGACATGGTTGATGGATTCAAGGGAGGCGGTTTATAGTGGAAACTTCCAGTTCCTGACTTAGCTGAATCCTGTAAATAAAGAAATGGAATTGGGAAGACTCAATGTTAGTAATAACACTGACACACTACATGACTTTCAAAGTTGTTGGACTGCTGTTCTTTACTGTTGATTGTTATTGTCAGTTAAAACTCATTTCACATTACTGGACTTGGATTACAGACAGGTCTAGATATTTAACCTGCTAAATGGATTTACACCTGATTTCTGGCTTTTGTCGTAATCTCCATTGGCAAGTGAAAAATCAGGGCTAAAATTGTGTAGTGTGTGGGCCGCGTAAGGTTAAAAGTGAAAGCTAGTGGTAATCACAGATTATGCAATATATTAAACTGTCAGACAGAATACAGGAAAATATGATTAAATATTAACCTTCAGATCAGCAATGACTGACCTGAAAATCGATGGGTCCGCTTTTGTGTTCATTCAAGTTCCATGGTGCTCCTCCTTTGTGCATTGGGTTCCATAAGCCAGGTTTGGGTGGGGGGTAGTTGGAGGATGCCTGCTGATTGAAATGTATAAGTGGACCAGGTACAAGCCGCGGGGCTGAACGAGGAGTCTGCCATAAGAAACAGTAAAAAAAGAGCTTTTTAGAACACTTGTTAAAGGCATGTTTTAGGACAAAAAAAAAATGCTGAGATGAGGACATAAAAAGACACGAGATGCTCTCAACTAACCTGTTCAGACCCAGAGCTCTTCTTTCTCTTGTTTGGACTGGGGCAGTCCTCCATGGGCCGGTGCAGAGTTGGAGCAGGGGTCTGCTGAATAACAGAGTGCTCTGCCAGAGGGGGTCCAGGACGTTTTAACTGTCCAGAATGAGAGTGAGGTCCCCTGGGTTGCTGCTGAGTCTGAGGTTGAGTCCACATATCAGGTAATTGAGGCATGGGCCGCGAGCCATGGGCTGGGAGCTGAGGATGAGGAGCACCATACTTTTGGAAAAAATGAGAAAGTAGTTGGCGAAAGTACTCTCAACCACAGAACACAGTTAAAAGCGCTATTCAATTAAATGCAGTGTAATGTAAAGCTAGTCTTTCACAGATTTAAAAATACAGATTTTGAGAGCATATAAAAGGTACAGTTTTGAAATATAAGGTCAATAATCACCTTCAGCAGCTGACTGGCTCGAGCTGTGAGGTGTGCAGGAGGTCCTGCATTGTAGCCATTGTGCAGTCGGTTGTGGTTATCACCAGGCAATGGCTCATATCCCTGGCCAGTTCTGGTTGGTTCCCAAGGCCTGGGAGGAGCAGGGGGCATCCTTTGTAATCCTGGCAACAAAGCCTGAGACAGGTCTTGCTTATCTCCTCGATGTAAGGGGCTGGAAATACAAGGACACATTAACAAACTTTTGCCAGAAGTATTTGTAAAACAACAACAAAGCTTGAGAAATACTCACCCATTGTTTAAGAATTTACTAGGATGATTTAGCCCCGTCATGTGACTGGGTGGCATATGGGGGAGGAACTGGTGCTGATTGACACCTGGTAAGCACCTGTCAAGAGGTAAGAAAACAAGGTTTTGCTTTGATCATTCCTTTTTATAGCTTGGTGTGCACAACTTTATCAGCGAAGTCACAAAGCATGATGCGGCCCGGATCGTGAGGTATATTACCTGGAGGGAGGTGGCCAGGCGCGGCTGCCCACGGAAGCCCATGGTCCCCGGTTGAGTCCGTCCAGAGAAAAAGGGTCCCGTGTGCTGCACCCGGAGAACTGATCTGCTGTGTGATGCATCCAGCCTAGACAATAAACAAATACAATTTAGTTTACTACACGAGTTTAGTATGTAGTGAGGTGGTTGTGAAACTTAACTATTTAACTACTAAAGCATTATGCTGCCTTCAAAGTCTTGGCTTATTTTATCAATAGCTGTTTTTTTTTTTTTTATATATATTTTTAATTAATTTTTAATTCAGGTTAACATTGAAAACACAAAGGTGTATAAAATAATGTCATGTATGCTAACAAGCAGCAAATATTCTTCTTGATAAAAATTACTGTTCAGTGCTACACTCTACCAAGAGAACAGAACACATGGTTACTCACCACACTAGCTGTGAGTGTGAAGCCCTCCACTGCAAAACAGAGAGGGCCACTCACCAACACGAAGGAGAAGCTGTTTACTGCTACTCCTGCCAACTGGAGAGAGAAAGAAAAGAGAAGAGATCGGACATAAGGGGGTGAGGCACAAATAACTGCCAAATCCATTAAACACAGGGGGAAAACACATCCTTTGTAGTCTGTATGAGTGTTTGGCCTGAAGGCAGCTAATAACAAAGGAACCCTCCAGAACGCTAGTGCCACTTGCTGCCTGTAGGGGGCAGTGCTTTTCTGTATTCTAATGGGAGAAAAGGGTGCACAGATGGGCTTGTGGGAGTTCACCTGTAGGGTGAGTACACTGAGGTCATTATAACCCTTCCTAGGGCCTCTTGGCAGAGGGTGAGAGTGATGGGAGGGAGGGGAGGGGAGGGGACGAGCAGAGCAAAGCCCTGGAGTTAAGCCAGCGGTGTCTGTGTGCATGTGTACATAAAGGAGTGTGTGTACTTGTGTTGTGTTGCTTGAGTTTGATTATTTGCATGTGTATGAGTGTGTGTCTGTGACAAGAGAGACACTGAGGTTAATCTCATTAGGCCAGGCGTGATGGAGAGAGGAAGGGATAGAAAGAAAGAGCAAGGGGTGGAGGGAGGAAAGGAACAGCAGAAGGCTCGAGCAGGATGGATGGACAGATTAGGGAAAAAAGACGGGTCTAAAATTAAAGTGTTCTTTAGGGAGACACCAAAGTGAGAAGACCGGCTGTGCTCCCATGAAACACCCACGCATGCAAACACACTGAGCTTCCCACGCATTCTGAACACACATGGAACACAGAACGCGCGCTGGATGCACAAATATTGGCAAGCGTGCACACACACCCGATTGAAATTGCTTGGCACGCGCATATATACCCATACAGCAAAGGACGCCTAGCGCACACTAATTATGGCCTTGGCTAAAGCGTTTCAAGTGTGACACGCACACACAGGCTTTCTCTTTCTATAGCACAAAGTAAATACACACTTCTTATACAATTATTCAGGCCACAGATGCAAAACTGGTCATCCATAAAATGTTGTATAACCTGATCGGTTAGTCCTGAGCTATAAACTCAACATGCAGTGTAACACTTGCTGATGAAATTCACAAGCCTTTAATACATCAACACAGTCTTTAAGCTGCAATTTTGGTCATGAGGCATGAATTAGTCTAAAGAGAAATATGTGGCAATATTCAGAGATTGTTTGGATACAGTGTGTGTGAGCTATTCATTGCTCAGCAGGTTTAGTCAGACCGTCAGTGTATGTGTGTGTACAGTATTTTGAGTCTGCAGTGCACAGGAGCCCACCCACTCCTCTCTGGCTCATGGTCTTGCACTATTAAAAGGCTTCTGTGATATTTCAGGAACTCTGGAATTAGCTGCTAGAGGGGACTGAAATAATCATGACCCTGCAGTGCATTGCATTGCATTCTTAGAACAGTTTCTGCATATTTACACACACACACACACACACACACACACACACACACACACACACACACACACACGCACACACACACACACACACACATTACCTGTTAAATAAGCATCTAGCACCACTTCTCAAACGTCTGAAGAGTTCGAGTTTAGCACCAACAGTTGATCATCTCAGCCGACTCAGATGTAGATTGCTGTAGAGGGAGAAGAAGAGGTAATAATCAGCATTTAGTTTGACTTAACTCTCATTTGTGTTCCTGATCTTTTACATTGGCTTCATTCCATCCAATCAGGACAAGCGCTGTGAACACTGCCAGGCTTCGCAGCTGTGCCATCAATAACCTGTCATTGACAGGGTGTCAAAAATGACTCCAGAGTCTGGAAACTGAAAATCCTTTATTAGGAGCACAATAATGAATAAAAATATTTCATATGTTCCAAATGCATTCTAAATAAATAAAAAAATGTATTTATTTAATAGTAACTATGAAATGTCAGTTGTAATGAAGAACGAAACTAAACATGTCTGCAACACTGGGAGCTCTTGGGCGGCGAGCAGGACAACAGTGAGAGGAAATCCGTGATACTGTCTCTCACACACAATGGTGAGAGTTATTGTGGGGAGATGTCTGAATAAACAGAGGCCTGGCTCTCATAGAGAAGTATCGATGTGGAAAGCCAACTATCACATGTGAAAACTGTGGCTTGGGCAAAACACCCAATGAGAAATAAAGGTGGCATTGATGGGTTTATAGAAAGTAGAAAGTGTTTTCAGTGGTTGGTATGTGCATGTTCATACTAGCACAAGAGAAAAACTTTGTATAAAACAGGCACTTACACACAATAAACCAAGGATCTTCAGCAGTGAATCTGCCAAATATAGTGTGACCCTAAACCAGTTTCAGTGAAACAAAAACTAGGGCTGCCCTTGACTAAGGATTTCATTTTAGGCGATTAGTTGAGTAATCATTTACATTTATACAAAAATGTACATTTATAATAAACAATTGAAATCATAATATTGAGCCTTTAATTGCCTGTATAGCCTAATAAGCGCTTAAGCACACGCATAAATCTTGCCATAGCACACCAGCAGAAGTAATGATTATGAATGTGTCAGAGAAAAACAGTAAGAAGGCTGCATTAACATTTTAGTAATTTATTGATTAACTAGTCCTTTTTTTACTTAACCCTTATGCAGTCTTCGTTTTGGAATCACACTCATGAACATAAGAATGCAAAAACAGCAAATGTTTTTATTTTTTATTTGACAAATTACAAGAGAGCAGTTTTTATGGTCTCCAAATGTAGTCCTGTGTGTTTCATAATATGTAGATATAAAAACTTGTGAAAAGATATCTTTCAGGTGGTCAAATATCAAATAGTGGATCTCTGCAGCCACCTACTGATAAACATTTCACATTTGTTTTGAATTGGTTCATTTAAAAGTAGACATTCTGCTCTCTATAGATATATATTTCATGTCAGTAAGGCAAGTATACACACTTTCGGTTTCATTTTTTTTTTTTGACACGCTCAAGTTCACAGAGGTGGCAGAAAGCAAATCCGGTTTGCATTTATTATTTTACAAAAGCACAATGTTGCTACTACTTGCATATTCCAGATGATAAGCCATATTTGAGGTTGATGAATGATATAGGTGAATGTTTGGATGTCCTGCCCAATATACTGTATTACCACATAGATCAGTCGTTAACAATCTGTCCCTCAAGAACTGTGTGACTTCGCTACTTCCTGTGGATTTGGCGTCTATCTTAGGGGGCAGCCCTACTAAAAACCTAATTATTTGCAATGTTCAACTGGAGGTCCTTCGCCAAAAAAAAAATGTTCAGGTAGACAGTGGACAGTGGCTTTCAGTGTACATTCATAGTATAATAACACAAATGCAAACTGAAACTTCTCCATACTACATTTCCTGATTTCACACAGAATGAGAAATCATACTGCAACAGCTTGCTTTTACGAGAACATGTTGTTTGGATTACTAGTATTATCGATTTCTAGTAATGTGGAAACAATACAGCACCCGAAACTGATCCTTATTATTGCAAAGGAGATGAATCGAAACACACACTAGGTCTGATAACAGCTAGCTGTCTGCTGTGTAACCGGGGAACTCCCATGACTCAACCATGGAAAAGGGCTTACCCCACAAGCCAGACTCTGCCCCCTTCTCTCGCACACTCTTTACGGTCAGGTGATCGGGGGGACGCCCACCTCGGTGACAGCTTAGGGAATTTCTGAAAGTGTGCCGTCATCGAAATCTGTCACAGTGCGTTGTTTTGGATGCAAAACATACAAACTGTAAAATTACAGTGGGGTTTTTTAATGTTTCACCAAACCGGGGAATCCGAAACTCGCCGACGCCGATCAGACAGGAGAAAACAGGTGGCTTGCGGTCCAATTGATTATAAGAGTACACGCGGTTGTGTGGTTATTGGTTTATTGTAAGACATCGCATCTCTATTCGCTTTCATGTTTTAGCCAACTTTTTTTTTTTTTTTTTAGAAATATCATCATGAGTATTTACTCATACTTCAAAAACTCTTTTAAAAGTAATTTAAAGTTCAAATCACTTTAAAATCAAATGTTCCAGCGATGATATCATAATATAAAAAATTTCCCCATTCACCCCCACGTCGCCCCTCAGCTTGTTAAAATTCCCCATGACAACAAACATCAAACAACTATTCCAGTCACTGGCTTGGTCGTCACACTTACCAGATCAATGCCTAAAAACACCAAACCAAACGAAGGCCACGTACGTGGGTGTTTACAACCAACACTGTCCAGGCCTGATTCAGGAAATCACCTTGAGAACTAACAAACCATACAGCTGGACCAAAAGATATGACGTCTAAAGTGACGAGTACCCTTTAAAAAAAATTATTCAGGTTATGATTCACTTTTGAATAGATGTGGGGCTGACATCAATTACATGGCAATGTGAAACAATTCCATTTTAAAATAGTGCCACGGATCGTGCGAATGATGTCATCTTCCAGCATGACGTCAGTGTCCTCATTCCCGCCAGAAACTACCACAAGCTACTCGGAGAGCCAAAACAGCTGATCGTGCGAGTATGCAGAAAAGAATGACATGGAATGGAGTCAAGGAATTAGGCCAAGAGAGGGAGAACAGATCGGTGATAAAGATAGATAGATGAGAAGAACAGGGGAAATGGGAGAGCTGGAATGTTCCTCGGTGAGCAAAGGGGGCCAGCGGAAGGGCCTGTGGGTGAGTGCTCAGATTTGGCCATTATATAACCCACCTCAGATAGAGATCACAAACACAGAGGCACAAGGAAGCACAACGTCACAGTAGGATTGCGTCTGTTCCCTTCCCTCTATGTGTGTTTGTGTGTCTGCCTCTGCCAATGATGCAAGGCTGAGTCGTCACGATGGCGTCGCTGCCTTCCAAGCCCACACTCAAAGCCTCCACACTCAACAGAGTGTACATCCTGATCCCGAGAGTGAGTTCAGCTGAGGACACACACAGTGCTCGCTTCTCTATGTCTGTAACTCTGCTACAACCCTTCCTCAACCTTGCACTACCCTTCCAAAAATAACATTACAATAAAAACTTTCACGACTGGCCCCATTATGCTTTCAGTGTGTCACAACTGGCTTCTACGCACAGACCATGATTGTCTCCCCTGCTCTCGTTTTCATGTCATCGCCCTCGACCCAGTTCAACACCCCTGATTTGCGGTTGCTAGACAGATGATAAATCCATCTGGATGAAGCGCATGAAGAGAAGTGCTAACATCACAGGCATCAATATGATATTGACACTTAAGCACTAAAATGTCGTCCATCTGGTATCAGCTGTTAATGAATAAATATGTAGGCTAATATATAAACCAGGGCACATTGGCGGTGTATAAAAGTGCTCAGAAAGCTGTCTTACTAGAAGGGGGAAGAACTCAGGTGACCCTAATCTGAATACTCACTCATTCCTGACATGACACCAAAATCAGCAATTTTTACGAATATGACTCTTGAATTCAGGCCTCAGTTCTCTGTTCTTTCTCTTTGAGTTGACACAAAGAGAAACATGATGCTTTTCTTAGTAACTCTAGTGGTCATGTCCTGTTCAGAGTAAACAACTATCGTGTCACTGTGGTAAGCACTGCTGAGAATAAACCTTTAGTCATTACCTTGAATGAGGTGTATTACTGACACTGATATTACTCATAAAAGGAAAAGTCAACATGAAACAGTTTACAAGCCATTTTGCTTCTGTAACGCATCATATTTCTAAATGAAAGGATATTGATTGAAAAACAAACAAAAGTATGTCGTGTGGGACTTGATTTTATCTGTTGGAAGTTAATTAGATTCAGAAAATTGACTTCTGTCTTTAGTTTCAGAAATGGAGTGAGTAGGCTTCAAGAAAAATGTGCATTAAGAAAGTGATTTTGTGTAATCACAGATTATTGGAAAAATGTATGGTGGGGACTAGGGACTAGGGCTGTCACTATTTTGGTAATCGAGTAATCTGTCTATTATTCTGAAAATTAATCGAGTAATCTGATAATTATAAAAATTTTTTTGTAGTAATGAAAACAGGCCTAAGCGAACAATAGCCTTTGAAATTACTTAAACATATATAATAGCAATGAGGCAATAATAATTAGTTCAAATAAAGTATCAAAAGCAAGTAATCGTATGGTTTGATTAAACAAAACTGTAAAAATATGCATTATGTATACGTATTACGTTTATGTATTATAAACAACAGAGTTAACGTTCATTACGCATTATCATTACCAACGGCCTGACGATTGTTTTTACATTTTTCTTGCGCGATCTAATTCTTGCTAAATATTGACTAAACATTTAGTTTAACATTCAAATGTCCACTTAATCTTTGATACCTAGCCATTTTTTAACAACAGAACTGTTACAGCTATGTAACTTCTTGCATATGTGGACATCAAAATGTGTAGAGTGAGGGTTTTAGCTTTTATTTTGAAGTTACGATGAACAGTTAGCATATTGAGAAAGACATTGATGTATTCTCCTGTGTTTGCGTGGGTTTATAAATGATTTAACCTTACAAATCTGATGAAATGGTGCACGTTGCATTCCCAGATAATAAAAGACCCAGACTCACAAAATCAACAATATGCAGCGATAAGATTTTGAGGATTCTAGAGTTTGATGGATCGTTTCATGGATTCTCAGCCGTGGAATGCACCACTTCCGATATTTTGCCGTTTTCTTGACACAAGTAAAATTCAATTTATGATTTTTTTTTTTTTTTTTTAAATTGAGTACTCTAATTAAAACAAGGAATCATGACAGCCCTAGTGGGGACTTGGTTCTATCTATCGGTTGTTGATTGGATTGAAGCAGGTCTTGCAATCAATTGTAAAAAAGGGGATGGAGTTTAAGCAAACTCTTTTCCATTTCATTCCGACTACATGACCTGTGTTTCAACTTCAGAAACATTCTCTTTGAACAGTTTAACAAAAAAAAGTATGTGATCAGACCTAGGGGTGGGCGATATGACCTAAAATTAATATCACAGTACTTTTCATCTTTTGAACGGTGACGGTATAATATCACGTTATTACTTTTTTTTGGTACATTTTGGGAGGAGTAGCCTGTCCTGTCCCTTTGGTATGTGAATAAAGTTAATATTTTTATAATATAATAAGTAAATGGTAGGTATCCTTATCAAAAAGAGACATGGGAGAGTATTATGCATTCTCAACACATTTATTTTGCAAAAAAAAACAAGATCTTACTTAACAGTGTACAACAAAACAAAAAATATGTTTTATTGAAATTTAATTTCTGCAATATTTAAAACCTTTAAATAACTGGGGGAAATCAACCCATGGCAAGTTTAAAAGTAGACCAATTCTGTGGGGAAAAAAACGCGGACTTGGCAACCCTGTATCCAACTCGAGCTGCTGGAGTTAATGTCGTTGCACACATGAGTACGAAATTTCCATCCAAGATTTTTGCATGTAAAAAAAAAAATACAGGTTATGTTAATCGAGTTTACACACCACCTCTGAAACTTTCGTCCGTCATAAAAAAAAAAATTCGGATCGTGTTTGATTTTCTGCATTTTTGCTCCATAATAAGCATTTTGATAAGGATGGCGAATATGAGAAAACAAACAAAAAAAACACATACGAAAATCGGACTCAGTGTACAATGACCTTTAGATTCCAATGATCACGGGTCGAAAGTAAAGAGTGATGACAAAAATAGACTGGAGGATTTGCTGCAATCTTGTACTCACTAACAAATATCTATTATAAGATGTGCTGCTCCCTTTAGTGTGCGTTATCGCAAAATCGAAAGTAAAAGTAAACAGCGCAAACACTCATTTAAATGCGATTTCTATACCCTGCATATTGAAAGTGCGAAAATTATATACAATATTAGAATATTTGCGGGCCTGTAAGGAACTATAGAACTAAGAGCATTCTAGAAAGAGCTTTGTGATTGGATGGAAATTTCAAGCATCATGCAAGGACATGCAACTGATATAAATACTGGTTGGGCGTTTAGGGGGAGTATGTATGTGAGAGTATTTGGCCGCTATTCGTGGACAATTTAGTAACGTCAATGATTCTAATAAGCTCAGGCCGGTCGCGTTCGCCTTGCGCCCGCTCAATTTGTGACCCGCTGTGTAAATCCTTCGGCCGGCCGACTGGGAAAAGTCTCGGTCGTCCCGATTGCCACTCCGCCTCTGGTATAGGCTACAGGCCCAACTTTTCTTCGCGATGTTTCACCAGTCGTTTAATGGCCACTCCCCTTTTACCTACCACCTGCAAAGCTGATACGAATATATTTTACTTTTTATTTACAACAAGATATATAGTATAAGGACAGGTATTCAGACCACAACTGAACGTTTGTAGAAAATTTAATGCCTTATTATTTAGAATGAGCTATTATTGATGTAAATGCAGCCATTCAAGGCACATAATTGATTACGGTATTGACGGTATTAGAAAATCCATGTCGTGGCGCAATGTCACACCGGTGCTGACTATGACACCGGTGTACCGCCCACCCCTAATCAGACCTATGATATCTTGATAGCCAGGGAAAATTCTGCTTTTGTGCTTGTCTGTGATTGTGAACATACCAGCATGTGAGATTAAAGAAAGGAGAACCGATGTTATAAGACAGGAAGTCGTCGTCAGAGCAACAGGAAGTGGGCCTCTCAAAGGAGGGGAGGGTGTCTTAAAAGGGACTGATGAGGGGAATGATGTAACATCCTGTGGAACATGTTCTGTGTGTGTACGTATTTATGAATGGCCCAAAAAAAATGAAAGCAAATATTGGTCTAGTTTCTCATCCTGTCCTATGAGGCAGATGTTCCTGATATCATTCTGTCTGGGTTATACCCGTACCGCTGTTGGTCAACTTGTGTAACAGTTCTTCTGAGAACTAGAGTAAAACTTTTAAGGAACAGAAAGAGTGACTGACGTGCCAGCACGTTACACAACAGACATGGCCCAAATGGCAAAAAAGCTGAAAGACGGGTGCTGTGCGTGAATGGCAGTGACTCAGTGTGCGAACGTCTGCTAGACATGAAAGTCTGGAGTGTGTCTGCACAGCCATCTGCAAGAAAAACTTTTAATGCGCTCAGTTGCACAGACTGTACAAATGTGTCATTGTGAGATGTCAGGAAACACGAGTTCGCTCTTTCATTCTCTTTTAACATTATGAATACAATGTACTAGAAATGACCTTTCTCCGTAGCCATCAAAAAGAGCAAGCTTTTCATTACTGGAACAGTCAAACCTTGAACATCAGTCTCTCTGACTTGTTTGTGTGGTTCATTAGCCCCCAAAAGTCCCCTCCCACATTCAAACTCCTCGTTTCCCAGAAGCAAGTGCATTAGACACCAACAAAACAGGCACACTTATAGGTTATTAGTAACAAAAAGGATAAATCACAAACAAGCTAGATCTTGGAGTTGCCATGGCAACCAGTTGCCTTGGTGTACGGAAGTGCTCCCGTCTGACGCTCGCAAAGTTGGAGAGGGATCCAGCCGAGCGGGATGAAGAGCCACGTCTGGCATCTAAAATATTTCAGAGTCTAATTGAAATATGATAAAAGCTTTTGACCATAAATAGATGGAAATTTTGACTTTAATGTGCTCTAGAGACAAACAAAGATGTTTGCAATACAGGGAAATAATCCCTCCTCAGTCATGTCTCCCCCCTACGTTATGACGCACATCAATGATCAGCGTGTTGCATCCTGGCTGCTCACTCTATCCAAAAAACATCTGACTGAGTCACAGAAACATGACTGATCTTTTTTGTTTTCCACTACTCTCTCTCTCCCTCTCTTCATTCCTCTCAACCACTCCTACTATAGTTTCACCACCCCTCTTTTTCTTTTACTCACTTTCCCTTTTCCCCTAACTCTGGTTTTCTGCCAAAATGTGAGATAACAGACCAGCAAAGTGACAAAGGAAAAAATAAACCAGTCAGAGAGGAAAAAATGTGGTGTCAGACAGTATTAAACCCTTTTCTTTCTCCTTGACTTTAAATACACCACCTAATAACAACACACATTCACAGGCTCGCACACTTTCTCTTGTAAAATTCCTCTAACTTGCCACTTCCTTTTACCACAAAAGTACAGTCCCTAACATGGGAAAAACTCCCACACACAACCGTTAGAGCTCAATGGAATGAACGAGGAGGACTTTGAAGCCTACAACTTTTTTTTTTTCATTTGGACGATCCTGAAATACCAGTATAACCACACTCACGTAAGCCAGGCTCTCTTTCATCATCACTGTCAAATGGCTACCGTGATAAGCGTACGTTGACTAAGCACTCCAGCAAGCCCACTGACCTATGTGATACATCATCATTCATTCATTCACACGCTCACACACGAAATGTGCAACCTACACCATTCTTCTCTTTTTACTCCACCTGTTAGGGTCAAATTCAAACCGCAAACACACCCTGGTGAATGTTCTGTTGTAACTCAAGTAATGAGAAGATCGCTACTCAAATATTGCTCTCATACACAGTTATACACACTTCTTTTGTAGTCTGGCCTATAGCTTTAACACAGGGTTATGCCGTCACAATAAAGGGGCAGTGATGCTGCAATGAAGCGGCTGATTCAAAACACCCGCTGGTCTGAGGAGGACTGAGTCTCGGCAGCTGCTGCACTCTCGAAATTTACAACCCACAACTTCAAAGCGAACAAATGCAGCCTCTCTGTTTTCATGTCAGTTGTGCTAATTGATCGGAAGTTGATCTTCAAAGGGATCTTCCTGTCCCTTATATACCTCGTATTTACTTCCACGGGTGTTTATGACCACCCGTAAAATGCAGAGTGTCCCAACTCGCCCCCCAGACACGCTCGCACAACAAACACCTGTTTCACTGTAATTTTACACGCTGTCAGCGATGTTTATTCGACGTCAACACAAATATTCCCTTAACCCAGGCAACCGGAATATGTTTGAACGCACATGCAAACGCCGAGAGAAAAAACACCCCACCCCCAGGCAGGGCTAGAGGCTTGTTGTAGTAGAAAATGATGCAAATGATTTCCTTTCAGACAGACGCATTCAGTTCAGCACGAGCAGGCTGAGGCAATCCATTCAGCTTTATGAGACTGCCCAGCTCGGCACATCCCTGCAGTGGAGCCCTGCCCTCCCGTGTCAAACAAAGAGCAGTGGATCACATTGCAATCACACACACACATAAATGGGTCAATGAAGTGATGCTCTTTTTTGGTTAGGTTTCACTTGTTCAATTACTTGTTCATATGCATCGCTAAGAACTTAATCTGGACAACTTTAAAGGTGATTTTCTCAATATTTCGATTTTTTTGCACACTCAAATTTAAAATTTTCAATTAATAGTTGTATCTCGGCCAAATATTGTCCTATCCTAAAAAAACATTATCAGTGGAAAGCTTATTTTTTTTAGATGATGTTCCTTTTGACTGGTTTTGTAACCAACTTTGTTTTCAAATATTATCAATAAGTCTATTTTGTTGTCATGTTTGGACACTCATGACTGCATCAATGTCATCAAGATTTATATTAGAAACAAAGAAAAATAACTTTTTTGCTAAGTAATGCTTTATATTTTAGTATGTTTTACTACTTTTAAAATGAAAAATGTCTTTGTTTGACACAAGTAGGCAGTACTGGGCAGTGGGTATGGGCCAGGTCAGTTTACATAGTGAACCCAACCCCCTTCCACCGGACACACGTGGGACTGA
The DNA here is from genome assembly GCF_049309525.1 of Garra rufa. NCBI lineage: Eukaryota > Metazoa > Chordata > Actinopteri > Cypriniformes > Cyprinidae > Garra > Garra rufa. Next base: position 50,091,496 of record NC_133363.1, read on the forward strand.
GACTTTACAACCTACATCTAAACAATTTCTGCCTGAACACCCAACTTACACAACACAGCAATATATTACACAATCAAACGCCCAACCCAAGTATTAAACCATGCTTTGATTTGTCTAAAGACTATCTCTCCAAAGACAGAAGGCCATTCATTGTCTCAAAAGCATGAGTTTGTGGGTAGTAAAGAGTTAATGCGTGTGGGGAATGAGCGCTGATCTTCCGGTCACCGTTACTACAACGCTTTCATTCACACAGACTGTTGCTAGCCTGTTATAAAGAGTGTAATTTCTTTCAGTCACGGCCAACACTTAACTATGAAGTAGTCACGAGTTTACCATGGGGATAACAATGATAAATCAACTGAGAAAAAGAGATAGCCGACTTACCTTAGTAGTAAAACTCGTTCAGCTTGCGTCTCCACTAGCGCTCCCAAAAGTTAGACGGGATCTGTTGGAGAACAAACGAGGACATCTTTTAGTTTTCCTTACGAGAGGTCTGATGTAGGACACTCGAAAGGTGTCAAATGATTAAATTATGAGTGATCACATATGAAGAAGCTTGAATTACAGGCGGCGCTTTTGTTATAAACGATACGGGAATAAAATATAGAAGCGTCGCGTCAGCGCTGCCTGAGAACAAAAACAAGCGCTAAAACACGATGTGTGACTAAAATTCCTGTCAGTACCGGTGAATATCGGGAGCGTAGTTTATCCGTAACTTCTCCTTGCGTACAGCAGTCCGACCCGGCTCAATAACAACAACAGTAATCCTCAAAATCGTTTATTTTCTTAAATCCTTCGGTTTAGAAGCCAACCGTCTGTTGTGTCTCTCCGCGGAAGGCGTATTGCTGATACTTAATGTTGTTGTTGGGTATGTCTCCGCTCTCTATAGCGAGCACAGAGCTGTGTCTGTGAGTTAAGGCAGGGATCGAGTTGCGGTGAGCGGCGCTGGGTTTTTTAAAGGGACACAGCTCTGGCTGTGCACGTAACCGCGCAGAACAGACGCGCACGCTCTCTTTCTTTCTCAGCGCCGCCCGCTTCTGACGTCAGCGCACGGCCCCGGAATTCCCTGACAGCGCGAACTGGCGCGTCTCCGCCTGCTCCCTTATTTAAAATACTCCTGACTCGTGACTGTCCTACTCTCACGGCCACCCGGGACTGCAGTTCCGCCTCCTAACTATTAATAAGTCTGAGCACGATAATCACGCCTCATCACACAAAAATAATCGACAAAAAATGCTGTACCTAAGACTCATTCTCCTCATTCATTCAATTCAATACTTGGTACCATATATAGCCTTAGGACATGCTGTCCAGTACATAATGGTGACAATAATAATAATAATAATAACAGCAACAAAAACTAATAATAATTAAATATTATTACCGCTATTATTAGTAGATTTTGTAATCTGTTGATTTCCATTTTATGTCACAAAAAAAAAATATATATTTTATATTTATTAAACAACAAAGATGATAATAATACTTTATTATTATTAGTAGTAGTAGTAGTAGATTTTGTAATCTGTTGATTTTATTTTTATGTCACAAAAAATTTAGACATTTGACATTTTTTTATATTCATTCATATTAATTAAACAAAAACAACAATGATGATACTACTTTATTATTATTGTTATTATTGGTGCTATTATACGTACATTTTTGTAATCTGTTGATTTCAATCTTATGTCACAAAACAATTTCTATTTTTTTATTTTATATTTATTCATATTTATTAAACAACGACAATGATAATAATACTCTATTATTATTATTGGTGCTATTATTAGCAGATTGTGTAATCTGTTGATTTTTGTCACAAACAACAATTTATATTTTTATATTTATTTATATTTATTAAAAAACAACAAGAACAATGATGATGATAATACTCATTTATTATTATTTTATTTTTTAGAATAAAATTAAAAGCAAAAACAACAGACTACTGAAAAACGATAGGACAGTTATTGCAGGGTTTATTCAGGACAAGTTTTGAAGTTTAGAAAAAGTTTAGAAAAAAATAATTTCACAGAGAATGATCTGAGCAGTGGACAAGCCAGAGCACTGTAAATCAAAGAGGAGTAAAAATAGGACAGACATAACAGATGGACCAAAAAGTGCTGAAACAAACAAACGAAAAGACAGGAAACTGGATGAGAATTTCAAAATTACACTGAAAGTGTATCCGCTTTTTTCCGGACTTATTCAACAGTCACGATTGAAGTTTTTTTTTTGTTTTGGTAATGACATCTGCCATGTCAGGATGTTTCTTGACTGTGTGAGGACAGGATGGTATGTTCATTTATTGGTGAACAGACGCCGCATGCGTGTGTGTGATCAGCACGTTATATTTAGCAAGGTTACATCAGTGGCAGCGAGACAAAACAGGCCGGCTAAACCACAGGAGTGTGTCACGGGAACCAGGCTTCTTGGACAGCAGCGGAAGGACATCACACACACACACACACACACACACACACACACACACACACACACACACACACACACACACACACACACACACACACACACACACACACACACACAGGACGTAAGCTGCTCTGAGCACAACGCCTACCAAAAACAGGCAAACACTGACAACAGCAGATGTGCAATTGGCTTCTTTTGGAAACTGTGAAGAAAAATATGGCTTTTAGTTTTTTTTTTTTATCATCAACAACCCTTATCATATTCCAGCTACAGCACTGACTTTGCCGTTCGGAATTGTATGTGTGTGTTTGTGTGTGTGTAGGGCGATGACCACATAATAGGATACACCAGACAGGAAGAAGGGATATGACCACTGTGAACAGGGAGTGACGCCCTGTGATCTCTCCCACTCACACCCACACCCACCCATTGTGCTCATGTGTGCCGGTACACTAACAAACTGCCATTACAACGTGATACGTGTGGTTTTTTTTAAAAGTACTTTAATTCCAGAGGCAGGCTTTTAGTTCCGATTACTCGGCTCTGGCTTTATGATCAGGGAGGGACAGAGCTCAGTCTCCCGTTCTCACACGGCAGCTAAATATAGCAGCGTTCCCACGAGCGCAGCAGAATCCTAAACACACACATACACAGAACTGAAATACGCAGAACTGTCAGATGTGCAGAAATGAGTGGTATGTGTGTGTGTGAGAACTGACAGCGGCCTTTAGATCAACACTCTGCTCCCACTTTGTGGGCTCCACTGAGTCAGCACTAGGGTGCACTAGTTGTCACAGCTGTCACACATGGATGGATGGTTCATTGAGAGGGTTAACTCCTACCTCTGCCCACTGTGCCCACATCTACCCCACACATGTATGAATGACTCCATGAGTCCATGCAAGCTGATTGTGAAAGTGAATGTCCCACTCAAACAGTAGGGGGACTGTAACCTCCCTCTGAGGACACGGAAGGAACAATATATACAAATAAGGATTGCAGGCTGACCAGGAGCCAGTGCGAGCAGCATTGCTTAATCTTACATTCGCTGCTCTTGTATATGTGTATGTTATGCCTTACAAACTTATTAACTATGGTTTTCTGTGATTGAGTGTTTACAATGGCATGCCTTAGTTGAATGAACTTGAAAGTCTTATTATTAAGGGTGGGTTAAAAATGTCAGAAATGTGTTGTTTATGAATATAGTAATATACATAGTACATAAAAGTGTGTTTATGAAGATAGCTGTCACTAATTTTTCCAGCTATTACTAAAAATGAAAAATTAAAAAATGTATATTTTATAAATAGTGGATTGAAAAGAAAACTTGACATTTAATGAGTCATGAATATACAGTACAGTGTAAAAATAATTGTAATTTTAATGACTGTAAAAAAAGACTGTAAAAATGCTACAGTAAAAACTTGAACCGGTTAACAGTAAGGTCCCCTACTATATATGGTGAAAAACTGTATTGGAAATTACCTGTTATTTTACGGTAGTTGGAAGTGAAAAAGAATGTATAATTTACAGTGAATAACTGTAAATTGACATTCCCAAGCCAATTCCCTGCATTACATTTCACATTTGTATTTTTGTATTCATATTTTTTCTCTCTCGTTTAAATACCTATGTTTCTTTTGAGTTGTGTACATTAGGGTTGTATGTTACATCTAATGTTGTTAAATTAATTAAAGCAGATTTCAGTACTTCAGTAGGTTGGTATATTAACATTATATCAGTTAATAAAATTACGTTATTTAGATGTAAATTTACGTTAAATCTGTAAAACCTAAAATCTTGCTATTGTATGTTTTTATGGATTTTTTTTACAGTGTATGTTCAACATTTAAACAAACAATATAGACAAAGACACAAAACTAAGCAAATTAATACAAATAAAAACAATATATGAAACGAGGAGGCCTCATATTTTTTACTTTATTTTTTTCACATTTTAAAAAAATTACATTAATGTCCCAGTCACATTGTTATGGTTAGATAAACATTATTTACACAACCAGAATGAAAATCTATATTGTATTTTTACATTAACAATGTAATTAACAGACTATTCTATTTATTAAAACCAAGTATAAATCTCATCAGTTTAGTGTTTTTAAGCATTTAACATTTATTACAAAATAATAACTCGAGGCAGTAACAATTAAAAATATAAATTTTGTTTAAACAATTATATACTGTATATTATTATTTATGAACTGATTGCTCACTAAAAAACATCATGTTTTTTCAGGCCATTTGAAGTTTGATTTTGACTTGAGAGTTGTTCACTAACTTTTTAAAATAAGTCTTCCTATTAACACCATTATATAGTTTATTCAGACATTTGCAAACACAGAGGTGGGATTTATTGCATGAACCAATCACAGCCGATCATAACCAGTCATATCCAATCATATCGCGAAGGAGGCACTGCCTCCACTCACTTAACTTTCCCCCATTCATTCTCAATTACCCCCCACCAAACTCACAGAATGCTTTAGGGGTCTGTTAAAACCCAGTGGTCTCAGGGGAGGCGAGAGTCGTGGACTCCCACTGTAACTTTACCTGCTTGGTGTCACTGTTGGACAGTTTTACTTTAGAAAAACAAGTGATTTATATTAGATTAGATTATTTATGTCATATTTTGTAATATTTGCATTGTTTTCTTTTTGTACTATGTACTATGTATTTTTTTCTCATCAAATTTTTTGAGGAGGCACTGCCTCCGTTGCCTCCTCAGAGGAAACTGTGTGCATGTGTATAAAATATAAATAATTTCTCAAAATAAAATATATAATTATTGTGGTGGAAATGCTGGAAGGCCAGAAAAAAACAAACTAATTTCCCGACTAGGACAGCTGAAAAAATCTTTACTGTAATTCTACTCTTTCATTTTTGACTTTCACCAATTCTCCACCTTCTCTCTCTTGTTTCTAGCCAAAGCTGTAGTTTGAGGGGAAACATTTAAAAGCCCCACTCAAAACCATTCTCTCTGTAGTATGAAAATTACAGCAATCCTTGATCAGATAAAGTGGATTTATTTGTTTATTGATAACTATAAAACAGAAGTGGTTAGGCTGCTTGACTTATGACCTTAAAGTCAAAAGGTCACATCCCTGCAGCTAGACAGCTGCTCTGAGTTTTAAAAAAGGCCTGCAGCAACAACTGTAAAGTCAACACAAACTTAAAATCCAAACACTTCATAACTTCCAAAAATACTGCTATTACTTAAAAAGTAACACAACAGGCCAGTGTTCAACCAGCTTTTATATAACCTGACTGATCGTTGAGATGAAGAGACAAACAAGAGATAAAAAATGTGATATCTTTTCTGGAATCAAACCCTGATACCAAATCTCTTAGCTAACATCTAGCGCTTCATTTTAAATGTCACTCTGAACCCTGACACGCTCCATAAGCTCAAAGGTCACAGTGAGGGGGAGTTTACAGGATTTAGATGAGAGAAGGCCAGTGTCTATCTCCACTACCAAAAGACAGAGGACTAATGTAGTCTTTGAAGGCGAAGAGAGGATTCAGAGGATTATAAGAGGAAACAGACCAAACAAACATGAGAAAACCGAAGTCCATGAGGGACAGTGGGACACTCTGACTCAAAGTGTTCTTGATACAGGCGAGAGGACTGGTGCTCAGAGAGCATGAAAGTGAGAGACAGGCCGAGAGCGAGAGAGAATGAAAAAGAGAGAAAAACAGTCCCTGTACCTGCTGGGAAATCCAGCTCAAGATGGCAGCTGGTTTCTAGCTGGGCAACCAGCTTCCATGCTTCACAAACCAGCTTGAACTAGGGTTGGGCGATGTCGACCAATTTGGCATCGTACGATGTCTAATGTGAAACATTGCGATGGACGATGGCATCGTTTCCACCAGTGCTTAATTTGAGCGGGATTTTTTCAAAATCACTCTCATTGATTGCTTACTGCTTAACCCACTGCTTAACCCACTCTCTCCAAACGCATTTAATGAGCAGCGGAATGTTTAGAGAGAAAGTGTAATATCAGAAATAATACCAAATCAAGCAAAATATTATTATGTATTAACATTATAAACACTATAAACATAGCTATAAGTTAGTTACCCTGACTCCAAAACGAATCATTTAAATGTAACGGTATTCAGAATGAAACTAAGTTAAGAAACCAAAATAAAGCGAAACTAAAAATACCAGGCGTTGGGCTCACGTCAGTGATGCGCGGGTCAATGTATAAATAACCCGAACCCGACTGACGTTTTCATCTAACCCGCCCGCAACTCGGACCGCAAAAAAATAAAGAAAATATTGTACCCGACCCGCATGTTTAATATTGGCGACTGACAGCAGCGATTAGCCAATTTGCGGCTATGCGGTGGAGATGCTTCATTCGGCATTAATTAGGTAATTTTGTCAAAAGAAATGTTCTTGATTACAAGAAAAATACAGATTGTTCTTGTTGTGATTTATTTTGTCTTTCCTTTATACAGACTTAAATAGTTTCGTTTTCTAAGTACTCATTATGCCAGTGATTCTCCGATGTTAAATGTGATCAAGAATTATTTTATTTCGATCTACAGTGTAATAAAAGTTAAGAAAAAGATTAGCCTATAGCCCTAAATATATATAGACTACAAGCTAATTCCTTTTTCTTAATTTTTAACTTCTAAAAATTATCAAGAATATTAAATCAACTTAATAGGCTAGGTTAAGGAATTTTCTTATACAAACATAACGAATGCACTTCAAAACGAAGTTTTCATAAATTCAGGAATCACGAATATGCCAAAATAATATTATTTTATATAGCCTATATTAATTGTATAGCTATAATAGTTGTATCAAATGAATAAGGAAATGATAGTGCCTTGAATTTATTAAGGAATGTTTAATTTCGTTCGTTTCGCTCTCTGGAAATGTAAAGAAAAATACCGTTTTTACTTGGAATTCGTTTTTAATCCCTGGTTAAGCATATACATGAGATAATTTATATATTATTGTTTGAATAAACGTTTAAAAATAGAGCTAGAAGTTTTATAATTAAGGAAATTAAACAGACCTAGGCATTTGAAAAGACATAGTGAAATGTGTCTAATAATTCCAAAAAGAAAGAGAAGCATTGGACATAATCAAAATATTCGAGACATTTATTAGGAATACCATTTTCTTAACAATTAAGATGCTGCATGTGTTTATCCAGTCTAATCCAAGTGTGCGTCTCTCCCCCGACTTTCCCAACAAAAATCCCACCCCCTCTCAGAAAATACATAAAACTGACATTACTGAGCTATATGCGTTTAAAAGTAGCCTATTAAAATGGTACAATGGCATTGCTCAGTTCAGCGTGTTGGGAAATCTGGCATTTTGTCCCGCGTCAGCATTTATTCAACAGTTAATAACGCTCAACATTCAAAAGGTAAATATTATTCAGCCAATATGTATTTCATAGAAAAGTGTCTAGTAGCCTACTATATAAATTACAAAGGTTTAATTGGCATCTTTATTTCAAACGACCCGACCGACCGCGACCCGAATATCATTAAAAATATTTTTGGATGACTCATAGGCCTAACCGCGGGTGACCGCAGGCACCTGCTCATTTTGGATCAACCTGCGCATCACTGGCTCACGTACCTCTGTAATTCGGCACAAATCCAAGTGTTTCCATATTCCCAATGTATTTGAATGATAAACTGTTATTTATAATGTATACTAGGCTTTGTACTGTACGTTCGTATTTCGATGGAAACAAATATATTCTCTTGTTTTTTGTTCCAAGCTCTGTTCGTTATGGTAAAACCATGAAAAGGGCATATTTGGTGTAGTTTATTTAATCTAATTTAATTAAAATTATTTAGATTTTTTTCTGCTGTTTTTGTGTGCCTCATTTATGAATGCAAACGAACTAGTTCGTGTAATTCGTTTGGAGTTCACTGTAATTTGTATTGTGATCGCAAACAACTTCCTTGTTATTATTTCCTCATAATAATAATAATAATAAAATATGTAAAGATGCGGAAATTGAAAGCATGCATTTCATTTGGCTATATAGTGTGATTAAGTGTGTGTTTTTGCAAGCGGGTTGCTGCTGCTGCGGCGGGGCAGAGGATTGCGATGCCGGCTCAGTATCGTGATGTCTATCGGCCATCGGTGATGGACGATGGCATCGTCTATCGACCCAACCCTAGCTTGAACACATTAAAGTTGGCATGAAATAAAATTCTAAATGCATGTTATAGATCTTACAGTGAACAATTCATCACTGCATGTGTTATTTTTATTTTTTTTTGACCTTGTAGGTTTAATCAAAAGATGTATGTCACAATATGGAAGAAAAGATCTGGTGCTACTTACATTTAATCGTGACTTTAAACTGCTATGACCAGCTGGTTTGTTGCTGGTCCAAGATGGCTCACCAGCTTTAGCTGGATTATAAGCAGAGCTTTTTCTCCCTTCCCTGTTGTATGTACACCAGCTGGGGCATATGCACACACACATACAACAAGATGACCTACTGAAAACACACTCATCTCGCCCAGCACATATGACACTTCTGTGACTCAACACAACTCGCCTGTTCTGTACGCCTCCAACTGTCAATAAGACATCAAAATTATGCTAACTCAACACGTAGAGGCGTTGGCCATCAATGAACTTACTGTAATTCATTAGCAAACAAAGATACTGTACACATCCTGTAATTAGCGTTAAGGTGAAATGAAGACAGGGCAATACAAAACCTTTTTAATCTCTAGTGGCACTCATCCAGAAACAAAGAAAACACACCGTCCACTACAGACCTGTTCTTCCATTGTATTAATGATCTTCAAAAGACACCAGCCAGACTTAGCCCACAGGATGATTTTTTTTTTTGTGATGTAGGAACTTTCTATTGGCATCTAATACTGAGCTAACAAATATTTTCTGTCCCTTGTCCCAAAACCTTTTTGCATTTTTATATTACTTTAAGATGTTTTCTTCATGACTGCTCCCTACAATTTAGCAATTTCAGGTTTTACTATTCTTACAAAAGCTGACCTGCAGACACACACTATTCAACTAAAAACGAGATTTCCCTCCTCATGCATTCACAATTACCCCAGAGCTACTAGTCAAAACATTTTAGTAAAACAGTCACTATGTCTGAAAAGCTTTTCCACCCCTGAGGGCCTCAAAACCCAGATTACAAGCTGTGACACAGTTTTACCAACTTCATGTGTTATATAGCATTGAGGTTATATCACTTTACTTACCTAACCAAACTCCTCACCACACCTGCTCCTTGCGACCGACACTCAAGCCGACAGACCTGCACGCGTGCACCGCTTTTATGGGTGCACAGTGGAAGTCTAAGTGTGCTCATATGTTCGTGTGTGAGCTTGTTTTGCGTGAATCAAGGTACTGTATTCGACTTTTCTGATGGTTAGTCACTATATGACTCAGAGCTGCTCCTCGTGTTGGGACAATAGACCACATACCCCGATGTGTACACAAAACACACACACACACACACACATTAAAACATTCACGTGTGAACATACATACAGCTACTTTTTAAAGAAAATATACTTGTGCAAAAGTCAAAAGAGTGATGTGGGTGGTTGCAAAGCCATTGCAATGCAGTTGCTAGGGTGTTCATAGTGGTTCAAGGTGTAGCAAGTTAGTTACAAAGGTATTAACCCTTATACAAACCCTTAAGAAAGTTTAGTAAAGCTTTATTAATAAGAGTTTTCCTAATTACTTAGTTACAATCAGGTCCTGGTCTACTATATATTTTATATTCATTATTTTGTGGTCCACCAGACTGATTACTTTAAAGTTAAACCAAACACATTTGCCTAGCAAGCACAGCAGAAGATGTAGGCAAAACATACCTTGCATTGTAGGTTGCCTTGGACGAAAGTGTCTGTCAAATGCGGAAACAAGTTAGGTTTCAAAGTTCAATACCTACGGGGTTGGGTCAAATCCCAAATTTACCCACTGTTGATCCATTATATATTTTTTTATATGTGACCCTTGACCACAAAACCATTCTTAAGTGCATAGGTATATTTGTAGCAATAGCCAAAAATTCCTTGTATGGGTCAAAATGATGAATTTTTTGCCAAAAATCATGAGGATATTAAGTAAACATCATGTTCCATTAAGATATTTTCTAAATTTCCTACCGTGAATATATCAAAACGTATTTCTTAATTAGTGATATGCACTGCTAAAAACGTAATTTAAACAACTATAAAGGCAATTTTCTCAGCATTTTGATTTTTTGCACCCTCAGATTTTAGAGTTGTATTTCAGCCAAATATTGTCCTAACAAACCATACATCAACGGAAAGCTTATTTATTCAGCTTTCACATGATCTATGAATCTCAATTTCAACAAATTGAGCCTTATGACTGGTTTTGTGGTCCTGGGTCACATATTTGATTTGTATTTGCTGAACAGTATGTCTACACTGTTGTTTCCTGAAGGAGCCACATTTCATTTTCCTCCACAGCCCTTCAATCTGTTAAAATGACAATAAACATGACCGCAGTGTTAAAAATTGTAATATTAACTGCCTTAGCAAGCACTCCTAAATATAGAAAGTATTGTAAACTGTCACCACCAAACCTTAAACATTAAGTATCTACATTCTCTGGAATTTAAACTCACAACCTTTTTATTGCCAGTGTCCTGTTGAACTAGAATGTTACAAAAGTCTTACAGAGACAGTGATACCAGGTCAAATGATCCTGCTTACAACTGTGGGTCCATTTCATTTGTTTTGGTCTATCAGGTCGCTGCCCACTAGTCTGCGTGAGTTCGTGTGGTTGTGATCAGTCGTATGTGTGTGGGTGTGCAATAAGGTGGGCGTAAGTGCAGAAACCACACTGTAGATTTGGTTTAGTGAACTTTTGCCACACATCGCACGAAAAGGTCAGATTCAGCCATGTATGGTTTTGCGAAAATTACCCACATGCAAACCTGTACTCACACACACGCTATTGTCTAAACAGTAACCAACAAAGCCAAACAGGAATCCTTAGCGCTAAACGCAGACTCTCTTAAGAGCGTCTGTGTGTGTGCATGTACATTTGAACTCTCTCATGAATATTTAAAACGTCTTTGAACATCTGTCAGTCATTCATGAGGGTGTGGTGCATTTTTTGTAGGTCTCTTTCAACCACACACACACAGCTGACCACATAACAGTAGCCTGAGTTTGAGAAACAGACAGCAGCCCACAACAAAACGGCCATTTTCTCTGTTTTTCCCTTGCAAAGTTCAATAAATGACTTTCCATCTACATCCACAGACAGCCAGACTAGACAAAACTGTCTTTCTTGCACGCACACGCACACACACACACACACACACACACACACACACACACACACACACACACACACACACACACACACACACACACACACACACTCACACTCACACTCACACACACACACACACACACACACACACACATGTTGGGTTTACATGTTTTATGGGGACATTCCATAGGCGTAATGGTTTTCATACTGTACAAACCGTATTTTCTATCGCCCTACACCTACCCTACACCTAAACCTAGCCCTCACAGGAGATTGTGCATACTTTTACTTTATCAAAAAAACTCATTGTGCATGATTTATAAGCCTGTTTCCTCATGGGGACCTGAGAAATGTCCCCACAAGGTCAAAATCTACTGGTATTCCTATCCTTGTGGGGACATTTGGTCCCCACAACGTGATGAATACCAGGTGCACACACACACACACACACACACACACACACACACACACACACACACACACACACACACACACACGCACACACACGCGCAGACATACAAAAACAGAGCCAGCAACAAGAACATCAGTCAGTCAGGTAAAAACATGCTGAGGTGATCAACAAACAGGCTCACACTTGTTTGTGCACCTTCTCTATCACAAACACAACACAAATAAATCCTAAACCCTGAGGGACCAACTTCTTGTGTAAATCAATCTCACAGATCTGAAGTGAACTTGACTTTTGGGCCAGCATTTCTTCACCGACTTCAGTTCCTGCAGAGCCCGGTCGGTGCAGACGACTAGCACAGACAGACAGCGCAGACTGTCATTATACGCCACACCAAACATAGCAAATATAGTCTTCAGCGCTTAATGGTACTAGCTTTTCTACTCTGTCAAAAACATTGGGGGTATGTGTGCATTTGAAACTAGTAAAAGCTGTTTTACTATGCCCCAAAGAGGTAAAGTCATACAGAAGCAGAGATAAAGTCTGAATATTTTATAGCCCGCAAAATTATAAAATTCTAGTCAAATAGCTACTTTTCCCTGATTGTGCAGTTACATGGGCATAATTATGCCTTAATGGGATAGTTCAGCCAAAAAACTCAGTCAACATTAACTCATATCATTACTTTATGTTGTTCTAAACCTGTGTGACGTTCTTTCTTCTGCAGAATAGAAATTAAGATATTTCCAAAGCCAGTGAGGTCCAAATAACATTGGACCCCATTCATTTTCATTGATTGATGTGTGTAGAAAGTGAAGTGAATCACAAAACATAGAACTATTGATTCTGAGTGAGCAAATTAATACTTGTTGGGGTGACAAAAAGTGCACTCCAGTATTATCCACCTTAAAAGGCCCAGAAAGGTACTTAGGACATTGTTAAAATAGTCCATGCGACATTAGTGGTTCAAGCGTTATTTTTTGAAGCTATGAGAATACTTTTTCTGTGCAAAGAAAACAAAAATACCTTTATTTAAAAGTGTTCTCTTTGTGCACAAAATGTATTCTCATAGCTTCATAACATTACGGTTAAACCACTTATATCACCTGGACTATTTTAACAATGTCCTTACTGCCTTTCTGGGTCTTGAACATGTCAGTTGTGTTGCTGTCTATGCAATGTCACACAGCTCTCGGATTTCATCAAAAATATCTTAATTCATGTTATTAAGATGAACAAAGGAGGCCAAGGTTTTGCTAGTTAGCATGATTTGTATGTAATGCAATGTGTTGACATTGTCAATTTGATTCTTGGTGAATATGATTACATTTAAATGACTAATGTTTTGCATATGCAAAACAACAACTTACACAATTTGTTTAACACTGCGTGTGCATTAATTTAATTTATATTCTATATCTGTGTCTGTGTGGGCTTACATTGTGCATCTGTTTATACTAAAAATCACATTCACACAAAAACGTACAAAATTGCTTAAACTCACATATGATCTGCACATGGCGTCTCTGAACTACCACAAGACCACACACACACAAGCAAAGAACAACACAGACAAGTATCAACGCACACACACTCACACAAATACTTAAAGTGCTTAAGGTACACTTTATATAGCAATACATACTCAAATTATACAAATCTGCGTATAAACACTGGGTTTAACACCAGATGCTGAATCAAAAACACACTGTCATTAAATCTAAAGCGTGCAACAAATTTAAGGCATGATGAGTATGTGATAATGTCTCCAAAAGAGGAAGAGAAAGCAGACTGAGAAAAAGATACAGCAGGAGAAATTCAGTGAGACATGGGGACGTTGAGGGGGATTTTAGGAGTTTCGTACTGTTTTGATTTCGTTTAGACTGGAAAATGAAAAAAAAAAAAAAAACGTTAAAATCATGTGAGGCCACAAACATCATAGCATCACATGACAATCCGCACATCAATCTGTGATCATAGCATTTTCTAGCCTCTTCCCCTATATATTGAGTTCTCTAAATGGGGTTAAACACAGCAGAGTAAACTGCCCGGAGTAGAAAAGCATATTCTAGTGTTAACCTTTTTTCATGTTTTTGCAAAGGACGAAGTGTTGTTTTATTAGAGTTCAACATGATCAAAGGAAAGTAAACTTTTCCAATCTCAGCTACAAAATCCAGAACTGCTCTGGTTCATTTGTTTGTTGAAATCATCCGTCTATGACAGTAAAGCAAGGTAATTTACATTGATATCTATAAATATGACCACAGCAGATGACTCTGTCTACATGATAAGCACATATAAACAAAACAAATAGAGATTCATTTTACCCAATGCAAACAGTTCCAAACAATGTCAAAGCACAATCAACTTCTGTCACTGAGCAACACACACCAGTGGTGTTTCATTCCTGAATGAAATAAGTGTTTTGAACAAATCATTTGAGTGAACAATTCAATGATTCACTTATAGAAAGACAGTGGCTGAATTCAAGATACACGTATACTAAATCACTACTATTTCAGCCATTACTTTTAGAGATTGTAAAGGTCCTTGCACACTCAGTCCAAACTTTTTTGTATGCGTTTTTCCAAAATTCGTCATGCACAAAACGTCACAGTGACTTTAAAAATAGTCAAAACACCTCTCTAAATGCTTACTACGAATGTAAAAAAACACAGAAAACTGAACCCAATTTGTTTTTTAATAACAGATGAAAGTTTCGGAGGCAGTGTGTAAACACGATTGACACAACGTGAGGTCATATTTATTTTTGAATGTGTAAATTTCAGACTCAGTGTGCAAGAAGTATGTACATAATTGTTAGGGCTGGGAAAAAAATATTGATTTCTCTATTTTAATCTATTCTAATTTTTACAAAAAGATATACATTTTTAAATCCTAAGAATTGATTAGTCTAGCCTGTTTTCAGTTATTGAACGAAATATTTTAGCGCACCCTGCATCTAATAATTGGAATAAGCTTTGTTCTTTGTTAGATTTGATATGAAACTAAGTCTCAGATTTCAAATTATGTCCATTTTATTATAATATTCAAACAATAAATGCCGTTTTGACGTTTAATGGAGTGACAGATCGCTGTTTCGTCTCAGTTAAAGAAAGGCGGCAATGCGCAGCTGGCGAGAACTGATCATCTTTTCCGCTTTAACCAGTTTCAACACGACATAAACATGAATGAACATAAGAAGGTGTGTTAAAAGAAAGGGAACAACTTATTGAAACCTGTATCCTGTCTGATATATAATAGCTCAATCAGCATTTAAACCGTGCAAAGACGTCAATAAAACAGCTTGTAAACAATGTCAAGTAATGTCACATTTACCTCAGAAAAAACATATTCGGTGACCATAAAATCATTAGTCAGCTAGAAAAAGAGCATTTTGCTAAATATATGCATCATATAACATATTCATTATCATTTTTATTGTTCTTTAATGTTTAATTTATGTTAAACTAAACCTGTCAAGTTTTTATGACACGTTTACATTTCAAAAAACTAATTGGAGTAGAAATGTAATTATGTAATTGCAACTTTATTATTATAAAAACAAGTATGTGTAATTTATGAGTTTTGAATACAAATTGTTTAATTTTAAACCTCAATATTATAGTAACATAGTACCAACTGACTATGTATATTTTAAAGCTTTAGTTCAGAGATTTTGAGAGAATTGGCATGTACTGTACCTGATATATATCCAAAATAATCAATATAGAATTTAATCGCAAGTTTGTGAATCAGAATCAAATTGTGAAATTTGTGTCAAAACCCTGCCCTAATAATTGTAAATATTTGTGACCCTGGACCACAAACCAGTCATAAGGGTCAATGCTATCTGAAAGCTAAATGTATAAGCTTTCCATTGATGTATGGCTTGTTAGGATAGGACAATGTTTGGCCAAGATATAGCTATTTGAAAATCTGGAATCTGAGGGTGCAAAAAAAAAAAAAAAAATCAAAATATTGAGAAAATCGCCTTAAAAGATGTCCAAATAAAGTTAGTAATGCATATTACTAATTTAAAAAACTTTTTATATATTTATGGTAGGAAATTTAAAAATTGTTTTCATGGAACATGATCTTTACTTAATTTCCTAATGATTTTTGGCATAAAAGAAAAATCTATCATTTTGACCCATACAATGTATTTTTGGCTATTGCTACAAATACACCCATGCTACTCAAGACTAGTTTTGTGGTCCAGGGTCACATTTGTGTTTATGTATGTGAACATTAATAGGCTTGCATGCTTTGTGTTGAGTTGGTGTGTGATGCTGTATGTGTGTTTGTGAGGGTGCAGGTGTGTTCATGCATGTGTGTATGTGTGTGTGTTCAGCGTCGATGAGGCAGAACTCAATCTGTTCCACACCTGTCCGTCTCTCCCTGGGGGAGGAGCCTGAGGCTACACAAACACACATGCAAACACACATTAACATACAAAAGCCTTTTGTGCTCACCCTCTCTTGCAGTCCACACATGCACACTAAATAATATGTGCATAAAAAATGAAAATATGTGCAGCATGTATGCGCATGTGTGTTTAGGGATGATGACATAGAACAGGAAAAGACAAACTAAATGCATTTTACAAATGCATGTTTGACAGATGCTGTCATATCAAAGATGTGTGTATATATACAGTAAGTGCAAATATATAAGGAGAGATGAAGATGTATAGAGAGCGAGTGAGAGAAAAAAGCGAGCGTTTAGTGTGAAGGAGGGGGAGGTGGGTTACTCTGGGACAGCAGAACCCTGTGACATGACACAGATGCACTGATGCTGAAGAGAGCGAGAGAGAGAGAGAGGAGGGGGATGGGAGGAGAGGAGGAGGGGTGTGAAATCACACTGCTGTTCTATTTATTCTCAACCAGAGCACACAAATGCTCACACACACACACACACACACACACACACACACACTTACATACACACACAGCAGGGGACGCCACTATAGCTGCAAGCAAATGGCTCCACATAAACATTCAATGAAAGCAACGTCCACAGTTGCCTGTGATACTGCTGCTAAAAACAAATGGGATCAGCTTTACACACTCCTCGTATCTCGCACCTGCCGCACTGAAGATGGTAACACATCTACGCCAGCTCGCACACACCCTGAATGATTCAGACAGTATTCAGCATCTAAACCTCAAATCCCAAAACCCTCCTCTCTTTCTCCATCTCTTATTCATGATGCCACATTGCAGCTAAGAGCTTAAAAGACAAAAATTTGCAGATAATTTACTCACCCCCTTGTCATCCAAGACGTTCATTTCTTACTTTCTTTAGTAGTAAATAAATTATGTTTTTAAGGAAAACATTTTAGGATTTCTGTTTTTATAGCAGACTTCTATGGTGCCCCGAGTTTGAACGTCCAAAATGCAGTTTAGATGCAGCTTCAAAAGGCTCTAAACGATCCAAGTCGAGGAAGAATGGTCTTATCTAGGATATTTTCTGAAAAATTGACAATTTATATACTTTTTAATCTGAAATGCTCATCTTGTCTAGGTTCAAGACAGTTAGGGTAGGTCGAAAAATTCCCATTTCATTTTCTCCTCCAACTTCAAAATCGTCCTACAACGCTGCAGAAGTACTGACCCAGTGTTTACAAAGTAAATGTCCAAAGAGGATCAAACGGCCTTTACAAAAAAAGGTAAAAAAGCGATGTAGGAGAAGTTAGAGAAGAAATTGAGATTGAAGTTTTTCAACATACCCTAACTGTCATGAACAGGAATATGCAGAGTTGACGCAGAGCTAGACAAGATGAGCATTTGAGGTTAAAAAGTACATAAATTGCCATTTTCTTTAGAAAAAATGGATCTTTTTGCTAGATAAGACCCTTTTTCCTCAGCCGAGAGTGTTTAGAGCCCTTTGAAGCTGCATTTAAACTGCATTTTGGAAGTTTCAAACTCGGGGGCACCATAGAAGCCCACTATATGGACGTAAAGTTTTCCTCAGAAAACATAATTTCTTTATGACTGAAGAAACTAAGACATGAACATCTTGAATGACAAGAAGCAGAAGTATTAGAAGCAGCAAGCTAATCAGTTTCAAATCAGCTTGACATGAAAATTCACCCTATTGTGTAAATGTAGGTTATCGATCTTATCAAAATGTCATAACTTATTCCTTCAGTGAAAACAAAAGACTTCTCTCTGATGATTTTTGGCGAACTACACCAATCATTCAATTTGCTAAAACCCCACCCCTTTATTACAGTTGAAGCTTACACTTTTTAAAACATGTATTTTTATTTTATATATATTTATATTTTATATATATTTTCATTATATTTAATGATAACTTTTTTATGAAAAAATGCAAATAATGAATATAACGGCCATATTTAAAAAACTGCAAAAAAGAAAAAAATCCCTGTCCTACATTTTTTTACACTTGGATGTACATAAAAAACTGAAGAAAATACATTATCATATTCATTATTTGCATTTTTTTAATTAAAAAGTTGTAAAATCATTAAATATAATGAAAATATAATTGTAAATATAACTAACTGTTAAATATAGAAAATATACATTTAAATTATATAAATAAAATTAACATTTGAAGCAAAGTTGTATTAAAATACATGTTACTTAACTTTAAAACAAAATTTAAAGTTTACGTCTAAACATGTTGCGCAATAACTTCAATTACGTCACATGTTGGCAATGTGTTTATGCATGTGCATAAAGTTTCTGGACCAACGCTTTTTATGCAGGTGAACTGCAAACTAAGTGCAAGAGATGAAGACAAATTGCCTATTTATTATATGGCACAAAGACAAATTCAACTTCATCTACCAAACCAATAGTCATTCATAAAACACATTCATAAACTCACACACACACACACACACACACACACACACACACACACACACACACACACACACACACACACACACACACACACACCTGCATTAAGGCAGCTGAATTAGTGCTCCAGACGTCTCACACTACAGAAACAAGAGCAGTGAGAAATCAATTACAACATCAACAATGACTTTGACTGCAACATGACACACACACATACAGACACACATGGGGGTCGTCTATACAGGCTCCCACATCTACAGGAAACGGATCAGGTTGCTGGAGTGTGAAACACAGCAGAGGCAGAGCAAACACACACACACACACACACACACACACACACACACACACACACACACACACACACACACACACACACGTTGGGTTTACATGTTTTATGGGGACATTCCATAGGCGTAATGGTTTTTATACTGTACAAACCGTATTTTCTATCGCCCTACACCTACTCTACACCTAAACCTAGCCCTCACAGGAGATTGTGCACACTTTTACTTCGTCAAAAAAACTCATTGTGCATGATTTATAAGCCTGTTTCCTCATGGGGACCTGAGAAATGTCCCCACAAGGTCAAAATCTACTGGTATTCCTATCCTTGTGGGGACATTTGGTCCCCACAACGTGATGAATACCAGGTGCACACATACACACACACACACACACACACACACACACACAGAGAGAGACCTTAGTCCAGAGAAAGGCACTAAATCTCGTACAGACTTGCAGAGAATCTCGTCGTTGTGCAGTCTGAGTGGCTCCAGTTCTTATCGCACACCTTACACACACACACACACACACACACACACACACACACTAATGTGAAGTCCTACACAACACACACACACACACACACACACACACACACACACACACACACACACACACACACACACACACACACATACACACCTTAACATACAGACCTTACACAACATGTCAGAGTACAGCGAAAATCTCTCTGACATACATACTGTACACACCTTACTCAAGAGGTCAAAGCTCAGTGGAGAACTGGGTTAGAAAGGCGGCTCGCCCTTAATGGCATTACAGAGCACAGAAAGAGAGAGAGAAGAGGGATGAAAAGCGTGATGACAGAATAATGAAGAAACAGGGCTCAAACACACACACTTTTGACCCTGATATGACCTTTCTCTCTCCGTATCACTATGATCTTGCCATCGATTGGCCGGGTGCCATTTCAGCCATTGATGGCGTAACTCTATCGCTCAGTCACATGACTCCATTTAAGTAATGCGAAACGGCCATCGATCACGCCCAAGGGTCACAGGAGGGTCATGCCCCACAATGCACTTTGCAGAAAGATATATTTTCTGGCGTTTGATTATTTCATCATACGGTTTCCTTTCAATAGCTGACGGTTGACGGGACGTGTGTATACTGTCGAGAAGACTGACACACACAAGCACAAATCAATTCAAGTTTAACAAGAAAGTGTTTTGGGTTGCCAGCAGAAAAATATAGAGAGGAGGAGGAGGAGGAGAGAGAATTAAAAGAACAACAGAGGCAGATCAAAGACATACAAACAGAGAATTAAAGATGACAGAAAACACACACAACCACAGTCTGTGTTTGTGTTTATGAGTGTTTATAAAACTGATATCGTCTAAAGTGCCTACTTTGGCTCTGTTTTTAACCCTCTATTGTCAGCATAACTTTCTAACAAAGGACTTTTTCACATTTCATTTAATACAATTTAGAATGTCTTGAAAGTAACATTAGCTGCATTTTCAATTACCCTTTAAATTAAGCAAATTGTAAAAAATACGCCGAAAAACACTTCGCATTGCAAAAAAAGTTTTTATGCTTGCATTAGGTGTTTTTTCAGGCAATTCGAAAAAGGAATGCTCTCCAAAACTGCAATGGAAACAATCTTTTTGCCATTTACAGTTGACCTGCCGTATGTAAAAGTCACATGATCATTGTACTATAACCTCCAGGAAACACCTCATACATAGCCACTGTCACGTCACGTATAAGGGACCTTCCTTGCCATTTATGCTTGGATAACTTCTTGATGTCTTGGATAACTTCTTGATCTTCTTGATCCTCCCTTCTAGCCTGTTTTTCCTCTCTTTCTTGATCTTCTCCTTCTAGCCTGCACTCTTTTAACAACGCCTGATATATGGTATTTTTGAGCACTTCCTATGTTGATCTGCCTCCTTAGGATGAATCACTTGTTGTATTCCCAATTGTAAGTCGCTTTGGATAAAAGCGTCGGCTAAATGAATAAATGTAAATGTAAATGTAAATGTGGATAACCCCTTATTTAAACCACACACATCTGCGGCGCTTTACGGCTCCGACACGGCCACCAGAGCTGATCACGGCGACTATCAATGCTGCTTCGCTAAAGATACACACCTAGGTGCATAATGGTTAGTGCAGTGGCTGTGATATATGTAAACCTACCAATATCTGTCGCCATGACTTGTCACGAGAGAAAAAATTATGCTTTAGTCTAGGGCTGTCACTAACAGTGTTGGGTGTAACGCGTTACAAAGTAATAATATTACTTTTTTCAGTAACTAGTAGTGTAAGGTATTACTCGTCTGAAAATGGTAATATTATTACAGTTTTCTTGAGCTGGTTACTTGCGTTACATTTGTCAGTAGCACCTTCATCACACACAAGGCACACAACACAGAGAATAGAAGGGAAGGGGAGGGGGGCGTGAATGGAACAGTGATTGGTCTGGGTTTGGCACAAGGTATCATTTACCATCACCGATTGGTCGACACCCGGCAGCCGGCAGCAGAGCGGCACCCGCAAAGACAGATGGGGAAAAATTGAAGCGTCAACAACGGCGAGCTCTTTTTCAGAGGAAGGTTCCCAGCAACAGAAAGCTAGTTTCGACGGGTGGAGATTCAGTCATTATTTTGAATATGACGGTGTTTGTTAAACATTGATGAAGTTAATAATTAACTTCCTCAATGTTTAATACTTGTTTGTACTTGATTGAACAAGTACAGTTGTTTGTAGTTAGGGTTGCCACCCGTCCCTTAAAATACGGAATCGTCCTGTATTTGAGAATGAAATTGCGCGTCCCGTTTTGAATCAATACGGGACGGGTTTTGTCCTGTATTTTTTATCATTTTTTTAAAGCAGCGTCTCATGCAAATCATTCCACACACATTTTATGAAGATACCTCCTTTCCTACTTTTGATTGGGTAATACTTGATGTCATCGTTAGTTTGATTGGTCTTTTTAACTGTCCAGTGAGGAGGGCGGGTCTTTTAAGCAGAGTCTGCCAAGTCTAACCGTGTCTACACCGCAACAGCTAAAGTCTGTCTACACTGGACGCGACAAAGCGCCCGTTGCAAATCATTTAAACTTTGTGTGAGCACGTCATAAATAGATCGCGGCACCAGATTGCTGTCGGGGATTTGCCGCGTCGCGCCGCCCCGCATCCAGTGTAGACAGCATGATAGGTTCTATTGTATTTTGTCGCGTCGCGTCGCACCACGCCACTCGCGTCCGGTGTAGAAACGGTGTAAAAATGACAGATGCTTCTCCAGGTAACCCCCTCGTCTTAAAGTTTTCAGAACTTAAACGCAAGAAAGGTTCCTTTGCAGTTTTTTGCACATCCCACCCCCGTGAGAATGCGTCCCTTATTTTTTTGTATTAAAAGTGGTAACACTATTTGTGCTAGACAGTGCCAGGCTGTTGTTGGCGTAATAAAGACCCTAAAGACCACTCCTCCTTTGTATGTTCTCCCTCCATCTGATGCATCTCAGGCAATTATAGAGTAATTAAGAAAAAAAAATGTAACTAGTAATATAACTAGTTACTTTCTCCAGGGAGTAATAAAGTAAAGTAAGGCATTACTATTTTTGAGAGTAATATGTTATATGTAATATATTACTTTTTTGAGTAACTAGCCCCAACACTGGTCACTAACAATTATTTTGTTAATCAAGTAATTTGTTGATGATTTTGATGATTAATCGACCTAAGCAAACAAGCCTTTAACACTACTTCAAATACAAATATAATAGCAATGAAGCAATAATAATTAGTTTAGATAAAGTATCAAAAGTAAGTAATTATATGGTTTTATTAAACAGAACTGTTAAAATACATGTATTATAAACATAGAGCTAATATACATTACGCATTAGAACAAATGACTGCAGCCTGACGATTGTTTTTACACTTTACTGTGCAATCCAATTGTTGTTTAATACTGACTAAACAATATTTAATTCAAATGTCCATTTAATCTTTAATATCTTTAATATAAAAATGCTACTACATCCACTGTAATTTCTTGAATATGTGCACATCAAAATGTATAAACTCAGAACGAGGGTTTAAACATTTAATTTACATCACGACAAACAGTTTGCGTAGGTTTATAAATGATTTACCTTAGAAATCTGATTAAATGGCACACGCTGCATTCCCAGATGAACGTTATAATAAACCCAAACTCACAGCAATATGCAGAGATGGAGTTCGAGACTCTCCATACATGTAAATGATAACAGTTTGTGTGGATTCTCATTTGTGGAAAACGCCAATCACAGTATTTTACCGGTTACTCGACAAAATGCAGTCAAGGATTTTTACAATCGAGTACTCGAATCGAAGAATCGTGACAATCCTTATTTAGTTGCATAACATTGGTTAATGAAAAAAATGCCGTCATTTTGCAATTGTTTTTTTATCGACATTTATAAAATGCAAAAGTTTTGTGCAAATCTGTAATGAAAACACAGCTAATGTCATGAAAAGCAATACAATCTTTCACTTCCAAGTTTTCGTTCTCACCAGGTAGCCCCGCCCACACTAAAAAAATGACTGGACCAAAATCCTGCTCCTCATCCATACTTAACATTAAACATGATTGCGGAAGTTTATAAATATTAGCAAGGTTCCACAAGACAAAACATAACAAGCACACTGTGTTGTCACTGGATAAGCTATAAAAATATGAGGTATCTATTCTTAGATTTTCACTCAAGTACTTTGATATTGCGAGACCATATCATAATGGAATAAATTTCATATCATTTAGTCATATATATGGTTTACATGTGGTTGTCATGGTGCTTTTCTTATAAACGCTCCATGCACACAGAATAACATTATAGAATAAATCTGTCAGAATCTCTGCAGTGCATTTTTAAACGAAAGCACTGTAGCATCTACGCTGGAGAACAAAGACGCCGTTAAATATAAATAAACCTGATATTCTGAGAAAAACAGCTTTGGTTGTTTACTCAGGAGAACGTGTGCATGTGTGTGTCAGTACCACCTCATTCCCAGGGGACTCAAGCGAGACAAAGGAGGCGCAGGAAACACAGGTGTGTGTTTGGAGTGATCGAGTTGCACGCTAACGATAATAAGGAATTTATGAGAGTGTGTGTGTGAGACAGAAAACGCCTGACTCTGAGAAAACAGAGAGACAGAGGGGAGACAGATATACTCTTCACATCTATCCTCCCATCTCTGGGACTTCAACAAACTTTACCAAACAAAACAAATCAAGCATGATCTCACCAAGAAACCATGTGCACTGTCAGCACTTCCATCCCAACACAATTCACAGAAGCAGCAAGTGCAATGATAAAGAGTTTACATTGCCAAAGTATTATTAAAAACACACACGCACGCACGCACACACACACACACACACACACACACACACACACACACACACACACACACACACACACACACACACACACACAACAGTGTTGACCTTTTTTAGGCAATATTCAAAGGTTTCAGTGCACTAACTAGTAGTAATGTCAGGTTATTTCAATGCATGTCAGTATTTATAAACATTTTTCTCTGTGAAAATAGTTTCTGTCACAGGATGTTTGTGTTTTCGCTCTCAATTATGCACATATGACCCTGTTCTCCAGCAATCTGTACATTCTCTCGTCCTATGATGTTTGCACATCTTTCCTTCTCAAACTAACCAGCTGGGTGTCTATACCTACCCACCTCCCCCTCTCCTCCTTCAACCAAAGAGCATAACACCAGCCAAGCAACATTTCCCCTCCCCCATCCCCCTCTCTCTCTCTCTCTCGTCTCCTTTTCTTCTCTAGGCAGCCCACTCAATCATTCCTGCCTCCCTCCCTTCTCTCTCTCTCCATTCCAATGAATGCACAATCCCCCGTTCAGCCAGGCCTGTCCTGGGGGGTGGGGTTCAGGGGACACACACACCCACACCACATCTGCAGAAGAACAAACGCCCATCACAGGGAGTGATAAAGAGAGAGCTTACAAAGGAGACCGAGTCAAAGCCAACATGATCTGGACAGAAAGCTGAAAGAAGAATACTTAAACCAGGCTAAAATTATTTGATGGTCTTTACAGCCATTTTGGACACTTCAGCTGGACAAATTAGCTAAACACCAGCTGGGCCAGTCTAGGAAACCAGATAAGACCAGCAAACCACCTTAGGCTGGTTTTTCAGCAAGCTACTAAACACAAGTGCATGGCTTACACCAAAATACCATAGCAATTACTTAGCCACTACTGTAAACAACTAAATAAAATTAGAAATCACGTAAAAACTTATTATCGCTTTAATACTCCTATTTTTTTGATGACAGTGGTGGCAAACGCCTTGACATATTTTGACATGAACGACTATATACAACTACTTACAAATACACAAACAGCCCAGTCATTACCAGTCCTGACAATTAGATTAGCAGCTAATGAATAGATTAGCACACTGCTAATCACCATGGCATTATGGGTAATAATAGCCTTCATGCTACTAATGCTAACAGAGTTGGATTGCGCTCGGCTTAAACAGCAGCTAGTGGAGCTCAAACAGGAATGTAGGCTAAAAGCAAAAGCGGCCTGAGGGCGACACATACACGCGCTGATGAAAACAGGCACCGGCAACACTACATCAAATTCGTTTTGGAGCATACAGTCACAATTTGCTCTTTCGCCGATGGACGGGGTGCGGAAGAACTATTGAGGAATGGAGAAACCGAATACTGACAGATGAAGACGTGCGATTGTTTTATAGATCTCCTGATGACAATGATGAAGTGTGCTCTTCCGGCAATGTTTTGTGTTTCTTTATCTTAGTGGAGAGCTTTAATGAGAGGTGGAGCCTAGTGATACACACCCAGCAACGCACACACACACACACACACACACACACACACACACACACACACACACACACACACACAATGAGTCTTGATTGATCGAAACTCTCTAGGATGCCGGTAATGGATGTGGGTTGTGTGAGACAGACACACGGCCAGGAGGAAGCGGAGGTTCACACACTTACGCCGCCGGGGTTTTACTCTAGTTCTCAACTAACACAATCCATAACCACTACTTCCTATGACCACAACGGACAGCGCACGCACGACTGCAAAACAATCACACAAACTCACCCCACTTAACAAAGAGTCAGTAACAGAACAGGAATCTTGTCAGAAACAATCATGTATACATCCTGCTTTTCCTTATGGATGTGTGGGAAGCAGACACCGGAAAACAGCCTAGCATTTCTGTTTAATCTTTCCTTTTTTTGCAGTAGAGTGAGTGTGTGACAGTCAGAATATAAACAGAGCGAGCCGGACTGACTGCACACAAAAAGCTTTCTTTGTGCGGCATTCCAACTGGAAAAAGCAGTGCAACTTTCTCTTGCTCTCCGCCTAGTGTGTGTTTTTATTCTGCTGAGCTGTCCAAACGCAGCCCGGATACTTTCACGAGTTCAGTTTAAATGCCCTGCTGGAAGCACAAAGAAACAGAGCAGCAGCGGTGGATAGAGGGAGCGTGCATGTCTTACCGTGTTTCCCAGCGTTATTCCCTGTGTTTCTGAGGTAATTCCACACTGAGAGCGGCTCGTTCAGTCTGTTCGGTCAAATCTCTGCTCTTATTTTCTCTTTAACCAGCTGCAGGCTTGACTACCTGCCCCCCTCGCACACAAACACACGCATGCACACACACGCACACGCGCACCGGCAGCAGGGCTTGCAAACAAAAACACACCATGCAAAAGCTGACACAGTCAAGAGGATGCAGGATTCCGGCTCCAAACAAAACAGAATTCCTTCTTTTTTAGCCAAAGAAAAAAAAAGAGTGTGTCTCCCTCGTTCTCCTTCTCTCTCTCTGCTTTCCTCCCTCAATCTTTCTCCTCTCTCTCTCTCTCTCTCACTCACTCACACACACTCTTTCTCTCTGCTTTTTTCCACTCAGTAGTCAAACAAAGAGAGGAAAGGAGCTGGTCTCTCACACACACATACACACACACACACACACACACACAGCGCTTAAGCCCAACCCCCGCTATAGGCCAGCCTGCCTCTCTTGGTTTTTTTCACATCTCTCGCTCTAAACAGCCCCTCCCCCCGTCCCCTGTCACCTCTCTCTCTCTTAGCCTCGTTCTCACCCTCCCTCCCTCCCTGTGTGTCAGATAGAAGGGATCGGAGAGCGGAAGGGATCCTTTTACTATATTTCATTCTCTCATTCGCTTCCAGTATTTCTGTGTGATCTCAGAATCAGAGTGCATCATGTACCTGCAGAAATCCGCAAAATGCACCGCAGATTTCTGCAGGCGCCTGTCATTCACAAAGTTATACACTTTTCTTTGGATGCTAGTTTAATAAATAGTAATTAATTATAAGTGTGCAATGGAATTGCACAAACCATAGAGAAACTGCAGGAAAGGTCCGCAGGTTTTGTCTGAGTGAACTACATTTCAAGGAGGTCAGTAGGTCAGACAGTATTGCTACCTAATCTTGTGATGAAAACATACCTGTGAGAATTTTTTTGCAAGACGTAAAATACGTACTAATAAGTACATATCACTGCAGTTTTTAAAGGGGTCATCAAATTTGCATTTGAATAGTCAGTAGCAAATTCTTTAAATATGAAAACGTACTTAGAAGCGCAGACTGTCCTTGCAACATTGGAATTGCCCCACTTTATAGCCTTAACCCTTTGTGTACAGCTGGCACTGTAAGCTGCTCTCCCAGGATCAGTAAACAGTCCTCCGTGAAATGCGCATCACCCACTCGAATATTTGCATTGTACTGTTCCGGAACAGTGTTGTAAATATAACTTAACCAATGATTTCTAGTTGTGTCCTCATTTGGAAGGCTAAACAAAGTACTTTCGCTTTCACAATGAAACACACTGCATCTCCACAACATGGTGCCGGCAACACTACATCTTCTTTCTTTCCATATGCATATGGGCGGTGTTATGCAAATCTACCCATGTCGTGACATGGACATGTGAGGGCATGTTTGAATGAGCCGTTTTAGGGAGGTGTGGCTGAGTCCTGACTTTTATAATAAATATCTCTTTGGGTTTGAGATTTAAAGCTTTGCAACTTTACAGATCTTGTCTATGCACAAACAGCTTGTAACACTCCAAAGACAAAAGAAAACAAGAAACCGCATCATATGACCCCTTTAACAGAAACAAACACTAGAGGTGGTAAAAGAGCGAGAACTTGTAATCATTTTTGTACACAGTTATGATTACAGCTCCATATGTTTCACTTTCTGGATGTAACATGCTTGCTCGTTAAAATTAACACTAGATGCAGTAAAACAGCAAGCACTTGTAATAGTTTTCGTATACAGTTATGATTACAGCTCCATGTTTCGCTTGGCGTAACAAGCTTGTTTGGTAGCTTAGCCGGCACGGAATTGGACTTAAGGTGCGGAATTCTTGGGTACAAATCCCATGAAAAACATGACTCATGATGAAAGACTTGAAAGATAAGAGATCGGAAAAGTTAAAACGGCATGCTTGTGTTTTTAGGTCACATTCACTTTTGTCCATACTATTGCATAACTTTTCTCATAGAGCCGATTAGTAGCCGAGGTTTCCATCCAAATTTGCAAATTTAACTTATGCACAAAATTGAGTATATGTCAAACGTCACCTGACCAAACCAGGAAAACAGGTCTCATTGTTTCTGCTTGTCGGAGAACATGTTAATAGCTGTAATAAACAATGGCGATATCGATGGCCTTTTAAGGTAATCAGTTAAATAATAAAAAAAACTTTTAGATATTAATCCACATATGTGATGGACATTGGTTATGATCACCTTTAGTGTCTACTCTGGAGGCTTCAGCTTCATATTTAGCGAGGCATTTGCAAAACGCGTGAACCGGAAGCAACAAGATCTGTTTAGCAGAATATGGAAGTCTGTTGCACATAACCCCTATTGGAATATTACATAAAACATCTGCAAATAAGCACCGTTTCCATCCAATGAGTCAAAATTGTCACTTCCTGAAACTGGCACAAAACATCACTAAGAAAAATAGGAGAAGCCACTGAATATAATAATTTTCATATATAATAAATTACTTGCGTCTCAGGGCGAGCAGATGAAACACAATAAATGCGGTCATTGCTTTCAGAGGTGGATGCCTGCTGTTTGAGAATGCAGTCGTGTAACAGTTCTGAGAGGCACTTATAAAGAAATACTTTGATGACAGATTTTGCACAGGGATTTTAGAATGACAATAACATTTGAGGTGCTGTGCAATGACATCGGCCTGGTGGTTTGTCAGGTTATGTCGTCCCATAGCACAAAGTCACATGACTTTTGATGCGCAAGGAAGCATTTATTCGCAATTGTGTTTCCATTTCCCTTTTTTGTCAAGTCAAAAAGCACCTCAAGTGAGCATGGAAATGCTTTGCTAATTTTTTCCCCAAAATTCTGCATTTCCATTATTCGTTTCTGATGTGATACTTCAAATTGTGCATAAAAATAGGGTGGAGGCATAGCTAGTGTCTCAAACTTTAGATTGTTCGCATTTTGTACACAAACTGAAAGTATTTTTCCTTACATACAACCCTAATGTACAAAACTGGTAAGAAAATACTAAGAAACATAGTTATTTCAACAACAAAAAAAACATCAAATTTGAAATGTAACGCAGGGAATTCTGGGAATGTCAATTTACGGTTATTCACTGTAAATTATACGTTCTTTTTCACTTTCAAAATGGTATACTACCATTAAATAACATGTAATGTCAATACAGTTTTTCACCGTATATAGTAGGGGAATTTACCGTTAACCATTTAACAGGTTTTTACTGTAGCATTTTTACAGTCTTTTACCGTTAAATTAAAGGTAATTATTTACAGTGAATAATATAACTATAATTACTAATGTAAAATGATCACACATATACTACAGTTTCTAAAGTTTGGGGGCGGTAAGACTTGATGATTTTTAACCTGCACTTATTTGATCAAAAACATTGTGAAATATTGTTACAATTTAAAATTACAGTTTTCTATATAAATATGCTTTTAAATGTAATTTATTCCTTTGATGGCAAGACCATTACTTTAGTCTTCAGTGTCACTGTAGGAAATCATTCTAATGGATTTCCAGAAAACCTTTTTTTATATCAATGTTGAAAAACAGTCATGCTTGCTCACTGACCCCAAACTTTTAAACCGCATTGTACAATGACCTTATATATTGCCTATCATGCACTTTAAATAAATGAATCACCCTAGATAAATGCAAAAACCTACAGCTGTCAGCTGCGACCGGTCAGTGAGAATGTCAGAAATGATCACTCTAGAGCTAATTTGGGGTGCAATATATATCGGAATTTATGTGATTGGATTAGTAAATCCAGATGAAAGCTAGGGGTGTTTATGTATGATTTGTTTGGACACATCACCAGTGACATTTGTGTGAATGTCTGAGATACGCATCTGTGTGTGTGTGTGTGTGTGTGTGTGTGTGCGTGTGTGTGCATTCAATGCGTGGGAGAGAATAAAGAAACAGCTGTTTTGTGCTGTAACTTTTTTCCTACTGTGTCACCTCGAATCAGCCTCAAGCACACACTCACACCCTTGAATGGGGACAACAGATGAGGATATCCACGTGCAGCTGAAAACGTTCCACTGCAAGACCCGAAAAAGCAGGCTGGATGGAAAACCTGCTGACTTGGTACAAAGGAGTCATGCTTACATAGTTCAGTAATAAAGTAAAAACACACACACGCATATAAAAAAAAGTCGTCCCCTGATACACTGATGCCGTTTCAAGCTATTTTTAGTGTTCTTTCATGAATTCCATTCCCATGATCCAACAAAGACGAAAGTTGTTCTAAAAAAGCTCTCTGAGAAAGAAAGGGAGGCAGAGAGAGAGAGAGAGAGAATTCAGAAGCCAAATAAAGCCACATTCACTATCGTCCATAGTGCCTTTGGCCTAAGCGTTACATAATTTCCATTGTATTGATTTATTACTGCAGAGATGTGGCTGTGTGCCAACAAGAAGTGAAATATTTGACTGTTGGCCAACAGACAAAAGAGAAACGAGTGTAAGTAAATGTGTGTCAGGGAACACTGGTGTTATCAAAGTCCTAGGGAACACTGGTGTTATCAAAGTCCTTTGTAGAGTTATGTAACTAAACAAAAATGTGACACATGATAAATAACCACACGTCAGCATGTCACATCTAATGTAGTTTGCACTGATCCATCTTTACTTAACAACTTGATTATAACACCTGCATTACATTAAGTATGTTTACATGCAATTTGAAAGTTTGATTTCTGATCGACAATATGCAACATTAAGTCTCAAAGAAAATGTACCAGTTAGATTTTTGTTTTTCAGACTGCCCATCTATATAATGTGATTGTAACCTGGCATCGTCCATCGGATATAAACGCAATATATGCAAAAAAGGATCTTTTCTCGCTTTTGTTTTCCATTCTTTCTTGTCTAACATAGAGATGTTAGAGACGGAGCGGAGAGAGCAAGTGTTGACACAGAGAAAGGAAACTGTGATAGAAGGAAAGGAAAGTAAGAATCACGCTCTTCTGCTCATGCCACAAATTGTTTCCTCTTTTCAGCATTTCCAACTTCTCATTCCCCTTCTTTATTTCCCTTTAAAATACACAATGAGGAGCTGCTGATTAATTGGCAATTAACATCTAATGAGCTACAGCTGTGTGCAATTACCAATCAACACATTCCTAACAATGCATCCCACAATGCACCACTTCGCTCTTTTGACATAGCATTAAATGAAGTTAACTTTTTTTCAGAAAGCTGTCAATCAATTCATATAAACACTGTTAACACATTAGGAATCATTATGAGCTGATTAGTAACAACAACATGGCAATGAATAAGCTGCAAAGTTTTAGAAGTAACAAATATATTTATTTTCAAGAATGAGAACAGAAAGTAGCTCTACCCTGTGTGCACACACACACACACACACACACACACACACACACAAGATTGTGTCTTAAATTATGATTATTTTATATTACATTATGATAATATATCACAATTTTAATATTTTTTGATCAAATAAGTGCAAAACATAAAAAAATACCAACATCAACATTTTTGAATGGCAGTATACATAAAGATTGATTTCAGTAAGACTTAAACAATAATTTGTCTTTTTAAAGCATCATGTAAACACTTTAGTCTGACTGAAATGTGATTCAAACTTGTCCAGAATGTATACAACTAGATGTTTTATGCTTTCTATGAAAGACAAAAGTTAACATGCAATTATTCTATTATTCAATAACACACCACAATAATTCCTTTGCAAAAGATTGAACCATCTATCTTAATCCAAACTAGGTGTCTACATTTGAGCTCCACAAAGATATGAAATGCCTGTATGTGTGTGAGAGACGGTCATGTGACTCTCACACTCCCTTTTTCATTAAAAACTGATACCTCAACCCATCTGTTCAAAATGAAGACCAGGGAGAGACAGATCGAGAGAGTGAGAGAAAGAAAAGGGTGTTACAGAGAAAACTCTATTATCACTTTCTCTCATCCATTCTTGCTTTTGTCTAATTCTGTTTCTCTCCTCCATGAGTAATCGTTTCCTCTGAGGATGTAAATTAGTATTTGTGTTGCCTGTCTGGCACCAGCATGAAATTATAGGTCCATTTCCACCTCCATCTGACTGTCAGTGTCAACCATCACAAGAGCGCATCAATAATCTATTAATGCGTGCCAGCAAAATGCACACAGACACTGAGTGACACGCACACATTCTCACTGTGAATGTGAGGTGAAGGTTAAGTGCTATTCAGTGCGCGAGTTTGCCACAGTCAGCCGGCCCTGATCAACATACACACACCTTCGGCACTGATGGCATGTGTGTGTCAGCGCACCCTTTACTTATACACATGACTACAAAAACACAGTAATTTTGCACTGCACTCTGCCTCTGTTTACATCCATCTCAGGTGGATCCAATCACAATTGGTTAGTTGTGACAGATTGCTATTAACATGCAGATTTCATTGAGAAGGGCTCAGATTTGAGATTATGTACATTATGTACATTAGGGCTGCACGATACATCGTTTCAGCATCGTCATCGCGATGTACGCATGCGCGGTAGTCACATCGCGGCAGTCACGATGCAGGGCAAAATAAAAAAAAAATTATGTGTGTCTGATTTAAAAATTTACTTTCTATATTTCTAAACTTTCTATTCACAGATCTACAGTAGTCAACATTTGAAGTGGATCAAAAAAGTTAATCAAAGTTGTCCAAAGAAAAGAACAGGTATTGATTTTTAGTTTTAGGACAACTTTGATGAAAGGTGTTGATCCACTTCAAATGTTGAGTACTGTATATTTGTCTAATATAAAGTAATTAACTCATATTTAAGGGTTCTTTAAAAACTACAAAGCACACGTTGCTTCACCTACTTCATGCATGCAGTCTCTGTGTGCGCATGGCGAAATGAGCGTGGGACGGGAGAAAAGCGCCGAAATGGAAGATTTGGTCGCAAAAAGAAACGCAACGTCGGTCCAAAAACAGGTTGCTTTGTCGGGAGTGCCTGGCAGTTGTTGCCACAACTCGCGGAAACACTACGAATTTGTTTGTCCATTTAAGGGGCCTTTCACATGAAAATGTGGAAAACGTTAGGCGCGCCGCTTTCTCCTTCTTTCCAAAGCGCTCTGTAGCTTGCGCTCCAGTGCCGTCTGCCGTTGCTAAGCAACCATGACCTGCGCTCTCCTGAAGACGAGGAAATTTCAGCAAAGGATAAATGGATTTCCAAAACTAAAAATTGCTTGCAGTAGCTCTGCTGCTAAAAAATGTTATCCCTGTAACAGCTATGATCAGCTGTTCCTCCATCTTGGCTAAGCTTTTAATGTTTTTCGTGAAAGGAAGAAGCTGATTTCCCTTTCATCAGGGTAAAAGCAACATTCATTATTAATTTCATAACATATTAGAGCCTTGATTTGCCTGAATTGACAGTGAATAAGGTGAGTCAAACTGTTTATGAAACAACCCAAAATAAGCTTTAAAAAGTATTTTATTTCAGGGTTTTGATTATACTTTAAAAAAATTTTATTCTTTGAAAATGCTTACAAAATTACCCCAATTATTCTTGAATTATTATTTGATTTTAAAGCAGTTCAAAACACCTGATGAACATAAATGAATGTGTACACATCGCAATATATATCGCAGGAAAAATATCCGGCCCTACCCAATCACAACCTTTAAGTATGATAAATAACAGATGTTTATATTTTCTATAGAGTGTTAAAAATACAGAACTATGACAATGAATGTATCGCTTCTGACACGCGTTGTACGCGGTAGACCGATCGCAACAGACTGGGCCATCTGACCAATCAGAACAGAGTAGGCTAATGGAAAGGAGGGGTTTAAGGAGAGTAAATCTTTGAACTGCTTCGAACGAATCGTTTGAGAATGAGGTGATAATAAATACCTAGTTCTGCTATGAAACTCCAAATGACCCTGGCTGACGGGTTGTTAATGTAACTGATGATATCAGAGTTACACAACTTGGCACAAGCTGTTTGGTTCACTTTGCGGATGCAACCAATGAGCTTGCAGCTATTTAAATGGCTGGTAGCATTCACAGAGTTCCTCTGAAACCCTCCACCTTCCCCAGCTCCACCTGTATAGATCTGCTATGGGTTATTTTATGTTATTTGTGCAGCAGCAGTGTGTCTTAAATACTCACAGCACTGTATCACCATATGCTTTGGCTGTAGCAAGTTCTGTACTTTCTTGCAGCAGCAGCAGCAGCAATAATCTACAACAACAGCAATAATCAACAGCAGCAGCAATTCAGAAGCAATTCAGCAGCAGCAGCGTAGCAGATCTATTCCGCCAAGACCAGATACATTAACACTGTCATATTCATTACCATGCTAAACGTTTCAGAGAGTTGTCATGACAGAAATACATATTTTGAGAAGCGTGAAAGCATGTTTGACCTTGCATGCATGTAAACCTATTGTAGGAGAACCTATATTAGGAACCTTAAGAATGGCATAATAGGGGAATTTAAATTGTTAGAGAAAGATGTTTCCAAATGTTTTGATCAAACGTTTGCTTTCTTTAAAAGACACTGTTGCTGAAAAGTGTAAAACTGTTTTGTGCATTAATTGCTAGTCCTTTGATGTTTCTAAGTTTCTCCAGATGTGGTCTGTATGATAATTTTTAATTTAAACCATTGTTTAAAAGATTTTGTTTTTGAAGAAAATGCTTTTATTCAGCAAGGATGCATTAGTAACCGATTAAAAGTGACAGTAAAGATATTAATAATATTACAAAGTATAACTATTTTAAACTAATTTGAAAAATAGAACTTTCTATTCATCAAAGAATCTTGAAAAATGTCGTTTCTACAAAAATTTTATAAGCATACAACTGTTTTTAACATTGATAAAAAGAAATGACATTGAACACTAAATCAATATTTATTAAAAATGTATTAGAATATTAGAATGATTTCTAAAGGATCAAGTGACACTAAAGCAGGTTTCGACCGATACAGGCTTTTAAGGGCTGATGCCGACACCAATTATTACAGATCAAGTAGACCGATAACCGATATTTTGAACCGATATATATATATCTGGTGTAAAAAAAAAAATTAAGAATAACATCTGACAAAAACCTTCTTTAAATGCTTTTAAATTATTTTATTGGCAAATCAGTTTTGAAAATGACCAATACCGATAACCATAAAAATAGGGCCAGTTTTACTTACAGTTGCGCCAGCGCAAACAGTCTTTTGCCGTTAAAAAAAGTACTGTCAGGATTTACTGAAGATGCGCAGTGAAGAATAAGAGTTGAAAAGGTGTGAAGACAGTTATTTTTGCGCGTGGCCTTATTGAATATACATTTGTAGGTGTTTCCCTTTCAGACGCAAAATGTATGGGAGGAGAGTATTAAAATCAATAACGCAATGTGTTTTACGAACGTTTGCATCAAATTACCGGTATTTGCGCCATTATTTAACACCCAAAAAAGTACTAAAAAGTAAATCATATGCAAAATTTTCCCCTCCCATCAGCGCTTTTATGGAATTGCGCTCTAACGCTAATTTATGATGTTTGATTAAACAAGGTTCAGGAGGAGCACGATCAGATAATCAACCCATTCGGCACAGGTGCAACCTGTTTAACCAATCATTCAATCAGCGCATCCTCTATATATATTACCAGCCGTCTTACCTCCATCCAGCGATAGTTTCTTGGCATCCCTCCTCCACCCCTACTCCCCACTTCTAATCTGTTTCGATCCTACACTAGCAGGGGGAGTTCTCTGGTTCCGGCCTGTATTCCGGCCCGGAACCCTTCCCCAGGACAGCACGCCAAAATATGCTTAATACTCGCTCAAGCAGATTAGATGTAAGGGCGAACTCGTGAAGCCCTGTTTAGTGAAACTCACTGAAGGTTGGAGTAACAGCTGCGTACATTTGCAAAAGCTGCAACAACATATTTCTCATAAACATTAAGAAAGTATCAAACTCAAACTTTAAAATGGTAGTGACCGGTATTTATTGCTGTCCAGATGTTAGTACTAGGTGAAAGTGTGCTTACTTTTTTGTGCATAGCTAAACTCAAAACTTAACATGTTATCTACATCTACAACACTTCAAATCACAAACACCTACAGCAACTATGATTATACAGTGAAACAAAACTCTTCAGTTCTCTTATGGCTGAACTTTGGCTGTTAGAATGTTGCTTTTTCCCAATCCGTATTAGAGAAGGAAAAAGAGTGAAAAAGAGGAGAACAAGAAACATACAGTTTATTTGCAACCCTGAAAAAACAGGAGCCAAAGTGCTTCCTGTTTAGACTAGTGGGAGTAAAAAGTGGGCGGGGCTGGTATCATGTTATTATGACATCATGGTACACCAATCCCAAAATTACAGCATTAAAACAATACAGAGCAACAAGCTGCAGAATATCCAAATCTGCTGTTTCTCAGCTCAAACTAACTTCTGTTTATACAAGAAACAGATGGATAGAAAGAAACAGAAAACAGAGCCACGTGAGTTTTGTTGGGTTTGCAGTTTGATCCTGGACATGTTCAGAGGGAGAATCGGAATTTGAAATTCGCCTGCTCTGTTTTCCAACCCCCCTCCTCCTGGAGCTTAAAGAATGTACCTCCACACAGCTGGCCAAACACACACTCTCATCCGGGAATAAAAACACATGCATGGAAACACACCTCATCCATACTTAAGAATCAAACAAATACTTGGAGATGACTTGCATGCACACTTAAATATGCACTGCGATTGCACACACAAACACATACGTGCATATGTAAGCAAGTCCCTGCTGAAAAAACCAGCATATGCTGGTTTTTTCAGCAGGGGTGTGTTGCAAAGTAAAACTTTTCCTAAAGTGTGTGCATGTACAAAAGACAATTTTTCACATCATTTGCACACTGTAGAGAAGGAAAGGCTGGCTGGGAATAACCCCTTTGATTCTGCAGGGAGATGGTTTGCTCTGCCATGTGGAATGTGCAGCAGGAGCAGCCTGCATTTCATGACAGGGTGGAGCGATCCACAGCGGGGGGAGGTTATCCAGCAGGGGGTGCAGGAGGAGGTGAGCGGGTTTGTGGGATATTTTTAGTCATACCACTTCTGCTGCTAACACAGGCATAAATGCAAAACTGTAAGCAGCAGTAGGAATCATATAGCCTTATACACAAGCTTAAATACGATCATGCTCGCCGTCTGGTTCACGTGGACCATGAGATAAACAAGCTCGGGAATAAACATTAGCAGGAACTTCAGCAGACCAGCAGAAACTATGACGACAACTCACAAATCCACACACATACAGCTGGATCTGGCCTGCAGAAACACAGACACATGTTTTGCACAAGGCATTTCCACACCTACTTAACCAGATGTGCAAACACAAATGCATGCACATGCACACATGACATAGAGAAACTTCAAGCGAGACTTTGAGACTTTGCTACCAAGGATGTTTCTCTCACACAGTTTAACCCAGGAGTCTAACCAGTTGAACAGGTACACAAATGGTGCTTTAGTGGCCCCAAGTCTGGGGCTGGTAAGATTTTGTAATGTTTTTCAAACAAGTCTCTTATGCTCACCAAGGCTGTAATATTGAGAAATATAATTACAATTTAAAATAGCTGTTTTCTATTGTAATATGCCATTTTGGTACTTAAGAAACATTTCTTATTATTATCGATATTCAAAACCATTATGGTGCTTAAAGGGGACATTGGATTTACATGTTTGCTTATGAATGTCTTAGCAGTGTGTGGACACAACCACCCTACAATGATAAAAATCCATTTATCCATTTAGCATATTCATGCCCTCAGCCAGTTATATGTTGTTGCCATTTTCTCAGTGATTGAGCTGCTGTAGCGACAACAATGTCTCGTAAGCAATGCTGGTGTTTTGTACTTGGATGTAAAAGTGAACATGAGAGTATTCATTTTCTCCCGACACCAGAGCCACTGAGAAATCAGTGGATTAGTTTTGTTTCTGATGGGAACTCGCCACAGAATACACAAACAACGGAAGAGAGGGGTGGAGTGAGCAGAGCTCATTATCATTTAAAGAGGCATGCACCGAAACAGGTCGCTGTTAACAAAGCTGTTTTTGACAAGGTAAAAAGGGTGTTGTATTACACATCCATTGAGGATTTTTTACCAAAGTGTGTTACAGACATTTCACAAAGACCCTACAGTATCATACCAACTCGTGGAAAATGGGCATCTGATGTCCCTTTTTTGCAGAATCTGCAAAATGTTAATTATTTTACTGAAATAAGAGGGATCGTACACAGTGCATGTTGTTTTGATTTAGTACTGACCTGAATAATATATTTCAAATAAAAGATATTCACATATAGTTCACAAGAGAAAATAATAATTGAATTTATAAAAATGACCCTGTTCAAAAGTTTACATACACTTGTTATTCTTAATACTGTGTTGTTATCTGAATGATGAGTCCATTGTTTGTTCTAAACAGTTAAACTGCCGCTGTTCTTCAGAAAAATCCTTCAAGTTCCACAAATTCTTTGGTTTTTCAGCATTTTTGTGTAATTGAAATATTTCCAACAATGACTGTATGATTTTGAGATCCATCTTTTCACACTGAAGACAACTGAGGGACTCATATGCAACTATTACACAAGGTTCAAACGCTCACTAATGAAAACTTTTTGAAGATCAGGGTAAACAGGGTTAACTTATTTTGTCTTCTGGGAAAAACGCAAGTATCTTCTAAATGAGAAAAAAAAAGATATTTAGGCAAAATAAGTTGAAAAGTTTACACCCCCGGCTCTTAATGCATCGTTTTTCCTTCTGGAGCATTTGTACCATCTGTAATAGTCCCTCATTTATCCTCAGTGTGAAAAAATGGACCTCAAACAGTCATTGTTGGAAAGGGTTCAAATACAATAAAATGCTGAAAAACCAAAGAATTTGTGGGATCTTAAGGATTTCTCTGAAGAACAGCAGGCAGTTTTACTTTCAAGACAAACAAGGGACTCATGAACAACTATCACAAAAAAAGTGGATCGTTCAGGTAACAACACAGTATTAAGAATCAAGTGTATGTTAACTTTTGAACAGGGTCATCTTTTAAAAATTATTAAAAAACTATTATTTTCTCTTGTGGACTATATGTAAATGTCTTATGTGACTCTCATTCAGGTCAGTACTAAATAATAAATAACATGCATTTTGTGTGATTCCTCTTATTTCTGTTAAATAATTAACATTTTGCAGATTCTGCAGAGTGTATGTAAACTTTTGACCTCAACTGTATTTTTCGTGGAAGCTGTGACACAAAAGAAAAGCATTCATTTGAAATTATAAAATTATATATTTCACATCTACATATTAGGCTACTGTTCAACAGAACTACAGGTTAACAGTAAAGGTAAAAAAATAAATCATTTGCAGGGTCAAATTTCAGGATAAACCAGTTCAAGACTTTTAGTTTAAACTCCTCATGGTCACGATTAGACTTAGAATAAGTTTATTTATGTTTGAAATGAGGCATTAAGATCAAGTGTTCATTTTGTCTTGCACGCTAAATATCATGTTGGAATGACAGTTTGAAAAGATCTTGCTATCTTGGTTTAAAGTTAGCAGCCTAAATAACAACACAACTGGAACAGGGTGGAAATGAATATCGCCATCAGTGAACGCACACACCACATCAAGATAAATCCTACATAGTCCCGGCTAAATGTCTCTCTAAGTATGTTTATCTACACATGAGCCTCCATTCGTATGGCTCCCTGTTTTGCTACGGCAAAGATCACACACACAGATTTATTCTGACCTCACATGGGCGGAAAAAGAGGAAGAATGAAAAAAAGAAGTCCTTGGAAAATCTGCTGCACATTTCCACCACATCTCGACCCACCGGAATCCTGAACATCAAAGTCTGTGTGTGCGGGTGAGCTCGGGCTCGTGCAGCCGGATGCATATTTACTCAGCAAACACTTTGGTTCGGTTGCTAGGACACCTGCTCAGGACACGTGCTGAAGCATGACTGGGCTGGGTGACCTTTGACCTTTATGAAGGTGACCTTTTCGACCCTGCAGTAGCATGGTGGCCAACTCTCCCATCTGATCTTTCATCTTTCCTCTCCGGCCCTGATCCACAGCTTGCAGCGATAGTTTAAAAGTGTGTGTGTGTGTGTGTGTGTGTGTGTGTGTGTGTGTGTGTGTGTGTGTAGGATAGAGCAAGTGTGTGTGAACGTGAAAGTTACTTGAGAATGTAAAGGCATAAATACTTAAAATTCACATGTGAACAGGTGTGCATGTGGTCTTTAAACACACACACACACACACACACACACACACACACACACACACACAAAGTAAACACACAAAAAATCTGCAAATAATATGGTTGAATACACATTCAGTTTTTTCTGTCATGAATATTTCTGCCCTTCTTTTATATGTACTATGTAATAATAGACTTTGAAACATTCACACACACATTTATTGCTTGTACAGTGTGTATGTGTGTATGTGTGTGTGTGTGTGTGTGTGTGTGTGTGTGTGTGTGTGTACCTGGTATTCATCACGTTGTGGGGACCAAGGATAGGAATACCAGTAGATTTTGACCTTGTGGGGTCATTTCTCAGTTCCCCATGAGGAAACAGGCTTATAAATCATGCACAATGAGTTTTTTTGAGGAAGTAAAAGTTTGCACAATCTCATGTGAGGGCTAGGTTTAGGTGTAGGGTAGGTGTAGGGCGATAGAAAGTACGGTTTGTATCGTCTAAAAACCATTACGCCTATGGAATGTCCCCATAAAACATGTAAACCCGACATGTGTGTGTGTGTGTGTGTATGTGTGTGTGTGTGTGTGTGTGTGTGTGTGTGACCTTGGTCCTTTTACACCTGGCATTACAATCCATCTCATGTGATCCGGTCACAAGTGGTAAACGGAGACACACTGCTGTTTACACCTGGTAGTAACATGCGCCTAAAATGCATCTCCTGTGACCAACTGCCACAGTTTTCGAGCAGGAGGGTCTCTGATTACATGATTACAAGCACAACTCACTATATCAGTTAATGTTAATGTAATAAGGCATAGTGTTTTGAACCCTGTTTACACCTGTGTTTAGCACTGACAACTTGCCCAAAGAATCACTTGCAGGAAAGTTATGAAATTTGTCACACTGATAGGGGACAGTCTGAACATTAACCACAGAAAATTTGAGACAGGGGTAGCTGCAGCCTGGAGCAATGGGCGTGCCAAAAGGTAGGGGGCGTGCCAAAAGTTTTCTCATTGGTCTCGCTTTTACTGTATTGGCCAATCAGCGTTAAACTTTTGTTTCACACTCCAGTCCAGCTGGTGGCGGTAAAGCACTTTTCAGTTGGTTTACAAACCGCCAAACAAACTTTAAGAAGAAGAAAGCCATTCAGCATTAAGTAATTTCCTTTAGGCAAGAGAAGATTGCGGTGGTAAGTGTAATTCATCATGTTTACCTGTGCTTTATATAATGTAGTTATGTATATTACGATAGTTTGTTCTAATGCAAATTACTTTGCGTTATATCTCAAAGCTTTTAATAATTAGTTTAACGTTACTGTTGATCACTATAAGGTTGAAGACTACAAGTACAGTAGGTTAACATAATGTTTAATATAAAAACAATGTAAAAAAATGTGTGCATACATATATATACATATACATATATATATTTAAGTCATCTTAAAATGTCACAGATGTACAATTTATTTTTTACGGCAATATTGCCAATATGTGTACATTTTACTTTCTTTTGTTAAAATTTTGGCTGTTAATGCACATCTAAATATGCTGGCCTGAATGTGTCATTTTACTTATTATAAATATTACTAATTGTTATTTTAAATGTTATATAGATAAAAAGTAAATAGAAAGTTTATTGCATTCATTCAGAGTTTTTTTTTTTTTTTTTTTTTTTTACTTGTGTAGGTTTTGTTAACTGTAAATCTGTCAGTCCAGAAGTGAGGAAAGAATACAGAGTGGAGTTTGAGTTCACCAGGTGCGCTTACTGTTGATACATCTACAAAAACACCTTTGGATACAGTGACAATGGAAAGAAGGGGATCTTCACAACCTTCTATTCAGACAAAGAGTTTGCTGGCTTCTGTTCAGTGGACTGCTACTACAAAATGAATAAATGTTTTTGTTTACTTGAATTTAAAACAAAACTAAATATTTTTTTGTGAATAAAGCTGTGTCTGTTTGCTAAAAGAATTGTCATTTAGCAGAGAGTTACTAAACACTTGACTCATTTTTCAATTCAGTGGTGTTTTATTAACTAGTTTTCTGGATCGAGCAAAACATTGTTTTCAGGGTAATATATTACAATAGGTTTTGTTTGTTAAAATTAATGTATTAACTAACATTAACTGTGAACAATACATTTATTACAGCATTTTTTAAGCTTTGTTAGTATTAGTTAATAAAAATACAGCTGTTCATTGTTGTTTGTTCACTCCACAGTGCTTTAATGTTAACAAATACAACTTTTAATTTACTTTAACCCAAGAACAGCTAGTGTGACTGTGTTAAGAGGCTTTTGCATCCTAAATATAGTTGTAATTTGTTTTTGATTACTACATTTACTATATATATTAGGTTTTGTAAACATTGTTTTCAGGGTAATATATTACAACAGGTTTTTGTTTGTTTAAATTAATATATTAACTAACATTAACTATGAACAATACATTTATTACAGCATTTTTTAAGCTTTGTTAGTATTAGTTAATAAAAATACAGCTGTTCATTGTTATATGTTCACTTCAAGTGCTTTAATGTTAACAAATACAACTTTTAATTTACTTTAACCCAAGAACAGCTAGTGTGACTGTTAAGAGGCGTTTGTATCCTAAATATAGTTGTAATTTGTTTTTGATTAATGTACAAATCAAACAGGCTTTAAATTAACCAAAATAGAAATTTCAGAATATACAATTGCAAGTACATAAGGCAGACAGTAAGGTGTGTATGTATATATATATATATATATATAGTAGTAACCAAATTTGAGTTACAAAATCAAAATAAAAGAATACTACAATAAAATAAATAATAAAAACAAATAAATAAATAATAAATAAAATACATTTACATGACTTTGCAAAGGGGTTATAAAATATTGTAATTCACTAAACTAGGTAAAAAAAAAAAAAAGCTAGTTTAATAGCCTTATTACTCGTAAGGGTACACAAAGAGGAAGTTAGAATTTTGAGATCATTTATGAAGTGAGGAAAGGCAAAACTATAACCTAAACTTGCCGTGGTGATGACGTCAGTAACCCGCGCCATGCAGGTCATTTTCGCAAAACCTTTTGGCACACCCCTGCTTTTCGGCGAGACCAAAGAGAAACCTTTTGGCACGTCCTCACCTTTCGGCACACCCATTGCTCCAGGCTGCAGTTATCCCTACTTGGAAAATTTGATGTCCCTAACTCATACTCTTTAGCGCCACCACTTGTCCAAAATTTTACTCATGTTAATGCTAATAA
The DNA here is from genome assembly GCF_049309525.1 of Garra rufa. Classification (NCBI taxonomy): domain Eukaryota; kingdom Metazoa; phylum Chordata; class Actinopteri; order Cypriniformes; family Cyprinidae; genus Garra; species Garra rufa. Next base: position 50,135,819 of record NC_133363.1, read on the forward strand.
TGTTTGAACTGTAAGGGCTAGAAACAGTATTAAAACCATGACCTGAGGGTACTTGCACAGTTTTGTTACAGCGCCACCTAGTAGTCAAACAATACTCAATTTTCCCATGTCGGCCATTTTGGGCAAATTTTATATTTTACGAAAGTATTGACATGTTGCTATGAAAATCAGTATGAGTCTTTGGCACCATTCCCTGAAGGTACTCAGAAAGTTTGGCACAAAAAATTATAATGAAATAAAAAAAAATGCTAATAGATTTTGATCATTTTCGTCTATTGTTATGAGACTAGACTTGATAGATTCCTTGGATCATGCTGAGAACATCGATATCAATTATGACATAATTGGCCAAACTTCCTATCCGCCATTTTGTTTTTTCAAACTCCTCCTACACCTTTGGTCCAATTTTCACCAAATTTTGACTCAGATCATTTTCACAGCATGCCGACCCAAAATGATCAAAAACTTTTTGATAGACCAAACCATTTTCAAATACCGCATCAATGAAATTGTTGGCATGATGCTGAGCTGATACTGAGGTTGCAACGTTTTGGCATATTGACACCAAACTTTTTATGTGTCACTGTCACCTCAAACTAACCATAATAACGGTGCCACCTATCAGTCAAAAGTGATAAACCAGTAAATCATATTACTACTAATTATATTTATGATTTTTCAGCCATTTTCAAAATCATCCTAAAATGTCTATAATTACTTGTTGTTGCAGTTGGTCCAATGTTCCATGCTATGCCTAGCTCCTCACTTTGCCTCTGTTGTACTTGGCCCCTTAATTGCTACTTGCAGCTCTATTTATTATTGATGCTGAAAACAGTTGTGCTAAATAAATTCCTCACCACAAACTTTTGAATGATAGTTTACACACTTTTGTTGTTCAAACATTATGGTTGCTGTCTATGACACAGCAACCATACAAAAAGTTCATCAAACACATTGTTCAGTTTAAAGAGTCTTGAATCTGAAAGTAGAGTCTGAATGTGTGCCCAGAAAGCCCACAGACCTCATAAACTGTTGTCGGATCTGTCCTACAGACCCTATTAAGTGCTCACTATCAGCTGAGTCAGCTACAGACAGCTCACGCTTAGACAAAAGCACACACACGCAGAGGTGAACAGGCACATGCATCTGGATTCTCTTAGCTCACATACAAAAGAGTTAGTATGCTAACCTCTCTGAATGTGCCATTTGTGTGTGTGTGTGTGTGTGTGTGTGTGTGTTGGGATGTTCGGTCAGTGCTTTGATAGTTGCTGGATGTTGGAAAAGGAAAGGCAACAAGTCCAAAGAGAATGAGGGACAGGAAAATAGAGAGAGGAAAGGGAAAAAGGGTCAAACATACAAACACAAACCACATGCAGCTGGTCGGTACACGCCTCAGCACGTGAGTCTTGCAGACTTTCCTCATGGGTTCAGAGAGTTTTGTGTGCACGGATGCATATATATATGCCTGCTGTTTACAAATGTGTGCAAGGTTGTCTGTTTAACTGCCTCGCTTCTGACTTCACTGCACACACACTGGTTTTGGCCCACAGAAAGACAGTGAGTCACCTTTCGGGTTTAAAGGCTTGCCAAAAAAGTGTAAAAATAGAGCGGAAGAGAAACACACACACACAAACACACTGACCAGAGACTGAGTCACTTTAGGCCACATCCATCAAACTACAGAAAAAACACTGCGGTGTCTCTGTCGCAGCCCATCTATAGGACAGAGACATATGTGTCCCTCCCACTGTGGGCACCTATGGTTGTAGGGGCGTCAACCTGTCTAGTCCCCACCCCCATCCCACTCCTGTCTGACTCCAGGGAGAGAATGTGAGAGAGACAGACAGGCTCTGAAGTTTTGGAAGTTGCTCTTTCTTGGCTTTTATCTTGGATTTCAATTCTCTTTATGTTATTTCTGTCACACACACACACACACACACACACACACACACACACACACACACACACACACACACACACATGGTGCTAACTGCTCACAGTGTACAACTCTACTAAAATGGATAGTTCATCCAAAAATTAAAACTGTATCATAATTTACTCACCCTCATGTCGATCCAAACCCGAATCACTTTGTTTCTTCTGTGAAAAACATAAAGGGAAAACTTCATGAATATCCAGTAGGATGGATTCATTACAATAGCAGTACATTGTGACTCACTTTAATACTTAATAAAGCACCCAAAAGAGCCCATGCAGCATTTTCCGAAAGCTCTGATCAGTAAAACTGTGGTGGCTGCCAGTGCTCTTCTGTGTATGTTTGCAAGTTCACATATTCACATAAGACACACTAGATCCATAAATGCAGCACCATTAGTGAATCTAAAAAATAAAGATGACTACCTATACATCTACGCATTTGTCAAATGCTTTTATTCAAAGCAACAAGGTAAACATCTTCATGCACTGGAACCTATAACCTTGGTGTTTGTAGCGCCATGTAGAGTCATGTTTGAATACATGAATGCCACTTGATAAAAGTAGTGAAGTATACATATGCTTTTCTTCTCTGTAGAGAGTGGTGCAGGTGTGAATAGTCAAATGCAATTCATGGTCAAAATACTTGTCTTGACAGGGTAATAATGTAAACAGTTGGTTTGACTTAAATGGAAAAAAGAGAAAACGACTCAGTGCTCTTAACATATTTATCACTTAGCTTGGATGATTACTTGAAAGACTTGCACTAGATTGAACATATGGCAAACTTTTATTCAAGAAACATTACTTAATTAAAATCTGTCAAAGCAAGACAAAGAAGCACGTTTAATAGCATACTGGTTTTTTATAGTTATATGGAGAACTGGTTTCCAACTACTGAAATTTTGGTATTGTGACAACACTATCCCTTATTTATGGAAAAGTACTACAATGCATGGCTTCATTGGTTTCATTTCAAAACACACACTCACAGAACTGCAGATGCTGTGTAGTAAAAGTCATCATGTTACATGCAGATAAAGCCATGAGTGTTTTCCAAATGCGTGTAGAGTGAGAGAGGAGGGATGGCGTCTGCTGGAATCTGTATGTCGTATGTGTCGTTATGTGATGGTGTGTTGAATGCAGATGGGGGTTTCACTGCCGTGGGGGAAGGGAGAACGTCTGGACGAAGAGGTCATAAGGGTTCAGGGTGTCTTAAAAGTTTTTGTACGCAGACAGACAGACACGCACACACCAACTTCACACTCACTCAGACGTGTAAGGTCATGTTACTGCCCCGATTTCGCTACGCATATAAACACCTTTACCACAGTTCTGCTGGCTTAATCAGTGTGATGACATCAATATATCACATAAATGAGGTTTTCTTGCATCGTCAGGTTTTTATAAAAAGCTGAATTTTGACAGCTAACAGCATTTTGTTGTACATGTAAACAATGATCCCACAATGAGTTTAAGATGGGATACTGATGACAGAATGAGTCCACTTGCATACACTACTGTTCAAAATTTGGCTTAGTAAGATATTTTAAACAGGAATACTGTGAAATATTAATAATTTTAGCGCATCCTTGCTCAATAAAAGTATCTATGGAGCCCGTTTCTGCCACTGAATAAAAAACAAAAGCAAAAAAGGGTAATTGCGTCTTTTTATCTCACAATTCAGAATTTTTTTCTCTCAGTTCCGTGTTCACATCTCGCAATTTTTAATGTGTTGATACACGGGGCAACTTTTCGGGCAATGTTACAGAGTGATGTTGTTTGGGTACTATCCCACTGAGAATGAGCAACACATTTCTGTCTGGGTACTTTATATCAGTGGTGGGCCCTGTGTCTCACCTGGCTGCTCATTGACAGCAACATTCCCCAGCAACATTGCATAAAAATGATTTTTCTCAGAATTGTGAGATTTAAACTTTCAGTTACGAGATATAAAGTCAGAATCAAGAGTTATGAATGAATTACAAGACAAAAACTTGCCATTCTGACTGTTCTGAGACATAAACTCGCAATTACGAGTTATAAAGTCAGAATTGCAAGATATAAATTCACAATTCTGAGAAAATATTAGTCTTTTTTTCCCCTCAGAACTGGACTTTATAACTCGCAATTTCAAGTTTATATCTCACAATTTTGAGAAAAATCTGAATTGCGAGTTTTTTTCTTAGAATTGCATAATATAAACTCGTAATTGCGAGTTATGAAGTCAGAATTGCAAGATATAAACTGGCAATTCTGAGAAAACAAGTCACAATCGTGAGAAATAAATCCAGTAGATATAAACTTGCAATTCTGACTTTTCTGAGATATAAACTTGCAATTACGAGTTATAATTATAATTAAAGTCACAATTATGAGAAATAAAGTCAGAATTGCAAGATAAACTCGCAATTCTAAGAAAATATCAGTCCTTTTTCTCCTCAGAACTGGACTTTATAACTCACAACTGCGAGTTTATATCTCACAATTTTGAAAAAAAGTCAGAATTGTGAGTTTGTATGATGTCATTAGAAAAGAATTGCGAGATGTGAACTCACAATTGCAAGAAAAAGTCAGAATTGTGAGATAAAAAGTCACAATGACCTTTTTATTCATTGGCAGAAACTGGCTTCCATAAGTATTACTTTCTTTTAACGGGGTCATCGGATGCCCATTTTCCACAAGTTCATATGATTCTTTAGGGTCTTAATGAAAAGTCTCTAATACACTTTGGTTAAAAATTCTCAATTGTAGTGTAAAAAAAAACACCCTTTACCTTGTCAAAATCAGCTCTGCAAAATTTCAGCTCATTTTAAGACATGGCCCCTTTAAATGCCACCGAGCTCTGCTCGCCCCGCCCCTCTCTGGGATTATGTTTACTTTAGCCGCATTTAGCCGAAAATGATTCACACGAAGATAGATGCATATGTAGATCGGGATCGGCGCTTTCCATTGAAAAACGAAAGTAACGTTAAACCTCTGCGTCTTCAGCGGCTCAGATGTCAGAAGTAAATGACTACTGCTATGTTTATTATTAAATCCAACAACAGAACACCTCAATCGCTCAATTAGAGTCTTCCACTGCACCTGAGTCAACACAATGGCAATTGTATTCAGACTGTTTCAGCTCGGTGAGGGCGGGTCTAAGGTAAGATGCTAACGTCAATCAAATGTGTTTCGTCACAACGACAAGAAGCTAAGAATGAGCTGATTTTAAAAAGGGGATATTACTTTTAAAGATTAAAAAAATACCACTGGGTGGATTTTTATCATTGTAAGGTGGTTGTGTACACAAACTACCAACACACATTAATGTTCAAACAACATGTAAAAGTTAGTTTTGCACCCGATGACCCCTTTAAAAAAAACGTTAATTACCGCAAATTTTTGAACAGTACTGCAAATGGTGACAAAGAGACCGTAAACTGTTGAAATGTTTCAAATAGTGCAGCACAGATGTATATACACATATAAACAGAAGAATTCTTTGGGAGCATTTCTTGCGATGACTCTCAATAAAGAGATATTTTTGTATAGGCGTATACGTGTGTTCGTTACAAATGTGTAATGCGTGTTTCTGTGGTTTGGACTCAGTATAGCTAATGATCCATCTGAGTGAGAAGAACCTAATTAAAACACTATGGAGGACCACACATGACCAGAACCACCCTAAGCTCCCCAGACAGCACTTTTCTCTCTCTCTCTCTCTCTCTGGTGCTCGCTGTGGGTGGTGCACGGGGCGGTACTGCAGCTTAGATGCTGGTACCACTCAGACGGGCATACAGTGAGGGCGAAGAATTCATTAACCAAAATACTTACGAGTTTGATGTGAGGCCACACACAGCGCCAGACACACACACTGCCACACAGCGGCCACCGCAGCTGCAGTGTGTGTGTGTGGAACAGGGCGTGTGTGGAGGGTTGTGCGCGCCGGAGATAGAGCAGGCCATCAAAGTGAAATGATATCAGAGCGAGAGCGAGAGGTACAGATAAAGCTTGCGCGGTGCCAGCGTTTAGGGGTTAAGAGAGCTGGATGGAGACCAGCTTTGTCCTTTCAGGCCCTGGGGACTCTGGCACAGGCAGAGCAGGCTGCAGCTCTGGCCCAAGGCCAGGCCACACGCAGGGGCCGTGCGCGCAGGAAAACCCCCGGCTAAAAGGGGATCACCAGGCCACGCAAGACAGACACGCATCCCTGCAGCACTCGCACAATACAACAGAGTGCAGTACGGCTGGGTAATAGAGCTAACAAAATATATTTATTTATAAATTTTTCAGCCAACAATGATATTCAATATCATACTCAATCTTGATATTTTTGTATTTGCTCTGAAATGGTTTAAGAGTGCAAATATTTTCAGTCAGAGGAACCATAGTTTCAATGAAACAGTCACAGTAGCCAGTTGGATTTAAAATGTTAAATGACGAAGTATATTAAAAAATAATTAAGGTATGTTGTACACACAAGGAATAATGATACATTCTTTGTTTATATTTATAAACAAATTGTTACATTTTGAATTAATAAATGAATGAATTAGAATTTTGAATCAATTCATTGAAACAATTGATTCTCAACTGATTCACAGAAATGAATTACACTTAGCACCTCGAACACCAATTTTGTCATATATGTATACTAATGACACTTAAAGAGACTCAGGGTTCTTTCAGAAACTCAGTAATTTCTTTCCCACTAAAAAAGTTTTAGATAATAAAGAAATAATTAGCACTTTAAGATAATAATTTAAAATAATGATAAAATGATGTAGACTCACATGAGATGACTCTAAATGAATCAATTTTTTCATGGACTGGGTCACCTAATGGCTGTTTACATGCAGAGATTTAAATATCCAAATAAAATGCGCATTAAGATATTCACAATGTTGCCATGTTTTATACCACCAGCGAAATTATCGCAAATAAATCATGAATATTCAAAATGATCACCCATGAACATACACACAAACAAAGACACAACACACACACACACACACACTCTCACAAAGACATCTGCTCGCTAAGAGCTGGCACTTAATTAATCCTGAAGACAACTGCTCACTGTCCAAGCCCAAGCTCAAGTGGCCTTCTAACTGTAACTGCTCTCCAACCATTACGGAAAAGCACTGTGGCTGTGCCATGGTACAGTCAGTGATAGTAAAACCATGGTACTAGATGATTACCATGTGCACAATGGAATTTACATGGTACTCTAAAATAGTTTAAAGAATACATTTACACATGTAAATGTCCAAAAATTTGCTTGTTAAGAATGACCAATTTCTAGAAAGTACACATATAATTTGGAACAAAAATCAGATCAAAAATGGTAATAAGTGTAAAACCAAAACTGAATACATCTGTGAGCTACTGCAGAGGTTCCTGTAGTTCAGCCTCATGGATTTAATTTCCAGGACAGCTTTCGAACATCAAATGTATAACTTGATTCCACTATAAGTCACTTCCGATAAAAGTGTCTACCAAAAGCAGAAATGTACAATATATGTAAGATTAAATAATAATATAATATGATAATAACCTAGAGCAGAGTTTAACAAATGTGGAACTGGTAGATATTTATGACAGTATTGTTATGGTCAACTAAAACTTATCATTGAATAAATCATTTAAATATAAAATAAAAAATGAATAAATTAGTTAAAGTACTAAAATTACTCAAACTAAAACAAACAAAAAAAACAAAAGCTAATTAAATATATTAATAAGTACTATAACTACGACCGGTAGAAATTTGTCAACAGTTAGAGATTTTGGACTATTACCTCCATCACAGTTACACACTCACATGACATTGCTGTGCTGCGTGGTCACGAAAACGTATTGTTTACACATTCTTTTAAACATTGCTGTTTAAATACAAGTGATTTTAAGCTGTTGAAATACAATCAGCAGAGAAAGAGAACTCATTTCGCTATATGTACGTGCTGTCTGAGAGACAGAAGTCAAATACACACACTTGTATGTGTCAAAATGCCGTCTTTGCAAGTATTCCATAAACATAGTAATTTAGGTCTTAAGTGAAAGCAAACAGCTGAGAAAGAAAACACGCGTGTAACAATATATTGGATCTGGGTAGCTCTTAAAGTGACAGCAGTCACTATTCCTGCAGTCTGTTATTCATGTTAATCAAACAACAAAAGAGAGAAAATCTCTCACTGCTCTTGACTAAATCACTTTCGTAGATTTAATACGAAGAAATATATATTTAATTTACACAGTAAAGAATATGCTGTGTTTTTATACATTTTGTTACTTTATACAATGTATGCAGCATGTCTTATTTATTTGTTCTAAGGTAGTTTTTTTGTCCCATTGCTTGTAAATAGTTTCTTATTCCTTTTTAATCACTGACCATTTACTTGTTTTCAGTGAGTTTAAATTTAGGCAAGTATTAGATTTTTGTGATATTGACACTGGTTACAAGAATGATGACATTTCTATGGTATCAAAAATGTTTATATCACAAAGACCTTTAAATAATAATGATAACTATGTTGTGATATATCTTGTTACCGTGAAATAAAATTACTCATATCGTGATATAAGTTTTATAAGAATAATGATAAAATAACACTGGTGGTTAGTTAAATAAAAAGAGAATAATTAGTAACATCAAACAAAGCATTGGTGAGCACTCACCAACATCAAAGAACCGTGAACATGCAAATGAGTATTTAAATCATTCAAATATTAACTTTAAATCTCAGAGCTATTTCATGTTTATTTTTTAGGTCAAAGGGATTTGGCTGACAAAAAAGTTGGGGAATCACTAGTCTCATGCCATGATGCTCACACAAAATTATCTAAAAGACCAAAATACGACATGTCATTTAACATATAAATAACTATAAATAATGTCCAGTATGTCATTCTTGACTTACAAGTGGAAGTTGAAACCATAAGTGGATTCCATGATTTCAATCGAAACACTGTTTGTCTGTCTGTCCCTCTATTTCTGTCACTTCCTCTCTCTTTTTCTCTCTCATCCACAATATCTTTGTGCCGGAGGGTATAACAGCCAGTGGCCATTTTTTTCCATTGACAGAAGCCGCCCATAATTCCATAGGCACCATTTTCATGATGGCAGTGCCAATAATATCCGTGTACTGTTGCTGGGAATTACATCATTGCATGTTACTGCTCTGGGATTTTAGGACAAATGAGTGTTTATGAGTCCGTGTGTGTGTGTGTGTGTGTGTGTGTATAAGGATTAATGCTTTGTGCCTGGGCAAGTGACCTCTGTATTGAATAGACAAACCAAAGGGATCAAGTTACCCCATTTCCCCCCTTTTCTCCTGCTCTGTCTCTCCGTCTCTGTCGGGTGTAGGGTTTCTCCAGGCTCCAGACAGAGGCACTAATAGGGCCCTTACCCCCAGACACCAACAACACAAGGGACAGAGAGACAGACAGAGCGAGCGAGACGGTGGGGCGTGTGCGTGAGATGGAAGGAAAGTGTGTAATTGATGGCACACCTGCATGCTATCAGTAAAAACGAGAGCCATGAATGTGTGCTGAAAGAAGAGAAAAAAAGAGATGGAGATGTGTGTGTGTGCACGCATGTGTTCTGGGAACTTGTGCGTTGTGCGATATATTGGGCATTTTGAACGCAAAAACGCATGTGCACATTTTTTTTTAAGCATGTTTCCTACAAACTACAAAAACAAGTTTGCTACTGCAGATACAAACTAACAACAGATCAACTTCCTGACAAACATTTCACTTGCAACTGCCTTTTCAAGATGTTCTATATTTCATAGGGCGCCCCCTCATCTGTACCCCACCCCCAAATCCCTCATGACCCTTTAAGAGTCCCTGACAAAGCAAACTCCTCCCACAAGACCCCTATAACCCCACATGCAGCCAAAGTTATTATTAATGACATCAGCATGGCAGGGAACTAAACTAACTAAACTAAAACACAATCAATATAGCGCACAGAGAATCAAATGAAGCAGTAAAGGTAGTAACTATGATAACTGATATCTGTGACTGAATCTAGGGATGCACTGACGAATCAGCCAATAATCTGTATTGGCCAAAAAAAGCAATTATCTGCTGGTGGTCAGGGACGAATGTATTGTCAAAATCAAAAGAGGGTGAAAAAAGGTGCCAGACTGCAACTTGTTTGTGAAGAAAATATCTCCTGTGTAGAATTTATGGCTGTCGAATTAGCACATTTGATAATAACAAGGGATGTAATTATACTGTCAATATCGAGAAATTGCGATAGCAAAACTGTCTCAATACTATCGTGGTCACATGACGATATGAAACAATAGGTCTTCCGGGCAAAAAAGTGTAGTTTTTAAAACTAACGTAAAAGGTCTTTAAAGTTGCATTTTGGGTCATTATGCTTTGGCACAGTATCTGCCAAACGAACTAAAACCAAACCCCTTTATCAAGTCTGTTTTCGCTGCACGTTCAGTCCAACAGCTTGTGATCCAGTGTTTTCTGCGCCTCAGAGCGGCTCAGTTCAGAGTGAATACTGTGCTGTGAGTTTAGTGCACATTTGGGAACACAACGGCCACCAGTTATGCTTTATTTTCGTGGCAGATGATTATAGCATTTCACTAGATTTGTAGTGAGACACGTTTTTGTAAGCCTGTTTTCACTGAAGCTTGAGTTTTCCTTTAAAATAAAAGCACTACTGAAGTTACTGTACTACTGCTACTGTCAAAATAAAAGCTTAAAAGTGCGGTATGGATTGCTGACAGCTAGCAGTTTAAATGGTTAACGTTACTGCATTCCAAATTCAAAATATCTCTTAGAAATTAGGAAAGAAGTATTGTAATTTACCTACTGTAGTATAAAGCAAAAAGTAATATATCTATGAAATATTAATTTTCATTTATTTTACAGTGCTATTGTTTAACAATATAAGGCTATTACTGTCATTGTTATTATTATATTCTAATTAGTTTGGCTTCCTAAAACACCAGTGTGAATGTAATTTAGACAAAATATCACAAATAAAAAGAGTGTTGAGTCTCCTTTAAAGGTTGTATCAGCGATTTCTAGCCTAAAACATAAAGTGTCAATTTCAGCTGACCTTTCTTCACGATCCGCTCGCTGCCTGCCCCATAAATTGTCTGTGAAAAAAACGTGTCTCTCTGGTCAGCCTAGGGTCCGAGATACGCCAAAAAAACAATCGGCACTACCAACCTTTCCACAGATAAACAAACCAAACAAACCAAGTGTTCCAACCAATCAGCGTCAGGGGTTTGGTGTTGTGGACTTTCGCTCCGCCTCCCTCACATCCCTGCACCAGTAGGAAAGTCCACAACACCAAACCCCTGACGCTGATTGGTTGGAACACTGTTTGTTTATCTGTGGAAAGGTTGGTAGTGCCGATTGTTTTTTTTTGGCATATCTCGGACCCTAGGCTGACCAGAGAGACGCGTTTTTTTCACAGACAATTTATGGGGCAGGCAGCGAGCGGATCGTGAAGAAAGGTCAGCTGAAATTGACACTTTATGTTTTAGGCTAGAAATCGCTGATACAACCTTTAAGGTTCAGGAGCTCTTAATTTTGAACTCTCAAAGTGCATTAGATAGAATAATTTAACTTTAAAATGCACACATTTTTCATTTTTTTCCCTAATTCTTTGTCTTTTTTTAAAATATCACAAGAAATATTGAATCATGAACTTCAAATCGCAATATTACCAAATTGTGAGATTTTTAAATTGATACATCCCTAATAATATAACGTTAATAATAATAAGAAATGGTTTCTGAAGGATTGTGTGATATTGAAGACTAATGGCTGCTAAAAACAGCTTTGCCATGACAGGAATAGATCACATTTTAAGATTTACTACAATAGAAAATGTATTTTAAATTATAAAATATTTCTTAATATTACAGTATTTTACTGTATTTTTCATCAAAGGAATTTAAATTTTGGTGACCTTGACTTTCAAAAACATTAAAAACATCTGTTTATGGACTGAACAACCAATTGCATTTTCTCTTGGCAAATTCAGTTCTTGAGTGTGTCTCAATTTAGTCAGACCCTATAAAATCCATTTTATTTTATTCCAAATTCCGTTTTAATTTTTCTGGATTCCTTTTTTTTTATTATTTAAATTTTTTACATTTTTATGGTTAAATTAAATGTAATCATGAAACAAAATTATGTTTTCCATTAATTTTCTGGATTCCATTTTAATGGTTTAATTGCATTTTATTAACCAAAGGCATCTCTAATAAATTTATTTCATTATTAAAAAAATCATAGGGCCCTAATTTAGGAGGTCTGAGAGATCACATTGTTACCCATCTCAAATGTGTCTTCAACAGACTTTACACACTAAGAAATAAGCAACATAAACAAACCTACCTACCAAAATAGTACAAGCAAATGTAAACACCACAAAGGGTAAAAGTGAAAAAGTTCACAGAACATGCCGTAGGTTATGTTGTGTCTGACTGTATGATTCAAAGGTTTGTGGCATTCAGCTACTTATACTTCTATATGCCTCTCTATATCTGCTGGGCAAACAGACTGTGCACATATGCACACAAAAACACGGGAGAAACACCCACACACTGAAGAAATGCAGAGAAAAGGGGCTCCACATGAGGAGGTGTGTGGGTTAACACATGTCTAGATAAAACAGTTGCAAAAGACTCAAACTGGTTCCAGGCAGAGTCTGTGTGTGTGATTAATGGGTACAGTATCTCAGGTAAGCGTGTGGGAGTGTTTGAGACCTCTATATGTGCCGAGGTCAGTGGCTACAGCACAACATCACAAAACGAAACAGAGACACACTGAGAGATACTTCTGTGTTTACATGTGAGAGTGAAGTAATCTGGTGACAGTTTGAAAGGAAGGAAAAGAAAGTGCTTTCATCGTGCACACTGTATATTTTAAGCAGTGAGCCCCTCTCGCTTTTTAAACCGCACATACACACACACACACACACACACACACACACACACACACACACACTACTCTCTTCCCCCACTGGGACTGACAGACAGATGCAGTACGTTGACACTAAACCACACATGCAAACACTCGCATAAATATACTCCATTCACTCACCTGGAAACAGCTGGCAGGTGTTCCAACGCCAACACACACATTATTACTCTCTGCTAATTTAAAACTCTCTCTGCATTGCAGTTCATTAATGTCTAACAGAGAGGAAAACATCTTTTTTAAGTCCACAATCCATTCCATCCCCAGGAATCTTACATGCATTTTTTTCTTTTTCTCAAACATTTCTTTACAAATGATTACAAAAGAAAATTATCTGAGCAATGACATCTTTATTAATTGTATATCTGTATACTTCTACTGTACACTGCCATTCAAAAGTTTGGGATCAGTAAGAATTCTCATCAAGGCTCCATTTGCTTGATCAAAAATTACAGAATAAAACAGTAATATTGTGAAATATTATTACAGTTTAAAATATTGTTTTTTGATTTTATTATATATTTAAAATATAATTTATTCCTGTGATGCAAAGCTTAAATTTCATCAGCTATTAGAGTAGTTTTCAGTGTCACATGATCCTTGAGAAATCATTCTAATTTGCTGATTTATTACTTTTATTATCAGTGTTGAAAACAGTTGTGTTGCTTAATATTTTTTGGAACCTGTGATTCTTTTTTAAAGATTCTTTAATGAATAAAATGTTTAATTTCTTTAAAAAAAAGAAAGAATAAAAAGTTACTGACCACAAACTTTTAAATGGTAGTTTATATTGTTATTGTTTTTCTATTTATTAAAGAAACCTAAAAAAAAGTCTCACAGGTTCCAACAAAATATTAAGCGGCACAACTGCTTTCAACATTGTTAATAAATCAATGTTGAAAGCAATGATTTCTGCAAGGTCATGTGACACTGAAGACTGGAGTAATGATGCTGAAAATTCAGCTTTGCACCACAGGAATAATTTACATTTTAAAATATATTTACATAGAAAAACGTTATTTTACATTGAAACAATATTTTACAATATTATTGTTTTTTTTTCTGGATTTTTGATCAAATAACAGCATGAGCTGATGAGCATAAGAAAAAATCTTACTGATTCCAAACTTTTGAACATCACTGTAAGTTCACAATTGTCTAATTTGTAATAGTAATAGCTGTTGAAAATTCAGCGTTGCCAACACACGAAAAAAATTAAAATATATTAAAATAAAAAACAGGTCTTCTTTTTAATTGAAATAATTTTCACAATATTACCATTTTACTGTATTTTTTGATTAAATAAATGCAGCCTTGGTGAGCATAACAGACTTAACCCTAACCCTAACCCTAATCATTAAAATCATTAATTTTTTTTTTTTTAAATCTTACGGACCTAAAAACTTTTGAAAGGTAGTGTACATTAGGTCATGTGGTCCGAAATTCATCTGTAGCATTTAAATTTTTTGTTTTTGTTTATTTTATTTTTGTCCTATTTACAATAATTTTAATCTCAGTGCATGCATAATATTTTTATAAGCTGACAGATGATCTGTACATTCAAATGTACCATATTGTGATCACTTACGAATCACATGATATGAGGGTGAGTAAATGATGATAGAATGGGTGAACTAACATCACTAAGCATCTACTGAGCAATAAAAGAGTAACCTCTGAGCAATAAAATTTTCCACTGGGATAAGAACCCACAACTAAAAGCTTTTCGGTTTTTAATTCTTTGTGTTGAGGCTGTTACTGTCTATGTGTCGTGTATTCCTGATGAAACAGCAGCAGCATGTTCTATATTGTGTGTTTATGAGTATAACGTCATGTTCTACTTGCATTTGAGACAGAAATCCAACATTTCTGAACTCAAGGACTCGAATGAGCTCTCCACACAAGAGACAGCATCCTCCACAAAAAACCTGGAAGAATATCTGGCATTCACACATACTTATGCAGAATGTGCCATACCAATGAGAAAGATGAAGACGGAACGTTTTCTCCACGCTACTATACTTTCAGCTACTGCTGAACAAAGAGCCAGACAAAGAGAGGCAGAATGAATCTCAGACAGTTTTAAGGGAAAAAAACGAGTGTGAGTATGTGTGTGTGTGTGTGTGTGGGGGGGGGGGGGGGTGTAATCAGTCACCTGAGAAAAAGAGGGAATGTGAGAGCAGACAGATGAAAGAAACGTTACACACGTAGCCTGTCTTCTGTAATTCACATGCCTCCAGTCAATTTGCCCTCGACTGCAGGGACCCCGTCCTTCACAGACCTTTATTACACACAGGCACACACACATACACACTTTTCTCCATTCCATCTTTCCCCTTTCTAGCTTTAGACACTCATTTCCACTCCCTTCATCTCTCCCTCGCTCTGTGAGATGCAATAAGATGAGCAAAGAAGTCAAATAATGGCCTGCCACCGCAGTCAGCGCACAAACACTCAAAAACAAAAACAGTCCTGGTAATGCAGAGAGTGAGATCACATTAAGACTGAGTCATTTTCTGGAGTTTGCAACATTAGCTATGCTTCCATCACCCTGTTTTTTTATGCATAAGTATCGCATCAGAAAGGAGTGATGGAAATGCCAAATTTAGAAGAAAAAAAAAGGAGAAGTTCACTTCCAGAACAAAAATTTTACAGATAATGTACTCACCCCCTTTGTCATCTAAGATGTTTGTGTCTTTCCTTCATCAGTCGTAAAGAAATCATGTTTTTTGTTGAAAGCATTCCAAGATTTTTCTCCATATATGGACTTTTATGGTTTTGAACTTCCAAAATGCAGTTTAAAGGGGCTATATGTAACTTTTTCCCCAAAATAAATGTAACCATAGCCTTTTTATTTGACCATTTATGACTCATTTATTAAACATCTCCTGATGAGCATACTGACACCTTGTCAGCTCACAGTGGGTGCACCTATAAGCCTGTATCCTATTTTTCCTATTTTCTGTCGGGTCAGATTTTTCGCACGCTGTCTGCGGATGTGACGTCAAGCGCGTTCATACCGCTAGTCATATATATTGCAAACAAACTTAGTTTCTCAAACAATATATGTATTTGACTGTTCTTACCTCTGTAAACATAATGTTGACTTCTTTGCAGCGGATGACTTGTGAAGTGTGTACTTACGAGCGCGCGCTGCGAGAGCGAGCAGAAAGGAAGAGCAGTTCCGTTTTTTGGCCACAGGTGTCAGTCGCGAGTTTAAATTTCAGAAAGTTACATATAGCCCCTTTAAATGCAACTTCAAAGGGCTCTAATGATCCAAGCCAAGGAAGAAGGGTCTTATTTAGCGAAATGATCAGTAATTTTCTAAAAAAATTTGCAATTTATATACATTTTAACCTCAAATGTTCGTCTTGTCTAGCTCTGCCATGCGCATGCGTACTCTTGTATAATCCGGGTCAATACAGTTACAGACTCCCATTTCATTTTCTCCACCAACTTCAAAATCGTCCTACATCGCTGCAGAAGTACTGACCCAGTGTTTACAAAGTGAACGTGCAAGGAGGGTCAAACACCCTTTACAAAAAAAGGTAAAACAGCAATGTAGGATGATTTTGAAGTTGGAGAAGAAAATCAGATGGGAGTTTTTCAATATACCCTAACTGTAATGACCTGGATTATGCAGAGTTCGCATGCACATCATAGAGCTAGACAAGACAAGCATTTGAGGATAAAACGTATATATACTGTACATAATTTTTTTTAAAAGATAAAACCCTCTTCTTCGGCTGGGATCTTTAGAGCCCTTTGAAGCTGCATTAAAAACTGCATTTTGGAAGTTCAAACTCGCAGGCACCATAGAAGTCCAGTATATGGAGAACATTCCTGAAATGTTATCCTCAAAAAACATAATTTCTTTATGACTTAAGAAAGAAAGACATGAACATCTTGGATGACAAGGGAGTGAGTAAATTATCTGTAAACTTTTGTTGTGGAAGTGAACTTCTGTAATTCTCAAAAAAGTTTTTACGCTCACTTGAGATGGTTTTTGACTTGCATGAAAAAGGTTTAATGTGAATAATGGGAGATGGAAACGCATTTGTTGAATAAACTCCTGCATGTGCATCAAAAAAGTCATGTGACTTCATGCTAAGGAACGTCATAGCTTGACTAACCAGTGGACGGATCTTGTTGCACAGTATCTGAAATGTTTTTATGGTCATTCTTAAATGCCCAAGCAAAGCCTGTCTTTAGGTATTTCTGTATAATTGTCTCACTGATGAAAACTATGATGAAAATTGTTTGTTGACTAAAACGAGACGATGACAAGATGACAATAAGGTCTAAGAAAGATTACTATATTTTAAAAATAACATAATCTTTAATATCTGACATTGAACTTTAGTTAATGGTTGGAGAAAATTTGGATGTGTAACATTATATTAGATCCATGCATTACAGTAGGTCTTAATACAGATCTGTCTCAATGTTAATCAAACATTAAAATAAAAGACATGAATGAAAACGCTCGCTGCTCTTGGTTAAACTACTGTTTATTTGCATTATTGTTCATATTTTTATTAACATAGATAAAATAAAAATAATTATGTCAAAATAATTTGATTAATAATATAGGAATTATTATTAAGAATGAATTGGAAGAAAATATGCAACATTGCTTATAGTGATTTTGCTTTGGAATATTCAGAAAACTTTAACTCGTTTTTTTTCTCAAAATCAACACTACTGACTCGATTGCATTCAAACCGATGTAGCTCTCAGTCATTTTTGTCTGATTCCAACAAGTCATATATAATTTCTAAGGTATTTTTAATGTGCAAATAAAAATAATCTGTCTGTCTGTCTATCTGTGTCTGTCCATCTATCGTCTGGTTCATATGGAAGAAAGTACTGTTCCTGAATGACAACTGCACATGCTGTCTGTCAATCAAAATGTAGGTAGAGCGCAAAAAGAAAGATTTATTCTCTTAAACTGTCACTTAGTTTCATCCGCATGCACCGAGTCACAGACACACACACACACACACCTGCACATCCTTCACTCGCACAATTGATAATTGCCATCCTGTCTCACCTGTGAACCTCTTCTCTCTCTACTCTTCCTTTTCCTGTCGCATTCTCTCCGTCTCTCTCTCCTGCCATCTCCTTCTCTTTCTTTCCGGAGCAGTGAGTGAGTCTGGGAGGAGGAGTGGAGAGAGAGAGAGATAGAGAGAGAGGACTGCATTACGTGTTTCTGCTCTTCAGGAAAAAAAACAAGAAAGAGTAAAAATAACAGAGAAAGTATCTGTCTATCTGTACTTGTCAAGATACGTCAGTACAGGCTGAAAATTGCATGTGTGTGACTAACTTTGACCAAAGCAATCTATATTTTACAGTACTGGATATTTTTATCCTTGTACCACACATGTTATAGAGGATGTGTGTGCATTAGTGCTTTGTGTGGGTTTCCACACACATAGGTCTTATGAAACAGATTAGAGTTTGCTATGAATAAACAGAAAGCAATTAGAAATCACAACCAAAGCATCACTGATTTGCCTTTTTTCTGTTTAATACAATGAAGCTGCTTTGAAATGATATGCGGATACCTCTGTAAAATGTATAATATATATATATATATATATATATATATATATATATATATATATATATATATAAAAAACTAGAGCTTTGTGTGTGTGTTTGAGAAAAGTGCTGAGCTGTGTTATGTAACCTGATCTGCATTGGTGTTACAGAAGAACTCACTGAGCCAGAGTACAGCAATGCATACATTCAGTCCACACCTTATCAGCATGCTGCACATAACTTCACAAAACTAGCCACAGGAATCAGTGTAAATCTCAGTCTTCAAATGCTAAGAATATTCTCAAACTCCATCTGTACAAAAGTAGGTTTTCAATTCACACCTATAATAACTAGAAACCAAGAAAAAGAGAGGAGGACACATACACAGTAATAAGAGCTTACACAGCTGGGTCTGTGCCAGAAGGGAGAGAGAGAAAGAGAGAGAGAGGGAGGGAGATATGGGGTGTGGGGTGGAGTTGAGTGCTTTGATCTAATCTACTGTATCTCATCAACGCACTCTCCACTTCAAGCTTTAACACTCCTCCAAGTGTTATTGTTTTCGGATGGATCAACATACACACAGAGGATTATGGTAATGTCTGTGTATTTATGTACTGTAATAGAGAAACTGGAATCTTATATTAGCAGAAATTGATTCCAAAAAGGGAAGCTCCCATTAGAGAAAGTGGCTAATATACAGAAAGAACTATGAGCAAAGGCTTTTTGGGAAAAAGCGAACAACTGAAAACATTATGATTCAACTGTTTTCCAGTTACTGTGGTCTGGACTAAAATAGTTTTAGTTTAGTACTTTTGCCTGTCAGAGCCATTGTCTAAATAGGGTTCTATTAATTTTTCTATACTGTTTTAATGGTTAAAGGGGTCATCAATTGTAAAATTCACTTTTACCTGAAATGTGTCCTGGCAGTGTGTGTACACAACCACCCTATAATGATAAAAATGTTTTTTTTTTTTGTTTTGTTTTTTTAATCCCCATAAATCATCACCACTTTCTCAGATCAAGCCGTTCACAAATTCTTGGCAGAATGACATAGTTTTGCACAGGCCCCTCCCACGATTGTTGAATGACATGGTTGTTTTAGCATAGACCCACTCTGAGTGAGCTGTAAACAGTCTGCCATTGTTTCGGTACCTGAGCATGAGTAGACAAGAATGTCTCCTAAGTGATTGAGGTGTTTTGTTGTTTGAAGTAATAATGAACATAGCAGTCATTTACTCCCGACATCTGAACCGCTGAAGAGGCAGAGGATTACCTTTGTTTTTGTTTTTCTATTAATTTTCTGATTTACATTATTTTTTTTTTAACATTTTCTTAATTTGTAATGGTTTTATTACATTTTAATAATCAATGTATAAATCATCTATAAATAATAATTTATTTTTATTTTAAAAATTATTATTATTTTATTTGTTTATTTATTTTCAGAAATACTGTGTTGGGTAATCATAAATAAAGGAAAAATTCTCAGAAAATGCTAAAAGAAATTAAAACATTATTTAACATCCATTTGGGATTTTGTTTTGAGCTCATTTTCCGCAAGTATTCAAAGTATAATCAAATGTGGATGAGTGTAGCACTACCACCTAGTTGACTCGTTGTGTTTTAGCACTCTCGACAGAACACGCTGTTCTGCGCTGTTGTACACAAACTGTCCGCATGGTCACAAAAATAAACCAATTTAGAGTAGACGTCACAGTAACATCATTTGCAGCTGCGCTCGCATAGTGGTTGCAGAAAAATACTGGTAACAAGTGGAGGTAAATGGTAAAATCCATGAAATAAGAGAAAAAAATATTTTTGTGCCTTTTGATGTCAAAATCTGAATGCAAATCATTTTTATAGAATACTGTCGCCAAAGACGCCATTTAAAGCTAAATGCAGACATTTAAACAGACATACTATGAATGAAAACTGCTATGATTACATAATATAGATCATATTGACATGCCGTTCATAAGGGATGTATTGTATTAGCTCTACAGTTACAGCATGAAATATTATTTAAACCTATACTATTAACATTTTGACATAACATTTATTTATTTTATCTCACAATTCTGACTTTTTTTTCTCACAAATGCAAGTTTATATCTCCTAATTCGGATTTTATAAATAGTGAGTTTTCTGCCACCAGATTCTGCCCATAAAAAACGCCATTTCTGTTTCGGATCTGTAAAACTATCCCACTATCTAACATCTAAAATCAATTTCGTTGAATAACAGTGCTTATCGCTGGGTGACAAGCTCTTGTAATAAGCGGAGAACATTTTGACAATCAATATAGTCTATAATCTTTTTTAAATCAAACTATTTTGTAGCATATCAGTAATTCTCTAGCTGTAAAGGCTATCTCTCCCAGGTTTTCTGCAACCATGATGTGCACATATTCCGAATGTTTACAAACCTATAATTGGTCTATTGGGCTGCACATGGACCGTGTGCATGGATGTCCATGGACTCTTCTGATTACGAAAATTTTGTCACAAGGAGAGTGCGAATCGTTGCGGATAGACGAAATATATGTTGGGCAATTGCATGAATTTGTAACCTGCTTCCTTGCAGGAGTGTTTAGGAAACCTGTTTGATTACACTATTTTAGTATAATATAATACAGCATTATATTGCAATTCCATTTGATGAAACTAGTTGCAACTATTGCAAAAGTTACACATTTCATCTTTGATCATCTTTCATATTTTGATGATTCATCATTTTAATAGAATGAAAAAATAAATGAAAGATGAATTTATACTGCCACAGATTTTGCAGTTCCTAGCAGCAGGCAATGAGAAATAATATAAAACAAATCAATTAAGGAAGTAATAAACTATTAAATTAAGTAAAATATATTATAAAAAGCTAAATAAATGAGACAAAATACAAATATATTTATTCATTTAGAATTTATTTTTAAAATGACTAATTTGATAGTTTAATCAAAAAAACTTAAAAAGAAAAAAAAATAGAAATTATAAACTGAAATAAAATTAGTACTAAGTACTAAAAATAATAAAACTGAATTAAAAATAAAATAAAGGTAATAGAAATACAAAACCCCCCACATAAATCTGCTTGTTATTTTTTCAAATCGGTTTCATGCCATGACGTCAGGTTCAATATTGTTATTGCTAACTAAAATTAAAACTAGGATTTTTTTTACATGAAATAAACCTCAAGTAAAATAAAAAATAAAATATTGGATAAAATATTTTTATTATTATTATATTTTATTTTTAAAAACTTAATTTTAAAAAATTTCAACTAACTGCCTTGGAAATAAAAAGAAAAAGTTTAAGTACTAAAATTACTAGAAAACTGAATTAAAAACAAAAATAGTTATTTTTGCAAAACTGTTACATGCAATGAGGTCAGTGAAAGATAAGACAAAAGGAGCCATACTATTTCAAAACATACATACTTCAAAAGTCCTTTGTAAATAGACTAAACTATGTCTACATTAACCCCAAAGTATGTCAATTATTGGGGTTAAGGTTAATATAGAGTAATTTTAATTTAAGAACAATATAGGTCAACAGGAACTTCCTTTTATGGTTGCGAAATACATATCTGTGTGCTTTTGTTCTGGAGGGGGAGTGTGTGGGGCCGCTGGTTTGGGGTCAATGCATGAAGGGGGTGACTGAGGGGAACTTTGCCTACGTGATACTCTGTGAATAGCTCTGTGCGCGTGAACACACACACACACACACACACACACACACACACACACACACACACAGTATGGCTATACCATTATATTCCCACGAGAAACTAAACACAAGCACACACACACACACACACACACACACACACACACACACACACATAAATGCATAGCCGAAACAATTCTGCACATCACACGCACACTTATACACAGCATCACAGCTCTACACACCAAAGAGCAACATTAAATATTCAGTGAATTTTTCAACATGTGCTCTATTCCCTCAGCACGTGTAGAAGTGCAAAATAAGAGAGAGAGACAGGAAGGAGAAAACGGGAGGGGGAGATGGAGTCAATGAGTGCAATGGGAGAGCAAGAGCGAGAGAGAGAGAGAGAAAAACCCAGCTGACTCGGTTCCAAGCAACTCCCCCTAGCAACAGCCCTCGCTCAGTCTGTGCCCTATTGGCCGGCTGACAGCCCGCATCACAATCCCATGCAGGACAATCAGCCAATGAGATGTCGTAATGGGCCTGAGCTGGAGGGAGAGCTAAGCTTTTTGGATTCCAGGTTCACCATGGCAACAGAAGCCTGGCCCTGACTTAAAGGTACCCTGCAAAAACACACAAACAAACCAAAACATACGGCTAGCAGTGGACACAGGGACAGTTGCTCCTTTAAGTCTGCCTGATCTACAGCAGACCTACACACAAATCACAGCAAACACAAACAGATACTGCGACAGCCCCAAAAAGTATGCGGATACTTAAGATGCACTTAACTTCATTGCATCGGATAACAAAATAGCAAACCAAGTGATATTTGCACATATGATGCTACAGCTTTTATATAACATTTTAAAATTCTTTCCACTGACTGTGAAATAACTGGTCCAAACATGATTTAAACGGATGTCCATAGTTAATTATAATGAAGTTTACTAAGGTGTAGTTCATAACGTTTACCATGTACATAATCCAGAAACATCTGACATCAAGAAAGTGCCACAATACTTTTTGTCTTAAAAATGAACAAAAAAATGTAATTATGAAATAATTAAGTCTTTTTGTGAAATGTTTGACTTGAAAAGTGTGCAATTAGCAAAAGAAATGTGATATTTAGTTTTTTTCCCACCTGATTTGATATTTTGTGTCTAATTTAGAAATATTTATATATTTTAAGTGGTGTACACTACCAGTCAAATGTTTTTGAACAGTAAGATTTTTAATGTTTTTAAAAAATTGGCTTCTGCTTACCAAGCCTGTATTTATTTGATCCAAAATACAGCAAAAGTAATATTGTGAAATATTTTTACTATTTGAAATAACCTTTCTATTTAAATATATTTTAAAATGCAATTTATTCCTGTGATCAAAGCTGAAATTTCAGTATCATTACTCCAGTTTTTCACATGATCCTTCAAAAATCATTCTAATATGCTGATTTGCTTTTCAAGAATTTTTTTATAATAATAATAATAATTATTATTATTATCAATATTTAAAACAGTTGAGTAAAATTTTTTCAGGAGTCTCTGATTAATAAAAATAATCAAAGATCAGGATTTATCTAAAATAAAAAGCCTTTGTAACATAAACTATACTATTCAAAAGCTTGGAGTTGATGATAAATGTGACAAAAGATGATAAGGATTGTTACAAATGATTTCTATTTCAGAAAAATGCTGTTCTTCTGAACTTTCTATTCAATATTAGAGTGATTTCTGAAGGATCATGTGACTGGAGTAATAATGCTAAAAATGCAGCTTTGAAATCACAGAAATAAATTACATTTTACAATATATTCAAATAGAGAAGTGTTATTTTAAATAGTAAAAATATTTTTCAAAATTTTACAGTTTTTGCTGTTCCTTGGATAAAAAAAAGCAAGCTTGGTGAGCAGAAGAGATTTCTTTAAAAAAAAAAAAAACATAAAAAATCCTGTTCAAAAACTTTTGACTGGTAGTGTAGGTGTCCAAATGCTTCCTGGGTCATTCCTGCACAGAAGAAA
>NC_133363.1:50160432-50215646 GCF_049309525.1 Garra rufa
ATATATATATATATCTATATATATATATATATATATATATATAATATATAATAATATATATATATAATATATATATATATATATATATATATATATATATGTGACCCTGGACCACAAAACCAGTCATAAGGTTAAATTTGACAAAACTGAGATTTATACATCATATGAAAGCTCAATAAATAAGCTTTCTATTGATGTATGGTTTGTTAGGATAGGACAATATTTGGCCGAGATACACACATACATGTATATATTCAAGATTTTTTTTTAGATTTATATAGAAAATATTTATAATTCTCTATATAGTCTAAATTAAATAGAAGTATAACTATTCATTCATATAAATATTTATTTAAATCTATACAAGTATGTGTGTGCATTTATATATACATAATAAATATACACAGTAAACACACATTTAGTGTGTAAACATAAACTTTTATTTCGGGTGTGATTAATCGTGATTAATCATTTGACAGCCCTAATATATATATATATATATATATATATATATATATATATATATATATATATATTAGTGGTGGGCCGTTATCGGCGTTAACGTGCTGCGTTAACGTGAGACTCATATCGCGCGATAAAAAAAATATCGCCGTTAATCTATTCTCAAAGTTGGGTTGGGAGCTGGGTATAAACTACGCAAGATATGATGACTTTCACTTTGATATTTTAGCGCGGATGACGTATACCTAGTCGAATTGCACTGTAGGGGGCGAGAACGAGTCTTCAACTATTGTGAAATTACCACATATGAGACGTGCAGACATGGATGCAGTTTTGAAGCCGCTTCAGGGCAGGTGCGTGCGTTGCTAGACCCTTTTTACTGGGGCACGTGCCCCAGTGAAAATCTGCTGTGCCTCAGTAAAATCTCAAGTTTGAGTTATAATTTACTTTGATAATCCCGAAATAAAGACATTAAACTATATGCAACAACTGAATTGACGCCTTCTAAAAGCAACGCAGTTTATTGGAAGACTATGCACGCAGATAGGCTATCCATACCCCGCGCCTGTGTATTTTACGGGAACGCGCACGTCGTACAGCATTTTGCGCAGAAGTACTTGGTTACACAAGTTTGTAGAGTTAATTGTGTTGTAAATGCAATTGTCAAGCAGTTTGTTATGCATTTTGGAAACAGGAGATGAGCGCCTGGTCTAATGCGCCACCTGGCTTGAGAAACCCGTTCAAAGACTTAGTTTTAGTCATTATTTGGGTAGCACACATATTCTGAATGCCTTCAAATTAGCCATTTTAATCTAGATTAATCTAGATTAATTTCAAGATTTAATCTAGATTAATCTAGATTAAAAAAATTAATCTATGCCCACCACTAATATATATATATATATATATATGTGACCCTGGACCACAAAACCAGTCATAAGGTTAAATTTGACAAAACTGAGATTTATACATCATATGAAAGCTCAATAAATAAGCTTTCTATTGATGTATGGTTTGTTAGGATAGGACAATATTTGGCCGAGATACATCTATTTGAAATCAGAAATCTGAGGATGCAAAAAAATCAAAAAGACTGAGAAAATCACCTTTAAAGTTGTCCAAATTAGGTTCTTAACAATGCATATTACAAATCAAAAATTACATTTTGATATGTTTACAGTAGGAATTTTACAAAAAATCTTTATGGAACATGAACTTTACTTAATTTCTTAATGATTTTTGGCATAAAAGAAAAATCAAAAATTTTGACCCATGCAATGTATTTTTGGCTATTGCTACAAATATACCCCAGCGACTTAAGACTGGTTTTGTGGTCCAGGGTCACATATATACTGTATATATATATATATTTTTTTTTTTATACAACAGTTCTCAACGGTTCTCAAATCTGATTGGTTGAGAACCGTGAGATATTATACTGGTATCGTTACAGGAACGCCCTTTCACAATTTTGTATCACTCCGCGTGTTCTAGCCAGGACGTTTTTTCCGAGTGTAATGGCGGACGTCCAAATCCTGTATCATTTTATAAATATTACTCTTTTTGTGTCATGGAATGTAGTTTTAAGAGGTTTTCAGGCGAGAATGTACTTGTTTATAGTTCAAATATGCAGTTTGTTAATAAAGATAACATCTGTTAGAAAATTTGCTTTGTCGTTTTCGGACGTGGGAGACCCATAACGTCAGGGGGCGTTCTGCACTCATCAATCCGCTCAAGAGTGCTCTCACCACGGCCACCACGGCAAGATCTCGGCCTGCGGCCTCGTGCCTACGGTGAATCACAACCGTGCCGATATACAGCCATATCTCAAGTCTACTTGTGTGATATTGCTCATATATATTCACACATTATTTATTTATTACCATTTTAATTAATATAAAAACTTAAATATATAAAATAAATAATATAATAATAATAATAATAATATAATAAATATAAAAACTAGCAACAAATTTCTTAAATGAGTAACTACAGCAATTACCATTAAATTCCCAAAATGTTTTTATATTCTGTAAGGTGGCATATATCAGAATAATAGTGTTTGCGTAATGTTTTTTCAGAAATGTTCACTTTTTCAGTCTTATAACCGCATTCGGACTTGTTACAGCTCATAATGTCATCAACATGCTGAAATCTTGCATCATAAAGAGTTCAGTCACGGCATTCTCAATAACAACAACATCAAACTCTAAAACTAACTCCACCAATCCGGACTGTTCTCTGATCTCATCACATCCAATCATGTCCTGCATTACCACTGTAGAACACACACAGACAAAACAAACACACATGTAAGACCAAGCAGCAAGGATCTTTACCAGAAAACAAAGCCACTGTGACAATCTCTTTTAAAGGTTTTAAGGAGCATAAGCCTGTTACAGACTCTTATCAGGAGAAACAAGCAGAGAAACAGAAAAAAAACAGACAGACAGTGAAAAGAGAACACGCAGTCACACGTAAACATGGTGCGATTGCGTGTGTGCTCTTTGTTCTCATCCTGAAGAGTCTGTCTCAATATTTCTCCAGTTCTCTACAGTGAGAACAAAGCTACTGTAGAACAGACATTCACAACGCAGTGTGAGTGCTTACGCTCGCTGAAGTGATCCATCTGTCACTATCCAACACGCTGTTCACACAATGTGGAGAGGCGCGCACTCCAGAGCGTGTGTCTGTGTGTTTTAATGGGGTACGGCCTTCAAAATTAACAACAGGTAATTAAAGTAATGCTGTAACTGTCCTGTGAGCTTTGGGCTTCTGGCGGACTCCCATAACAACCGTCTAATTAAACCCAACTTTAATTATGTTCACAATTTACAGTTACATCATGCACAGTCTGTGGGCATTTCAGTCAAATTAGTCAGAATTACATATTAGACCAGAGATATATAGATATAATGAATGCTACTGTGATTTTAAACGCCTTTTAATACACTCATCTGACATAAAGTTGAAGTCAAAAGTTTACATACACCTTGCAGAATCTACAAAATGTTGAAGGATAACTGTTGCCAAAATGCAACCTGGGCTGTTTTTTTACTGTAAACGAGACAAACTTATATCTAAAAGCATAATTACGACAAACGAGCCGTTTTTGAGATTGACCGTGATTTCGTTTTGTGGTCAGTAGCCGGTGAATGGGAGTACTAGGGGCATACATTTGAGCGCATCAAAATCGATATTTTTACAACACTAAGAAGGCTCGACACACCATGACACTTTGCTCGAAGTATCGCCTGGGTCTCTACACATGAACTCCAGCATTGAGAACATTGTTCGTGTACACACAGTTTACTAAAAAGAAAGTTTTTGAACAACTCACTTACACTGTTTGGGTTTCCGCTCGCGGCTGTCTTGCCAGTCAAGAAGTGTCGATCTCCGAGTGCGAATGAATGGACTCCATAGGACAAAATATTAGGCTTATATGAGGCTCTTTTTACAACTAGAAGTTTAATATTGTTTTTCACTTGCGACAAAACAACAAATTAGCCGTGCATTTATATGGAAATATGCTTTAGGAGCTATCCATCCTCGCACTCGGAGATCGACACCTCTTGACTGGCAAGACGGCCGTGAGCGGAAACTCAAACAGTGTAAGTGAGTTGTTCAAAACCTTTCTTTTTAGTAAACTCAGTGTACACAAACAATGTTCTCAATGCTCGAGTTCATGTGTAGAGACCCAGGCGATACTTCGAGCAAAGTGTCATGGTGTGTCAAGCCTTCTTAGTGTTGTAAAAATATCGATTTTGATGCGCTCAAATGTATGCCCCTAGTACTCCCATTCACCGGTCATTGACCACAAAACGAAATCACGGTCAATCTCAAAAACGGCTCGTTTGTCGTAATTATGCTTTTAGATATAAGTTAAAAAAAAAACAGCCCAGGTTGCATTTTGGCAATAGTTATCCTTTAATTATTTTACCAAAATAGGAGGGATCATACAAAATGCATGGTATTTTTTATTTAGTCCTGACCTGAATATGATATTCTATAAGACGAAAAGAGAAAATTTACGAAAATGATCAAAAGGTCCATCTTCAGGACAACTGAGGGACTGAAAAAAAAAAATGAAAAAATGAAAAAAAAAAAAGATATTTAGGCAAAATAAGAAATATGTACACATCTTCATTCTGTTCAAAAGTTTTCACCCTCCGACTCTTAATGCATTGTGTTTCCTTCTGGAGCATCAGTAAGTGTTTGAACCTTCTGTAACAGTTGCACATGAGAAAATTTCCTGTCAATTTAATCACCGTTTTTCAAGAGGTTCCTGACTTACTTTCTTCAGTTGCAAAGAATTTTTTTGAGGAAAACATTCCAGGAATTTTCTCCTTATAACGTCGAATGTGCGTGATTACATTATGTGTGACATTGAGCTAGTGCAAGATGAACATTTGTGGTTAAAAAGTATATAAACTAGTATTTTTCTTAGAAAATAACCAATTGTTTTGCTAGATAAGACCCTTATTCCTCGGCTGAGATTGCTATGAGGCTGCACTGCAGTTTGGACCTTCAATACGTTGGCCACAACTGAAGTTCACTATAAAAAAAAAATCCTGGAATGTTTTCCTCAAAAACCGTAATTTCTTTTCGACTAAAGGAAGAAAGACATAAACATCTGGGATGTTTTCATTCTGGAAGTGAACTTCTTTAAAATGTAAGTGAGTGCAAGTACGACAGAAAGAGAGGCAGATGTGTGAGGAGTAGATCTCACTATTTATGACGTGATACTAGAGACTATTTTTACAGCCTGCTCTATTTCTACTGAACTAAAAGTACTCGATCTGTTTTAGAACAGAATAAACAAAACAGACGAGAATTTTTCTTGTGGTAACATGAATCACAAACAACTGAATGACTTGAAACAAACCTCCAATTGCAGATTTTCTTTTGAATTAAGTCAAATAGCTGGTATGTTGGGATATTTTTGTACTGTTTTCGTATTGTTCCAGGACATCGTACACAGACAGACTGACATGCTGATCCGGAACAGAACATCAGCATGAGTCTAAACTCACACCAGCAACGAAAGACTCCTCCAGAATGAGTCAAGTCACTAGTAACTATGATAATGTCAACGTCGAGTCTCAAGTATTCTAATATTGGCCGTGTCGAGTCACAGGTCTTCCAAATCTGCACTCGTGTCTGACTTGAGTCCAAGTCACGAGTCCTGAGTTCACATCTCGGCCTCCCACCATCGCCTAAATAGCCGTCCCACATACACACATGGCATTAGATGGCTTATTATCACAGTGACGTAGAGTTGACACAAGCACCCTGCTGTTCGGTTATTCAGCTCACAGTCTGAAGAGAGGTTAATGAGTTCTTCGAGAGAGAGACCGAGACTAGCTTTGTGACTCGAGTGCAAGCAAAACAAACTCAGAACTGCATTTCCTGACAGACTGCATACAATTCACACAACCCACTCCAATTCATCAATAAGATGCACTATGTGAAACTTTCCTAGCTATTAGGTGCACACAAGGAGCGCTGTGTACTGGCAGTACAGTATCTGCCTGATACTGTGTGAGGAACAATGGGTAACTGTCTTTTTCTCTCACAAAAAAAATACATATTCATCCTTCAACAATTTTTTCTTTGAAAAAGCATCAGTGCTTGATAATAAAGATATTTTTCTGTTTGCCTGGTCAGTCCTGTTTTTCTACTTGCCCTTTGTGACATTTTCACTGGGCCTCATTGCAAAAAAGTACATTTTAAAATATATTTAAATAGAAAGCAGTTATTTTAAATAGTAAAATTATTTCTAAATTTTACTGTTGTGTCCTGTACTTTAAAACAAATAAATGCAGGCTTGGTGAGCAGAAGACTTCTTAAAAAAACAATTGTAACAAAAACTTTTGACTGGTAGTGTATAATGTTACAAAAGATTTAAATTCAAGTAAATGCTGTTGTTTTGAACTTTCTATTCATCAAAAAATCTTGAAAAAAATACATATTCATCCTTCAACAATTTTTTCTTTGAAAAAGCATCAGTGCTTGATAATAAAGATATTTTTCTGTTTGCCTGGTCAGTCCTGTTTTTCTACTTGCCCTTTGTGACATTTTCACTTGGCCTCATTGCAACCCCCCCCCCCCCCCCCAAAAAAGATAAATTTAAATATATAATTTTATATTTACATCTATAGTTCTACATTTCAAGTTTTAAATATATATTTTTTACATGTATTACTTAATATTAATATATTTGTAAATCATTTTAAATTTATTTACTATATATTTTAACACAGATAGTTACTATAAACATGCAGGAATAGTATATGCTACCATTACATTGGAGATTTTTTTAAAAGAATTAAGAATTATTTATTAAAGTCACATTAAATTGATAAAAAGTGATGTTTACACTACCAATATTTTTAATGTTTTTAAAGAATTCTCTTCTGCTAACCAAGCTTTCATTTTTTTATACAAAATACAGCAAAAACATAAAATAACTGCTTTCTATTTAAATATATTTAAAACATTTCATTTATTCCTGTGATCAAAGCTAAATTTTCAGCATCATTACGCAGGTCTTCAGTGTCACATGATCATTCAGAAATCATTCTAATATGCTGTTTTGCTGTTCAAGAAAGATTTTTATAATTATTATTATCAATATTTAAAACAGTTGAGTACATTTTTTCAGGATTTTTTGATGAATAGAAAGATCTAAAGATCAGCAATTTTCTGAAGTAAAAAGCTTTTGTAACATTATACACTATACCATTCAAATGCTTGGAGTCAGTATAATTTTTGGGGAAAGAAATTATAGAAAATAATACTTTTATTTAGCAAGGATGCTTTGAAATTGATCAAAAGTGATTATAAACACATTTATAATGTTACAGAAGATGCCTATTTAAGATCAATGCTGTTCTTCTGAACTTTATATTCATCAAAGAACCTGAAAAATTTCTACTCAGTTGTTTTCAACATAATAATAATAATAAAGGTTTTTGAACTGCAAATCAGAATAGTATAATGATTTCTGAAGGATCATGTGATGCTAAAAATTCTGCTTTGAAGTCACAGGAATAAATTTCTGAAGGATCATGTGATGCTAAAAATTCTGCTTTGAAGTCACAGGAATAAATTACATTTTAAAATACATTCAAATAGAAAGCAGTTATTTTAAATAGTAAAATGATTTCAAAATTTTACTGTTGTTTTCTGTACTTTGAAACAAATAAATGCAGGCTCGGTGAGCAGAAGAGACTTTTTTAAAAAATATTAAAAATCTTACTGTTCAAAAACTCTTGAAAAAATATCACAGTTTCCACAAAAATATTAAGCAGCGTAGCTGTTTTCAACATTAATTTTTAATTTCAACATAATACAAATAAATTTTTCTTATACACCAAATCAGCATGGAGGATCATTTGACACTGAAGACTGGAATAATGGCTGTTAAAAATTCAGCTTGCATGATTAAATTATATTTTTAAATACATTAAAACATAAAACAGTTATTATATACTGCAACAATATTTCGCAATATTACTGCTTTTACTGTGTTTTTGTTCACACAAATGCAGTCCAGGTGAGCATAAAAAAGTAATACAAATCTTACTGACCTCAAACTTTTGAATGATAGCGTACACCAAACACCACTCACATTTTCCAAAAAACAAAAACAAAAAACAAAAAAACTAGTAAATATTGAAATCGTTTACAGCTATTCAGCTGCTTTTGCAACACAAATGTGCTGTTATTTGTCATGCCAGAATATAAACTGAGATGTTGGGGGTGGAAGAAAAGACAGACAACGAAAGAAAGAGACAGAGGGAGAAAAGTGGACAGGCCATGATTGATTTCACTGGGTGCAGCAGCATCTGGGTAATGTCTGTTTGTGTCGGGGTTAAGCAGGGGACATGTGTATGTATGTGTGCAGCGTTCACTGTGCGGCTTTGCTTCTCGCGCACAGTCCAATTCTGGCAGTGTTCTTGATAAACTGCATAGCAGCATCGGGGTAAATTACAGTGGCGTGTTTTAACATGTGATCACAAAGCAGTCAGTCTCTCCTCCGTCTTCTAAGTGCTCTGTCTCTCTCTCTGTCTTTCTCCCCGTTAGGGCCTCTTGAACACAAAGGCCTGGTACACAAAGAGCTGAGAGCAGTGACTGCGTGTGGGATGGGGGGTGGGTTTTGATTAGCTCCTTTCATTCAAAAGAGGTGGAGGGTGAGAAGAAGGTTTTGATTCTTACATCCACGTTTATCGCCTTCCCTCAGCGAACGTGTGGAACGTGATGATGATGAGGTGAACTTGTTAAATGTGAAAATCACCATCATTAACTCAC
Source organism: Garra rufa (assembly GCF_049309525.1). Lineage (NCBI taxonomy): Eukaryota > Metazoa > Chordata > Actinopteri > Cypriniformes > Cyprinidae > Garra > Garra rufa. Next base: position 50,169,208 of record NC_133363.1, read on the forward strand.
CCTGACTTTCTGTCTTCAGGGGTACACAAATGGAGATGTTTAGCAGAGCGTCCTGGGTGCTCCTATCCATTAAGTAATAAAGAAGATGGACACTGTTGAACATCAAAAACATAACTGAATTTTTAACTAAGAGACAACTTCTTTCCTTTTTTTGCCTTTGGTCAAGTTGTTAAAGATACTGACAGTGGTATTTAACCCTCAGGTTAAAGATGCTCCTGCTCTTTCTGTCCCTTCATCCCCGCAGGGCCTCCTGCACCTGTGTTCCTGTCTCCTCTCATCCTTCTCTTGGTTAGCTGGGCCTCAGGCATACATCACTTCCTCTGTACAGAAACATTCACACACAGACCTAGAAGCCCCTCAGGACACACAGAACATATACACACAGGAAACATGTCAAACTGAACACACACACACACAGAATCCATCCATACAAAAAGTCAAACTTACATAAAGGATAAAGTCTCTCTCCCTGCCGGTCATCTCTGCAGATTATTCATGCTTCTCACTCACTCACTTTTTCACATTATCAAGTCTCACACACTCGTCCTCTTCGATATCACCAGGGAGTTGGTCTCATCACACACTCACTCACGCCCCTTCAGCAGGTGGGTTGCATGTGTGACGTCAGCCCATTCATTCTTCTCAGAGTGACATCATGTTCTTTTCTCCACGCTGTGAGGAGGTGTGTACAGGATATCCACCCACACTACTTCCTACAGCTGACTCAGCTAATATCGCAGTTTTTTTTTTTATTTGTTTCTTTCCCTTCCTCTCTATTCTTCTGTCAAGACCATACAATTAAGTCAGTTGTTGATGGACATGACAGAAAATATGCCAAATTTGACATGCTTCAATCTATCTATCTTAGTCTATCATTATATTTGTTAAAGGGATAGTTCACCCAAAAAATGAAAATTTGATGTTTATCTGCTTACCCCCAGGGCATCCAAAATCTAGGTGACTTTGTTTCCTCAGCAGAACACAAACGAAGATTTTTAACTCAAACCGCTGCAGTCTGTTAGTGATTTAATGGCATTAAATGATTTAGCGGCAGTGGATGGGCACCAAACCTTTGAAAGTAAAAAAAAAAAAAATGCACAGACAAATCCAAATTACACCCTGCGGCTCGTGACGATACATTGATGTCCTAAGACACAAAACGATCGATTTTCATGAGAAACAACAGTATTTATATAATTTTTTTTACCTTTGATATACAGCCATGTCCAACAACTGTCCTGAGCGCGTGTCAGGCGTAGTATACGCAAATGCCCGAAGGGATCTGTCGAGTGCATACGACACTCACTGTTTACACAGTGCACACAGACTGTGGGTATAGCGGCTATTCAAAATGGTAATTACTTGCGCCTATCCTGATTGTTCAAACCGATTTAAAGCTAAAATTACGTTTACTTGCGCGAACTCATCAGGGTCTGTTGACTTTTCACCCATTTCCCCTTACGACGTTTGCGTATCCTACGTCAGAGTGCGTTCACAGGTAACGCGCCGGATGCTGAGCTGAGTTGGACACTGCTGTATATCAAAGGTAAAAAATATAATAACATAACATAAAATAATATAAATACTGTTCAGTTTCTCGCAAAAATCGATCGTTTCGTGTCTTAGGACATCAATGTATCGTCACGAGCCGTAGGATGTAATTTGGATTTGTCTGTGCATTTTTTTTTTTTTACTTTCAAAGGTTTGGTGCCCATCCACTGCCATTAAATCACTAACATACTGCAGCGGTTTGAGTTAATAATCTTTGTTTGTGTTCTGCTGAGGAAACAAAGTCACCTACATCTGGGATGCCCTGGGGGTAAGCAAATAAACATCAAATTATCATTTTTGGGTGAACTATCCCTTTAACTTATTTATTTATTAGTGCTGAGTAACAAATATACATATCTCGATATTAATTGATTCTCATTTTTACTAAACGACATAGATTCTTAAATCACAAGAATCGATTAGTCTAGCCTGTTTTCAGTTAATGAATGGAACATTGTAGCACACTTCACATCCAATAAATCACAATAAGCTTTGTGCTTTGTTACTTTTGATATGAAACAAGATCTTCAATGTGGAGTGACAGATCGCTGCAGCGCTTCAGTTCAAGAGAAGTGGCAGCATGAAGAGCACGTGAACTGATCATATCCTCTATTTAATTCAGCGTGAAATGAACATGAATGAACATCCAAACGTATGTTAAAAGAAAGAGTACAACTTACCAAACCGTATTTTGTCTCATGTAATCGCTCAATCAGTGTTTCAACCGCACAGTGACGTCAGTATAACAGCTTGTAAACAATGTCACGTAACTATGGAAGCCTCCCACCAAAAATGGTAATTGCAACTTTTTATCTCACATTTTTTTTCGTGCAATTGCGAGTTTACATTAGGCCATTCTGACTTTTTTCTTAGAATTGTGAGATACAAACTTAATACCTGAGTTATAAAGTTAGAATTGTGAGATATAAACACTTTTCTGACTTTTTTTCTCAGAATTTTGATATAAACTCACTATTCTGACTTTTTTCCACAGATTTTTGAGATATAAACCTCACAATTATGACTTTTTTTCTCCAAATTGTGAGATATAAACTCACTATTCTGTCTTTTTTCTCAGAATTTTCAGATATAAACTCACAATTATAACTTTTTTTTTTTAAATAATGAATGAAGAAGAAGGTGACAAGAACAAGTTTTTATGGTGACTCTGTCCTGCTCTAACTGATATCTAGCCTTGGGAAGAGTTATGTGTCACTCCTGACATTCAAGGAGAGGGGCATGTGTGCGTGTGTGCAAAGGTGACACAGTGAAGACAGAGAAGAGATGGCAGATGATTGACAATCTTGTCATGTTGATGGATACAATGTCCTGATAGCTGCATGACACCATACGTTTACCAGAAACACTGCAATAACTCTCTCACACAATCTAATTCACTTCACCCTGCTCTACGTCCCAGTTCACATACAACAGCTTCCTGTCTAATTCACAGACGACACATTCGTCTCTCCGTTCCTGAAGGACACACTTTATCAGCGCCTTTCACATTTCACATATACATCACCACATACTGGCTTATTGAATCTTATAATATACTGGCACAAGCATTATAAACTACAAGACATTCTCTTTGGCCACATACACACTACCTTCAGCTAAATGCAGCTGTCCACTTAAACATATTTACTTCATTTAGCTTTTAATTTTGGTTACATATCTTTGTTTTGTTTTGTATGAATTACATTATAACTCACACTGACTTAAGTCACATTTCTGAGGTAAAACACAGTTTTGATCATGAAATTGAATATTTTAAAGACAATTTGAGCAGTTTCTTCCTAGCTTAAATGGATAGTTCACTCAAAAATAAAAATCACCCCATGATTTACTCACCCTCAAGCCATCCTAGGTGTATATGCCTTTCTTCTTTTAGATCAATACAATCGGAATTATATTTAAAACATTTCCTGGCTCTTCCAAGCTTTATAATGGCAGTGAATAGGTGTTGAGATATTGAAAGTCCAATAAAGTGCGTCCATCTATCATAGAAGGTCCTCTACATATTCTGGGGGGGTTAAGGCCTTCTGAAGTGATTCAATGCATTTGTGTAAGAAAAATATCCATATTTGTAAAATTATAAACCATAATCTCTAGCGTCCTCTAACTGTCGCACACACATTCACGAGAAAATTGTGTTCCAGCGGATGATGTAGAGCTAGCGTAAGCTCCGTTGAGAAGTGATAAACACAGAAGCGCAGTGGAAAGCAAAACAAAACACAGGTCACGAATTAGAAGTACAAAACAAAGATTTGTAAAGAAAAATGCTGGAGGATTTTGATATAAGCCAATAGGAGACTGGTTTGCTGTTAACAAAAATTGGTTCTCACAAGACTTGCATATTCTCACCGCAGCTTAGGCTACACCTATTTCCTACGTCATCTGCTGGAACATCACTCTTGTGAATGTGCGTACAACAGTTAGTGATTGTATTTGTCTGAAAGAAGAAAGACGTATACTATATGTGACCCTGAACCACAAAACCAGGCATAATTCCAATTCTATTGATGCATGGTTTGTTAGGATAGGACAATATTTGGTCGAGATACAACTATTTGAAATTTTGGAATCTGAGAGTGGAAAAAATCTAAATATTGAGAAAATCACCTTTAAATTTGTCCAAATGAAGTTCTTAGCAATGCATTTTACCAATCAGAAATTAAGTTTTGATAAATTTACAGTAGGAAATTTACAAAATGTCCATATGGAACATGATCTTTACTTAATATCCTAATGATTTTTGGCATAAAGAAATATCAATAATTCTGACCCATGCAACGTGCTGTTGGTTTTTGCTACAAATATACCCATGCTACTTAAAGACTGGTTTTGTGGTCCAGGGTCACATATATACTAACTATAGTGGCTTGAGGGTGAGTAAATCATGGGGTAATTTTTATTTTTCTACTATGCCTTTAATAGATGTTTTTTGTTGCAGGCCAGATTAACCTACAACTTGCACCAAATTTACTGCTGATAGTCAAAACATTGGCTCTATGAGGCTAACAGTCTTTGCCTGGAGAGACTGATAGGACAGACTATCCTGTCAAGCAGATTCAGAACAGAGTGACAGTTTGTGAAAGCTGCTAATATTCTCAAATAAATCCATATACTATTAATATAATTAACAGAATAGTTAGTACCAGCTCACTTGAGGCACTAGGTTCTATCAAACAAGGTATTTGAGTTCACTGTTTATGTTAAGAAACCCATTTACCTTGTGCACAATAAGAGCTGTTAATTTATGGCATTCACATGTATTTAAAGAGACAGCTGGACTTTCTTCCACTTGTGTTTTTTTTTGTTTTTGTTTTACAATGGTGATTTTGAATCATACTGACAGTTGAAAACATTTTAAACATTTTTGTAAACATCTTTGTTTGTGTTCCACAGAACAAAGAAACTCATACAGGTTTGAAATGACATGCGAGTAAATGATGACAGCATTTTCATTTTGGAGTGAACTATCCTTCAAATATGTGACCCTGGACCACAAAACCAGTCTTAAGTCGCTGGGGTATATTTGTAGCAATAGCCAAAAATACATTGTATGGGTCAAAATTATTGATTTTTCTTTTATGCCAAAAATCATTAGGAAATTCAGTAAAGATGATGTTCCATGAAGATTTTTTGTAAAATTCCTACTGTAAATATAGCAAAATGTACTTTTTGATTAGTAATATGCATTGTTAAGAACTTAATTTGGACAACTTTAAAGGTGATTTTCTCAGTATTTCGATTTTTTTGCACCCTCAGATTTCAGATATTCAAATAGTTGTATCTCTGCCAAATATTATCCTATCCTAACAAACCATACATCAATAGAAAGCTAATTTATTGAGCTTTCATATGATGTATACATCTCAGTTTTGTAAAATTTAACCTTATGACTGGTTTTGTGGTCCAGGGTCACATATGTTGTTGTCCCTCTCAAAACATTGCTGAGTATGTTTGACCATTGTCTTTTAACAGTAAAGTCACTCTGTTTCTCTCCTTTATATCGTACTCAACTGATTCTCTTTTTTCCATTGCACCTGCAACATATTTTTTATTTAAGACAAAACACTGCATGCATATGTGTTTTCACCACACACAGTGCGCGCACACACACACACACACACACACACACACACACACACACACACACACACACACACACACACACACACACACTTTCTACTCATATAGAGAAAAGAAGAGCAGACAGATACTGTAGAACAGGAATCCATGAGAGCTTTCTGCATGGTTTACATCATTAAATAAATCAATCACTGTAATACAAACCCCAGACTGCACTGAGGAAACCAAACAGTATCAGCTCTCCTCTGATGGCACAACAGCAGCGGAAATGAAACTTAAAAGCCAAAGCCATGAATCCATCACCAATATCTTCATCACTGCACATCAACACCACCATATACCACACTGAACCTCCACAAAACATGGAAGAAAACACGGCATGCACACTGTATGACCTTCTTTGCCTTTAAGTTTTAGTTATTTGTTTTTGAAAATCATAATCAATTCTGTTTCAGTTGTTCCATTTTGCTACTGTTGTTCATAATAAATTTGTATGCACCAATATCATTATACACTCTTTTTAAACTACTAAAAAATAACACTTCATTTAATATTACAGGTTAAATCTAACTTAGGCTCTATGGACAGAATCTGTATCCTTCTGTCAGTTACTACAAAAATAATGTTGACCTGTCTCTTAGTTTTTGAAATAATAATAATAATAATAATAGTAATGTCTGTAAAAAGGATGTCTAGTAGGCAAGTATTCACATTTATATTTTAGTTACAATTTTCAGTATAAATGCTTGGTATCTGAGCTGTAAAGTTGTCTCAGTTGTCCTATTAAGGTGGGACTCATTTTCTAGGCAGATGAACTGGTTGTGCATTCCTGTGGTTTGGTGCATGTAAACAACGCTAAACGGATAATTGCATCACATCCATTCCATGTGCTTTACTGGTATAAGACTGGCACCAAATATAAGTAATTGGTTTACTGTAAGACTAAATATAATATGCACAAATAAGGAAGCAAGTGATTCTACCAGTCTCATACCGAAATGTTTCATGCTATCATTAGACTTTTTTTGAAACAATGTGAGAGCTGAATATTTTTTAACATCTAACTTTTCTGTTAAACTTCCATTGTAAATGTATTACTGTAGATACACTACAGTTTAAAAGTTTAGGGTCAGTATAGATTTTTTTAAAGAAATTGATACTTTTATTTAGTTTTATTCAGACTTTTTGAATAAATATGGTTTGAACTTTTGTACAAAGCAAAGAATCCTGAAAAAAGTATTACAGATTCCACAAAAATATTAAAGGGATAGTTCACCCAAAAATGAAAATTCTCTCACTAATTACTCACCTTTGTGTCGTTTCAAACCCATAAGACCTTTGTTCATCTTCAGAACACAAATTAAGATATTCTGATGAAATCCAAGAGCTTTCTGATCCTCCTTAGACAGCAATGCAACTGACACCTTCAAGGCCCAGAAATGTAGAAAGGACATTGTTAAAATAGTCCATGTGACATCAGTGGTTAATCCCTAAATTTCTGAAGCTGCAAGAATACTTTTTGTGCACAAAAAAAAAAAAAACATTTTTAGTGACTTTATTCAACAATTTCTTCTTTTCTGTGTCAGTCTTCGAAGTGCGAAAACTGACAGAAGAGAAGAAATTGTTGAAAAAAGTAGCTGTTTTTGTTTTCTTGTGCACAAAAAGTATTATCATAGCTTCATAAAATTACAGTTAAACCACTGATGTCACATGGACTATTTTAATGATGCCCTTACTACATTTCTGGGCCTTGAACATGTCAGTTGTGTTTCTGTCTATGCAGGGTCAGAAAGCAAATGGTTCTGAAGATGAACAAAGGTCTTACTGGTTTGGAATGACATGAGGGTGAGTAATTAGTGACAGAATTTTCATTTTTGGGTGAACTATTCCTTTAAATTTTTTTGTGGAATCTGTAATACTTGTTCAGGATTCTTTGCTTTGTACAAAAGTTCAAAAGAACTCTATTTATTCAAAACATAGTTATTTGTAATCAATGTAAAAAAGTCTTGCAAATGTTTTCAACATTGATGATAATAAGAAATGTTTTTAAACACTAAAATCAGTACCTTAGAATGATTTCTGAAGGATCATATGACAATTAAGACAAATTAATCTTCATGCCAACTGACCTCTGTCCTCTCCATCCACTCCACCACAGGTAACATCCAGCCCCATGTGTCTTGATCTTCCTCCTCCATTGGCTGATAGAAGGAACTGTGGCTTTTTCATTGGATCTGTGATTTATAGAGATTCTCATGTTGGCCAACCAAATCTCAACCATGGGGAAACTGCCATCTCTGTAGAAAAAACAACAGAGGAAAAACATTAAAATTTGTAAATACTTGAAAATTTCACACGTCACATTTCAACCAAAGAAAAATTTAATTAAAAGGATAGTTTACCCAAAAATGAAAATTATACACTATGCCTACATCATCTATTGTACGGGAATGCCACTCTCTTGTGAACGTGCATACGACAATTAGCAGAAGCTAGAGATTAGTTTATAAAGTTTTAAATATGCATATATTTAATATACATATACATTTTTATTTTTATTTTTAAGATTTATTTTTGGCGTTTTTGCCTTTATTATAATAGGACAGATCAGAATTGACAGGAAACATAGTGGGAGAGAGACAGGGGGCGGGATCGGGAAAGGTCCTTGAGCTGGGATTCGAAAACGGGACACCCGGAGCGCAACGGCGCTGTATGTCGACGCGCTGCCCACAAGGCTATCGGCACCGACGTACGTATACATTTAATATACATCCTTACACAAATGCATCGATTCACTTCAGAAGGCCTTTTTCAGTGACAATTGAATTTATACTAAAACTGAAGCAATTAAACACAGACTTTGACGTGACCAACTATAGATTTGGGAAATGTGTTACCCCTTTGATAAACCATCAAAACGTATTTGCATTAAGCACTGTTTTTCCCTGCTGTTCACAACAACATCAGAACAAACCTGTGATTTTAGGTCATGACCCCAAGCATACAAAACGAAAGCAATGTAATTATAATTGCTGTGCTGGTGTGATCAACCATATTTGCATGTTCTGTTTGCCTTGATGATTGACATGAAGAAAACAGGCCAGAGTTTTGAACTGCCAACATAAAAGAAGCAAAATAGCTTCCATTTTCTTTTTCATTGGATCTGTGATTTATAGACTCTTCCAGAGAGATTCTCATGTTGGCCAACCAAATGTCAACCATGGTGAAACTGCAAACTCTGTAGAAAAAACATTAAAGTTTGTAAATACTTGAAAATTGCACACATCACATTTCAACCAAAGAATAATTTAATTAGAGATAGTTTACCAAAAAATGAAAATTATACACATAGCTTGCCTACTATGCCTACATCATCTACTGGAATGCCACTCTCTTGTTAAAGGTTGTATCAGCGATTTCTAGCCTAAAACATAAAGTGTCAATTTCAGCTGACCTTTCTTCACGATCTGCTCGCTGCCTGCCCCATAAATTGTCTGTGAAAAAAACGCGTCTCTCTGGTCAGCCTAGGGTCCGAGATATGCCAAAAAAAAACAATCGGCACTACCAACCTTTCCACACATAAACAAACAGTGTTACAACCAATCAGCGTCAGGGGTTTGCTGCGATGTGAGGGAGGCGGAGCGAAAGTCCACAACACCAAACCCCTGACGCTGATTGGTTGGAACACTGTTTGTTTATCTGTGGAAAGGTTGGTAGTGCCGATTGTTTTTTTGGCATATCTCGGACCCTAGGCTGACCAGAGAGACGCGGTTTTTTCACAGACAATTTATGGGGCAGGCAGCGAGCGGATCGTGATGAAAGGTCAGCTGAATTTGACACTTTATGTTTCAGGCTAGAAATCGCTGATACAACCTTTAACATGCATACGACAATTAGCAGAAGCTAGAGATTAGTTTATAAAGTTTTAAATATGCACATTTTTCTTACACAAATGCATCGATTCACTTCAGAAGGCCTTTATTATCCCTCCGGAGCAGTGTGCAGTACTTTTTATGATAACTGGATGTGTTTTTTGGACTTTTAGCGGCTATTATAAAGCTTGGAAGAGCCAGGACGTTTTTTTTTTTTACATAACTCCAACTGTATTTGTCTGAAAGAAGAAAGTCATATACATCTAGGCTAGCTTGAGGGTGAGTAAATCATGGGGTAATTTTCATTTTACATTTGAACATTAAAGTCTGAGAATCCTGCCACTTTACTGCAAGTGGTGATCACATAGTAAACTGTTTTTTGTACAAACTTTTGATGGTTTCATTCTCATTTGGACAGCACAAACCATGCAAGTGAACTGCAAGTATTATTAATTTAATCTTCCATTGTTTCTTTCAGGAAATTTCATGATCTTTCATGTCTATGCAATTGAAAAGCGACAATTAAATTTACACCAAAACTGAAGCAATTAAACACAGACTTTGACGTGACCAACAATAGATTTGGGAAATGTGTTACCCCTTTGATAAACCATCAAAACTTATTTGCATTAAGCACTGTTTTTCCCTCTGTTCACAACAACATCAGAACAAACCTGTGATTTTAGGTCATGACCCCAAGCATACAAAACGAAAGCAATGTTCCTTGTGTAAGTATAATTGCTGTGCTGGTGTGATCAACCATATTTGCATGTTCTGTTTGCCTTGATGATTGACATGAAGAAAACAGGCCAGAGTTTTGTACTGCCAACACAAAGGAATCTAAACAGCTTCCATTTTCTGAGCATGTGCTGCCATCTAGTGGTATGATACTGTACCATACTGATCTTTTCCTTTATATATATATATATATAAACTAATATATTGATTCAAAATAAAATAGAAATAGTGATGCTGATCAAGAACTAAGTAAATGACCTTATAAATGCAGGGACATGGAGCAGAGCTCAGCTTAAACCTCATATCTGTGCAGTAACAGTCATTCAAGAAACAAGGCAAGTCTTGACATTTTTTTTTAGAGTACAGTCATGCTCAAACCAAAAGCAAAACAAATGTTTCTCTGTAACCATTTACAGCTGACAATAATGACTTTAGACAACATACAAGTACAATATAAAATAAGCAAAGTAAAAACAAGTATAGTAAGAGACACAAGCAAGCAACACAAGCTCAGCAAACCAGTGTGAAACTATTGTAAAGGTGATAAGAGAGGAATGGGGCTGAAGGTTTAGGGTGGTTTCTAGGTGGGGTGAGGCTGTTAAAACAGGAACGGTTGTTGTTTATGGGATGGTTGGTAGGTGGAGTGAGTATAAAAGGTGTATTGTAATGTAAAATGAATCACTTATTAATTACTATGCTGTTCATTGGGACATAGTGTCCTCTAGATATTATAAGAGATTAGACTGGTTTTTCAAATGCAAATGCAAATTTGCTCTTATTTACAATGTGACCTAGATCACAGAATTTTGTCTTTAAAAAAAATGATAGTGTGATTGAACTGTGAAGTGAAATTTATAAAAACATTCATTGTGACAACAGGTTCAAGAGTTTTGTGATGACAGTTCTGTCAATGAACCTCAACCGGTTGTAAAGTGACCCACGTTTGTTCTGATTCACAGAAAGCAAGGGGAAACAGCTCTAAATGTTAATAAATTGCAGTTAATTAAATAATAAACCTCATTTGTGGTTAGGACAACTTTTGGAATCTGGGTCCTGAAGAAAAATAAGTTAAAAATCACTGAAATGAATGTGCCCTTCAAGTGGTTTTGAAAATATCATAATTACCAGGTCATTTGCATAATAACCAGAACATGAATGACAAAGCAAAGTCATTTACAAGTGGGAAACTCATCATTTTAGATGATGAATGAGTTCTACAACATAGTATCAAGTATATAATCTGTAGTAAGTCTAGGCAATTATAATGAATGATTTTGCTAAAAGTTAATTAAATTTTGTATGCTGTATTTTTAAGCTGTTACAAAAATATGTGTAAACTTATTTATTCAGTTTTCAGTCACAATTACGTTTAGTTTTGACACCAAGTAGAAATACAGTAAGTTATTACAGTAAGAAATACATTTAGATGTAGTCATTTGGGTTCAGAATATATTTTTTTTGTTTAGGCTACTTCTACATTTTGATTTTGTTTTACACTTAGGCGCACTTAGAAGATTTATTGGTTTTCTTTTAGCTTGATTTTCAGTTGTATAAACGTTTGTAAATCAACTGAGCTGTAAAGTGAGGGTTTCACATAGTTAAAATATTTAAATATTAGATAACCGCTGAATGCGATTCGGGCCTGGCTGTGGGTGCTCAAGAGTGTCACGTTTTCTTTCGGAAATGTCATGTGGTGAAATTTTGGCGTGATTCCAGGAAGAACATTTGAATTTTTTTCATTTGTAAATGCTCAAGTCTCAATAGCACCAGTTGTTTAAGTTGTATACTGACACCTATAGACCTGGATGCATGATGTTTGTTTAGTAACTGCTGTTGCTCCACAACAAAGCTGGTTGTCTACATCTAATGGCTGTTGTTTGATAGTGCTAATAAATTCTCACACATTACTTACACCAGTGTGGCAGCTCTAACCTCTGTGTGTTTGTGCTCAGCACTGAAAATGCCACTAGTAAACATTTCATTAACTGTTCTTGTGGTTGCGGACTGGTCATGTGATGTCACCAAGGTGGAGACCTTAAATATTTTTTTCTATTAGAATAATATGAGCATACATCATTTTTAAACCTTAAAGGATTACTCCACTTCCAGAATAAAATTTCCTAATAATTTACTCACCCCCATGTCATCCAAGATATTCATGTCTTTCTTTCTTCAGTCGAAAAGAAAGGAAAAAAACATTCCAGGATTTTTCTCCATATAGCGGACTTCAATGGTGCTCAATGGATTGAAGGTTAAAAATGCAGTTTCAATGCAGCATCAAATAAGGGTCTTATCTAGTGAAACGATTGGTCATTTTCTTAAAAAAATTATATTTATACACATTTAAACCACTAATGCTCATCTTGTCTAGCTCTGTGATACGCATGCATAGTCTGTGCACTTCGGTTTAAGACAGTTAGGGTATGTAAAAAAAACTCCCATCTCATTTTCTCCTCCAACTTCGAAATTGTCCTACATTGCTGTTTTACCTTTTTTGTAAAGGGTGTTTGACCTTCTGCTGCTTTCAAGTCACTTTGGTCAGAAAAAGACAGCGATTTACCTATTGCATCCTAAACGTTTTTTCACTTGCTGCGTCCGAAATCGCATACTGCTTCAGTAGGTACTACATTTAAATTCACACGTACTTCATGACCGTTAAAACAGTACGTTCTATATAGTATGAATATGGGTAGTATGAATGGAATTCGGACATACTACATCCGCCGCGTCTCTACTTTCCGCCATTTTTTCGAATAACGACTCCTCTTCTTGAGGCCGAAGTGTCCATCGGATGCATACTGCAGAATTCGGGCAGAAGCAGTAGGTCATCCGGGTACTTCTCGCCTACTGTATTTCGAATACTATGAATTCGGACATACTACTCGCTTCACATACTGTTTTTCGCGTTCTATATAGTAGGGAAGTATGCGATTTCGGACGCAGCGACTGACAAACCCCCAACTCGGAAACTTGGGGCTTAAAGGGGCTATATGTAACTTTCTGACATTTAAACTCGCGACTGACACCTGTGGCCAAAAAACGGAACTGCTTTTCCTTTCTGCTACACACTTCACAAGTCATCCGCTGCAAAGAAGTCAACATTATGTTTACAGAGGTAAGAACCGTCAAATACATATTTTGTTTGAGAAACTAAGTTTGTTTGCAATATATATGACTAGCGGTGGTGGCAGAGTGATCTGAAACGTTTAACATGAACGCGCTTGACGTCACATCCGCAGACAGCGCGCGAAAAATCCGACCCGACAGAAAATAGGAAAAATAGGATACAGGCTTATAGGTGCACCCACTGTGAGCTGACAAGGTGTCAGTATGCTCATCAGGAGATGTTTGAGTCATAAATGGTCAAATAAAAAGGCTATTGTTAAGTTTATTTTGGGGAAAAAGTTACATATAGCCCCTTTAAAGAAGAGTTTCCCACTGTAATAACGACTTCTAGGTTACGTTCATATGCGTTCAACTCATAAATACGATCTATTCGACATGACTTGAAATTGGAAGAGAAAATGAGATGGGAGGTTTTCGACATACCCTAACTGTTTTTAACTAGAGTGCACAGAGTACATATGCACATCGCAGAGCTAGACAAGACGAGCATTTGAGGTAAAAAAAATATATAAATTGTACATTTTTTTCGCTAGATAAGACCCTTATTCCTTGGCTGGGATCGTGTAGAGACCTTTGAAGCTGCACTGAAACTGCATTTTTAACTTATAATCCACTGAGCCACTTTCGACTATATGGAGAAAAATACTGGAATTTGTTTCCTCAAAAAGCGTAATTTCTTTGCGACCGAAAAAAGAAAGACATGAACATCTTGGATGACATGGGGGTAAGTAAATAATCAGGAAATTTTATTATGAAAGTAGAGTAATCCTTTAAGCACCTGCAAAAATGTAATTAGTAAAAAAAAAAAAAATGAATGAGTACACCTTTAACTGAAGACTAACCGCCACCATGACCCTTCCTTCTTTCCCTCCCAAAAGCGTGGCAGCTCTCAGAATCTAAAAAGCTCTGAGGGGAGGCGCTTTGAGTGGAGCTGCGGCGCCCCCCTGCGGTCACACACAGGAAACACAGGAGGGAAAAAAAGGGGGCGGCGACGTACAGTCAGCAGAAGAGAGGAAGAGAAAAAACATGGCACAGAAAAAATTCAAATGTTCTTCCTGGAAAATCTCTGATCCCGCCACAACTTCACCACATGACATTTCCGAAAGAAAATGCGACACTCTTGAGCGCCCACGGCCAGGCCCGAATCCCATTCAGCGATTTTCTGACATTTAATTATTTAACTATGTGAAACCCTCACTTTACAGCGCGGTTTGATTTACAAACGTTTATACAACTGCGAGGTTTGGATTCATTGTGGATTAAAACACACACGTCTATGTACGATGCTATTATTATCTATAGAATTTCTATAGCAGACGATTGCACAATATTAAACTCCCACAGTCTTCCCGGTTAACTATGATCTCATTCGTGTTACTGGTAAAGGGTGGGCAACTTTATCCACCACTCATATGGAAACCCACACTCACTTTCTGTTTGCAACCGACACAAAATTACCGTGAATTTCATCAACCTGCAGAGAAACTAAAGGCGGGAATTAATCACGCTTCCGATATTATTAACCCACGCCAGACGTGTTTCATTGCATTTCACACCTAGTGACTCATGGCAACACGAACGGCTATTAGAATACAACAGGCGTAAGATGCTCAGTCCATATGCAGTGTTTACGTGGTGCATAAAGTCCAGAAAGTGTCTGTCTTTACCTGCTAATGCACGGAGGGTCAAACTGGGAGGTGGCTTCTTCTTCTCGCATGTCCTCATTGTAAAAATGCAAGCTAAATAGGCAACTGCGCAGTTTCTTTCGCCTTCACGGCGCAGCGCGCAATCCGCCAGCACCTTCATCATGTCATACATGAGCACATTTACATCGCACACTGTAAAATGTCGGCGCAGCTGCGTTATGAAACCACTGTAAGAGGAGATGATGTGACACGAACATCAGCGCGCAAAATTGTTCCAGAGTCTTCTCCCCAAAAATGCACACACGCACGCATCTCACGACTTCTCTGTGGTCTACTAATCTGATGATGCGGTTTCGGCCAGGCGAGGATGTGGTGCCACGGCGCGGGTCCCTCATGTCCACTCACGAGTTTCATCTGAGAGAGATGCGTGTTTGGAAATTGCGCAGTTTTTAATCCGCTGCAAACGCAGGCACTCCCCTCTCTCTCTCTCTTCGCTCTCCAGTATGTTTCCCCCTGCACTCTTTCGCTGCTTCCCCTTCTCTTCTTCTTCTTTCTCCTCCTCCCTCGCGCTCGCTTTCCCCCCTCATGCAGGTTTATTTTCGGTGGACGAGTCTCTCTTGGACCCGCACCGCCCCGCCTCCGTTTCTCCCGGACGCTCAAGACTTCCAAATTCCACCATCACTCAGTCCATCCGAGCAAAGAGAGCAGGGTGTCCGTTCCCAGGGCTGCTTTGGGGGATAATGTGGGGCTGCTAGTGTTGATGGGGATTAATTGATTTTCTGTCATCTCTTGTGAATTAACCCTTTTGTTTTCTTAAGATAGTTTATGATATTTTTGCAGCGAAAACAGAATACAGGAAACGTTTTTATACTGGAAACATTGTTTGTTGTGGCATTGTCAAAAGTGTCTAAAAATTAAATATAGGGTTCATATTTTTTAGAATTCTCCTTTAGTCTTATATATATTGCATTGCAAAACTATTCATGCCCCTTTATTTTTTCACCGTTTTTGTTGCATGTTAAACTTCTTTAAATAACTTTTTTCCCCACATCAATCTACAGGCCATGCACCATAATAAAGCGGAAAAAAAACAGATTTGTGACAACTTTGCAAATTTACTAAAAATAAAACACTGAAATAAGTACATTGCATGAGTATTCGTACCCTTAACGCTCTTTTTGGTGTGATACAACAAGCTTTGCACATTTGCATTTGGCAATTATCTGCCATTCTTCACCTCACCTCTTCACCTCTCAAGCTCTGTCAGCTTGGATTGGGGCTGGCAGACATTTTCGGGTTTCTCCAGAAATGTTTGACTGGGTTCAAGCCCAGGCTCTGGTTAGGCCAATTAATGACATTCACAGAGTTGTCTATAAGCCACTCTTGCTGTGTGCTTAGGGTCATTGTCCTGTTAGAAGGTCAACCTTCTGCCCAGTCTGAGGTTCTGGATGTTTTGGACTGCGTTTTCATTAAGTCCATCTCTATATTTTGCTGTGTTGAGTTTTCCTTCTACTCTGATGAGTCCCTCAGTCCCTGCCACTGAAAAACAGCCCCACAGCATGAGGCTGCTGCCAGCACACTTTACTATTGGGATGGTACTCTGCAGGTGATGAGCAATGCCTGGTTTCCTTCAAACATGATGCTTAGAATTGAGGTTAATCTGACCACAGAATGTTGTTTCTCGCAATCTGAGAGTTTTTATCTGCTTTGTTGCAAATTCCAAATGTGTTTTAATGTGTCTTCACTGTGGAGAGGATTGAGTTTGGCCACACCACCATAAAGACCAGATCGGTGGAGTGTTACAGTGATGTTTGTCCTTCTGTAAGTTTCTCCCATCTGCATATATAATCATGGAGCTCAAATAGAGTGAACATCATTTTCTTGGCCACCAGTCTAACCAAGGCCCTTCTCTATCAATTGCTCAGTTTGGCCAGGAGGCCAGCTCTGTGAAGAGATTTGTTGTTCCAAACTTCCTCCATTATGGATCATGGAGGCTACATGTTTCTGTGAACCTTCAGTGCAGCTGAATTTTATTCTGAACTCTTCCCCAGATGTGTGGCTTGACGCAATCCTGTTTCTGAGCTCTACAGGCAGTTCTTTTGACCTCAGGGCTTGGTTTTTGCTCTGATATGCATTCATCTGTTGGATCTTTTATTAAGACATGCGCCTTTCCAAATCACACTCATTCAGTTGAATTTGCCACAGGTTAACTTCACTCAAAGTGTAGTAACATCTACAAGTGATATGAATCCAACTGAGCTAGAAAAGGGTACGAATACCTATGCAATGGAATCATTTATGTGTTTTATTTCTAATAAATTTGCAATGCTGTTATGAACCTGTTGTTTGTTTTGTCATTATGATGTATGCAGTGTAGACTGATGTGGGAAAAAGATTATTTAAAGCAGTTTAACATGCAACGACTTGTTGCCATGTGTGCAAAAATAGTGGTCAATATTGACTGCTCCTATAAAATTGGTAATTTATTTGTGAAATATGAAATTGTAGCTAAATTATTATAAAATACATTAGATGCTATGAAACACCAAAAATCATGTGCATTTATTTTAAGTGTTACTCTCAAAAATGTACAATTTATATAAAAAATTATTAATATTAAAGCATTATTTATAAATAGTTTTGGGACCAGATTTTCTCTCTTTTATCACTAAGGGTGTCTTCAAACCTATTGCACTACAATCCTGAATTACTGAACGCAAAAGCTTGAACATAACACCCAGATGGACAAGTTTATCAAATATATTTTTGATCAAACTGTATTTTGAATTAAATAAATGCATCTTTGGTGAACGTAAGAAACTTCTGTCAAAATTACTATTAATTTTATTAATAATATATTATTTAGAAATAACATTTTTGCACAGTACAGTTTGGGACTAGATTCTTTCATTTTTATGCAACCAAAACTTTCAATAAGAGTGTCTTTAAACCAATTGCATTTCAAACAAGAATTAAAGGGATAGTTCACCCAAAAATGAAAATTCGGTCATTTCTCAGCCTCATGTCGTTCCAAACCCGTAAGACCTTCGTTCATCTTCGGAACACAAATTAAGATATTTTTGATGAAATCCGAGAGCTTTCTGCGTCACCCTAGCACCATGTTGGAGACTATCACGACTGTAATTATTTGAAAATACGACTTTTTGCACTCAAAAAGTATTCTTACAGCGTTAAAAAATTAAAGTTGAGCCACTGATGTCACATTAACTATTTTAACAACGTTCTTACTACATTTCTGTACCTTGACGGAGGGTCAGATAGCTCTCGGATTTCATAAAAAAAAAATCTTAATTTCTGAGGTTGAACAAAGGTCTTACAGCTTTGAAACGACATGAGGGTGAGTAATTAATGACAGAATTTTTAGGTGAACTATCCCTTTAATTAATTTGAATGTTAACATTTTTAATTGAAAGTTTTTGTGGGTCAAATGTAATTCTTAGACAACAGTAGGGTTAATAGTTATTGCACAGTGATACATGCCTCTTAGTTGTGGAGTTCAGGGCCATGTGTGAGTGTGTTTTTAGTGTATTCCTCCTGGAATGTCTGTGGTCGGTGCTTCACTGCCATGATTGAATACACAGATGGAGGACGTTTGATGCAATACTATACAGAGAAGAGCTAACTCAATTATGTCGGTTCAAATGTAGCGAGACTCGGGACTGCTGTCCCCGAGGGACCCAAATCACTCAAAACGCAAATCAGACTGTCCACTTGTCCTCAGCTGGCGCTTCAAGATCATTATTAAGTTCTCATCTGGTGTCTGAGAGGAGGGTTCAGAACTTGGGTTTTACATTGACGCTTTTGCATCTCTCCACAAGCTGCCCGGGAGCAACAAGTGTCAGACTCATGTGAGGAAATGCGGGTTGTTTCTTGTGAACGAGCCCTCTCACAGTCTCAATGGCTCTGAGGTGGGAACATCGGGGTGATGAATAAACCCTGGGGACTTCATCCTCCATTTTGCGACTCAAAAGATGTCTTTCTCTCCCTTCTTCTTTTTAACTTCCATTTTTTTAAGAAAAAAAAATCTGAAGTACTCTAAAAGATTACAATGGCGCCTTGGAGGCCAATTTGAATGTGAATTAGACATGTTGCTATGAGCACCCCAACAACCAGTTAGAGGTACAGAGACACACAGACCTGTGGCTGAATAAAGAGCTCCTTACAGTCTGAGCAAGTCTGGCTCTTTCAGAAGAGGATGGCAGAGTGAATGCAGCCTTACACGGAGGCCACCCTCACTCTCCCCTTCCCTCAGAACTATTCTTCTGTTCCAGTTTCTCTGCTCTCTTGTTCTCTTCTTCCAAGAATTTCCCTCAATCTTCTGAGTGTCCTGAGAAGATCGCCGCTTCTCTCCCCCCTCTGGCTCTAAAGAAAAAATATAGCTGCACACGTCAATCAAGGAGGTCCAAGCCGACTGGAAAAGTGGAGTAAATGACCACAATTGTCAAATCTGAGGGAATAATTCCTGGTGGTAAATTTTTAACTAACTAGATCACATTTGAACAATTTTGAGAATTTTCTGTAATTATAGCTCCCTCTATTTCTAGAAATTAGACATGTGAACGCCAAATGTCCTACGTTCTGTTTTTCATCTGCGGACAACTGAGGTAGCTGGATTTGATTTGACACAATCCTGGATTGTTTGGTTCATCTTAGAGTTGTTGTCAAAGCAACAGGTCTGTAAGGACAAACCTACTGGGAAACAGGATTAGATTGAGGCTTCACTTCTTTCTCTTCAAGAGCACCCTTCTATATCAAACCAAACAGCAAATCTGTCCAACATTTTACTTATTACTAAATAAAATGTTGAAGTCTATACAGAACCAAATTTTAAACTCTGTTCATCAAAGAATGCTGAAAAAGTATCTTGGTTTCCACAAAAATATTAAGCAGCACAACTGTTTTCAGCATTGATAAGAAATGTTTCTTGAGCAGCAAATCAGCAAATTAGAATGATTTCTGAAATATTGTGTGTATCGGCTGCTGATAATTTAATACATTTGCCAACAAAGGGGAAAAAAAAAGAAAAAAATATATATATGGAAAATAGTTACCTTAAATAGCAAAAATATTTCACAAATAATAGTTTTTAATCAAATAAATGCAGGCTTGTGCAAACAAAAAAAAAAAAAAAAAAATCGTACCCAAACTTTTTAACAGTAGTGCAAATATTTTTATATTTTAAGAGCATATGTACGGTCTATAATGGTTTTGAATATTGCTATAGATTGTATGCCCTATCTAATAAATCTGTTTGACCAAATAAAACCTCCAAATGTCAAATGGCTGAAAATTGTTACTAAAAATTAAAAATAATTAATTAAAAATAAATGAATAAACAAAATGGCACATTAAAAGAGTCAGAAGAAAGAAGAACTTGTATTCCAGTTCATTCCATTTCTGAGATCTAAGCAAAAAGTCCATTGTAGTGCCACCTTGTGGCGGATTCTTATAAAATACGACACTATATGTAAACATCTTTTATGTGAAACACCTTATCCAGGTCAGTACTAAATAAAAAATAACATGCACTTTGTATGATCCCTCTTATTTTGGTCAAATAATTAACGTTTTGCAGATTCTGCAAGGTGTATGTAAACATTTGACCCCAACTGTATATATCTGGAAAATCTGCAACACCACTAAATGAGAAAATTCTGAGCTGTTTTATTTGACGCATTTAAATGAATTCACATTTCCTCAAGCTCTTGGATTTAGCACATTCTCTTCTTAAATTAAATTTACTCAGTGTATAAGAGTGTATAACAAGTGCTTGTCCTCTGTTGTGCACTGCATAAAATTAGACAAGGAGTGTTAATCAAGTGTTACTGAAAGTGTGAGTGCGTGTTTAGTTATCGAGGCTCATGAGGAGAGCGGTTCCTCTCTTGATCCAGTGATCATAAGGCACAGCTCCAGACTTCAGATCAACTGCCACCACGAATGACGGGCGACCACTACTGCCGGACCGCACAGGGTAGTAATAGCAGGGACAGGAGTACATATCTGCACACACACACAGCAGAACGTCAACAATTACTCAATGTACTGACATAAAGTTGACAGCTGAATTCAAGAGAGAAGATTCAGTAACACAGGGTTGTGTGTACGACTCACTCTTGGCAACCCTCTTGCGGCTCTCCACGGGTTTGAAGTGGATGGAGGGCATGGGGCAGACTAGCTGCATGGGCTCTGCCTCCACCAGACAGGAAGCTTTCTTATCCCAGCCTGCTCCCTCCAGATACAGCCCCTGGATGAACACTCCATCCTGGAAGAGCAAGGAGAAAAAACAAGAGGTTGAATGCAAAACAAAGACATTGAGAGAAGACGCACAGCGTTCTCCAATACAAGAATTTAACTGGGAAAAAACGTGAGAATATGTTAAAGGGATGGCTCACCCAAAAATGAAAATTCTGTCATTAATTACTCACCCTCGTGTCGTTTCGAACCTGTAAGACTTTTGTTCATCTTCGGAACACAAATTAAGATATTCTTTATGAAAGGACCCTGCATAGACACCAACAGAATAACCACATTCAAGGCCCAGAAAGGTAGTAGGGACATTAATTTTATGAAACTACGAGAATACCTTTTGTGCACAAAGAAAACTAAAATAACGACTTTATTCAACTGTTTCTTCTATTCTTGTAGCTTCATAAAATTAATGCTGAACCACTGATGTCACATGGACTATTACAATGGTGTCCTTACTACCTTTCTGGTACCCTGGAAATCCAGAGGTCTCGCGAGAGCACAATTTGATGCATGTTACTGCATTACGTAAGCAGTTCTGGGAACCAATCAAATCGCTGTATCTGATGTAGGCGGGCCAGAGGCGAGCTAAGCTGATGACGACAGCGGCTACAGATGAACACCAGTTGTTTGAAATGGCTTTGGCCGCTACAATGAACGAGTTAGACTTGGCTTTTCATATAAAAGAGGAACAGAAAACCGCGCTCGAATCGTTCCTTTGCAAGAAGGACGTTTTTGCTGTTTTGCCGACTGGACACGGCAAGAGTTTAATCTATCAGTTAGCTCCGCTGGTAGCTAAGCGTATGGGGCTCACACGGTGTATTGTTGTGATTGGTCGTGGCGTTATCCAATTGCGTGCAGTGAGAGTTTCAAATGCACGCTTGGTTCCGCCCCTCAAGTTAGGTCCTTTTCATTGCTCGATGCCAGACCCTTAAAGGAGAAGTCCGGTGTGATATTGACCTAAAGTGTGTTGAATCATTATACCGAGTGTGAACGTACCTTGCATATCTCATCTCGATTTGTGCCCTGCAGTCCGAAATCTGGGGTTAGTTAGCCGATGCTAACAGCAGGTTGTCAATGAGGGTGAATAGGGCATCGGAGTAGCCTGACATTTAAAACGAGACATTGAGAACTCAGAAAAAGCACCGGTAGTTTATTTACAAGAAGACTAAATTCGTGACTAAATTCAAGATTATCGTGACTAAATTCAAGATGGCGGCGGACGGTAAATTTCTTGCAGGTACTGTCTGTATAAATCTTCTTGTAAATAAACTACCAGTGCTTTTTCAAAGTTCTCAATGTCTCGTTTTAAATGTCAGGGCCCTTGGAAGTCTACCAATGAAGTGTGGAGCTACTTTGTGCCTCGTAAATGGTGTAAAACAGTGATTTATTTACACGGCTACTCCGATGCCCTATTCACCCTCATTGACAACCTGTTGTTAGCATCGGCTAACTAACCCCAGATTTCGGACTGCAGGGCACAAGCCGAGATGAGATATGCAAGGTACGTTCACACTCGGTATAATGATTCAACATACTTTAGGTCAATATCACACCGGACTTCTTCAGGCTACCTTTCTGGGCCTTGAACATGGTAGTTGTGTTGCTGTCTATTCAGGGTCAGAAAGCTCTTGGATTTTATCAAAAATATCTTAATTTGTGTTCCAAGAGTAAAAAAATCTCAATAAACCCCTGCGCTCTCTCAGATCTGGTTACACTTCTTTTACATGTTTCTGATCACAAAAAATGTATCCTGTAAGTTCTGATATGGAAATAAAGATACATTGCTTAAATATTAATTGGGTCTGGGAGTATACAGTCAAGTAAATTAATAAATATTGATGATCCATCCCTTCATAGTAAAAGGATTCATTTGTTCACCAGCTAATTAGCCTTTACCTTAATTAACATTTTATAATAACTTCAATTAGTAGCATTAAAAACATTAAGAAGTACATTTAAATAGTTTTGATTTAATTACATTTAATTGATTTAATTAAAGTTTTATATACACTATCATTCAAAAGTTTGGGGTCAGCAAAACATTTTTTTTTTAAAGAAATAATACTTTTAATACATCAAGGATGCATAATTTAGTAACTTAGTAAAGGCATTTATAATGTCATAAAAATGTATATTAAAAAAAGCATTTCTTTTTGACTTTCTATTTATCAGTTAATCCTGAAAAATGTATCACTTTTTTTAACTTGTAATTGATGCTGGAAATTGCAATTTACATTAAAAATATATATAAAAAATTTAAAAAAAAAGTTTTGGGACAGTAAGATTTTTAATGTTTAAAAAAATATATATTTTCTGCCCACCAAGTCTGCATTTATTTGGTCCAAAGTACAGCAAAAACAGTAAAAATTAAATAGTAAAAATTTTGAAATATTTTTACTATTTAAAATAACTGTTTTCTATTTGAATATATTTTAAAATGTGATTTTTTTCTGTGATTTCAATGCTGAATTTTTAGCATCATTACTCCAGTCACATGATCCTTCAGAAATCATTCTAATATTCTAATTTGCTGCTCAAAAAACATTATTATTAAAACAGCCGAGTAGAATTTTTGTCAGGTTTCTTTGATGAATAGAAAGTTCAGAATAACAGCATTAATCTGATTTAGAAATTGTTTGTAAGATTACCAAATTCTTTATCAATTTTGATCAAAGCAACCTTTGCGAAAAAATTATACTGACTCCAAGCTTTTGAATGATGTAGTGTATACTATAATGTTACAACAGCTTTTTATTTCAGATAAATTTTGATCTTTGGATCTTTTTATTCATCAAAGAATCCTGAAAAAATGCTCAACTGTTTTAAATCTTGATAATAATAAGAAGAAATGTTTCTTGAACAGCAAATCAGCATATTAGAATGATTTCTGAAGGATCGCGTGACACTGAAGACTGGAATTACATTTTAAAATATATTCAAATAGAATGCACATATTTTAAATAGTAAAAATATTTCACAATATTAATGCTTTTGCTGTATTTTAGATCAAATAAATGCAGGCTTAGTGTGCACAAGAGAATTCTTTAAAAAACATTACAAATCTTACTGTCAAAAACTTTTGACTGGTAGTGTGTGTGTGTGTGTGTGTGTGTGTGTGTGTGTGTGTGTACCTGGTATTCATCACGTTGTGGGGACCAAATGTCCCCACAAGGATAGGAGTACCAGTAGATTTTGACCTTGTGGGGACATTTCTCAGGTCCCCATGAGGAAACAGGCTTATAAATCATGCACAATGAGTTTTTTTGATGAAGCAAAAGTGTGCACAATCTCCTGTGAGGGCTAGGTTTAGGTGTAGGGCCATAGAAAATACGGTGTGTACAGTACAAAAACCATTACGCCTATGGAATGTCCCCATAAAACATGTAAACCCAACATGTGTGTGTGTGTGTGTGTGTGTGTGTGTGTGTGTGTGTGTGTGTGTGTGTGTGTGTGTATGTGTGTGTGTGTGTGTGCGTGTGTGTGTGTGTGTGTGTGTGTGTGTGTGTGTGTGTGTGTATATCAAAAACATTTAAAAAATCGTATTGACCCAAAACTTTTAAAAATAATATATTTGAATGTTTATGAACCACTAACAATAGTCAAGAAAATATATTTGTCCTCCCAAAAACTACTAAACAATTAAAAATGTTAGCACAGAGCCCTGGCATGACAGTTTTTCTGCTTTGGAGGCATGCCACATGAGAAGTGAGACAGAGAGAGAGAGCAAGCGAGACTGAGAGAGATGCAAATGTCAGGTGCATCAGCTCCTAATGGACAGCGGATGGCAGCAGTTACTCACCTTGGGAGGGGAAAGCAGATTCTTGTCATCCACAGTGACAGTGAACTCCCAGGATAGAGTGTCTACAGACACCTGCACAGCAAACACAACACTGATATCAGAATCACTGCCAGCAGGAAAAAAAAAAAAAACTCTCTCTCTCTCACACACACACACACACACACACACACACACACGGTTACAGTACTGCCAAGATACGGCCACTTTGAGTGTATCCTCAGTTCTTACTAGCCACCTGTCGGTGTGTGGGGACATTACACATTAGGACATTTGTTTTTCAGTCCATTTGCTACAGAATTGGCTGCCCCGAAGCGTCGCAGGTGTCTCTTGATCATCAGATGCAGCTCATTTTGCTGCTGTGCTCCTGAAGCTATTGAGCAGCTGAGCAGAGTGTGAGCGTGTGAGAACTCCTGTTTGCAGATCCCAAAAGGAACCAAGAATAAACATCCTCACTGGGGCATTAGGAAGGTAATGGAGCAGGACTGTGCAGTGTCCCCTTCAGAACGTGTGAGTAAGTGAATGTGAATGTAATGCGGTAAAATGTGTGACCATCGGTTCGCTGTGATTGAAGTCCATATGAGAAATCTAATACTGCATTTAAAACAGTCCTCTTGGGAAGTTTCCACTTGTGAGTTTGGAAATCGCAATTATCAAGTAATGTGCATTGCATTGATTTTGTTCAGAATAAACACGCAGAGCAATTTCACACTTCTTTCTCTCTCTTTAAATACCCAGGAATATGTTTTAGAGGATAATGCACCAAAATGAAGTGCAGAGGACTGACATTAGCTGTGTAATTGATGCTTTATCTGTCTATTTTATCATTCTTGTGTTAAGACTATTGCTATTGCTTAGACACACAAGCCTCTTGCCTCATAATCTGGCTGTTAATGCAGTTGTACTGCATTTTGTGGCACGATTTATTGAAAGTCATTATTAATAGTACACACAATCAATTGTACAGTTAACATTCACAGTTACAACTTCAGAACAATCAATATGAAATTGCTTCTGCGATGACTGTGTAATTTTTTAAAGGAAGAGTTGACAAAAATCATTATTTACTTAAAAAAAATAATTTTATGTACAAAAAAGATATTTTTTTAAATGCTGCATTGTTGTTTTGACCATACACTGAAAGTCTCCTAGTAAAAAAGTAATAGATTTAAAATGCATTTATTTTATACTAAGAATAGTTCAATACTAACATATTTACTGACATATCATTCAAGACTTACTGATATAAAAATACTGATATAAACTTTATTTGGAGCACTACTTGTGCACAATGTACATTTCTTCATATTAAGCCTACATTATGTTTAAATGTCACTATTGATGAGGATTGTATGATCTTTAAATAATATTGGTCTTTAAATGTGAAATATTTAAAGTGTACCTAAAATATACTTGCAATAGTTCCACTTCCGTACTTCAGTATATTTTATAGTTATACTTCAGCATTACTTTCGCACAATTAAAGCGTACTGAGTACAAAATTAGTTGTTCCAATTTAGCAGAGTTATATACTGCTAAATATACCAGTTTAGTATACTAGACTAAATATACCAGTTTAGTATACTAGACTAAATATACCAGTTTAGTATACTAGACTAAATATACCAGTTTAGTATACTAAAAGTACAATTGCAGGGTATTTTTATTAAAGGGATAGTTCACTCAAATTTACCTCTGATCCACCACTTTGTTTAACTGTCCTGAGCACGTTTACAATAGTAAACACTAAATTGGCCCACTTTCTAGTTTATAAAAGTATACTTAAGTGTACTTAAAGTATAACAGTAGTAAACTTTAAGTACACAACTAGCTTACATCTATGTTTTCAGTTTGTACTGAAAGAATACTAAAAGTGAACTTATAGGTATACTAATAGTTTACCTTTTTATGCATATTTAGTACACTTTGAAGTATAGTCTCAGTAAACTACTATTTTAGTAGTTTTATACAGCAAGTATACTCGTAAGTTTTCTTTAAGTGAACTTTACATCATATTTTAAGGTATACTACTATGTCTATATTAATTATTATTAAATATTCATTTGTATATATTTTGTTATGTGAATATCTGAAAACACAAAACATCAAAAGAAAGAACAGGGTATCTGCTTGTAAACAAACAAACAAAATTCTAGCTTCGTGTATTCTTTTTTATAAACACCTGAATGCAGGTAAGTTTCATTAATATAAAATAAATAAACATTTTGAACAAAAAGCTAAAAAAAAGACTATTCATGATAATCAAAATATACAGTCATATGACAGTCATTATTACCTCTTCATGGGTCGACAATTTATTCCATAATGTTACACAATTTTCCATATAAATGGTTTTGATGCTGTTTTATGTCTGACGATTGTGTTAGATTACATGTGGAGTCATCTGTTGTTTCGTTTTTTTCTTCACTTGTGTTTTGGAAATTCTGTTCAGGAGATGTGTAATAGCACCCCTAGCATATAACAATGAAAACATGGATTCTCAGAGCACTAGTATAGCTCAAATACATTTAGACTTTTTCTAAGTATAAGTCAAGAATACTTAAATGTCATTGTAAGTATATTTCGAGAAATATAGAAAGCACATTTCTGAGAAGTACATAAAAAGTATACTTCCCAATATTTTTAGTTTAAAAGAAGTATACTAATAGCACACTGCAATAAATTTCTTTTTTGTAAGGGTAAGCTTAGTAAGTATAAGAGGACACTAAAGAGTCCTCACCACATGTGTTTGATATCCTGAGAGTGTGCTAAGACTCTGTTAAGTATGTGTGAATATGTATGAGTCTCATGATGTGTTGTTGACTTTATGTGTGTGCGAGTCTCACGTTATTTTGGCGTGCAGAGCTCTGTAGTACAGCGGTGAGGAAGCCCGTAGGGAAGGTGAATCCAGACAGCCAGAAGAGGACAGGAGGGCGAGCAGTTTCCGCCCAGCGAGCAAACTGCTCCACGCGCTGGCACAGGTCCCTCATCCAAGACGCCAAGGGCTTCAGAGACGGATACGCCTAAGGATGGAGAGCATCTCATTACTGATGCGTGTCTTTTTTAGTGGTGTAATTAAAATGATCTTACTGTTCTGCAACAGTATTTGCTCTCAGCAGGAACTTGACACCAGATGAATGAAATCTCGTCAAGGGCAAAACATCAACTTCAAACGGCACAAAATAGCTTAGTGACATCTATCTCCGCTTACAGTAAGGCCTTTCATTGAGTATTGTGTAACTCAGAGTTCAGCTGGTTTATGAGAACTGCCGCTCAAGGCCATTGAGAGAATACAAAGGAAGAGTTTCTGTGGGTTTGGATGAGATGCATTACTGACTGTCATGAAGAATATCTTGAGTGATTGAACCACAGAATATAATATTACGCCTGGACTTGAAAGATTCTTAAACAAGTCTTACATAACCAGTTCAAATTGAGCAATTAAACTTACATAAATCTGACGGTGCAGAACAGTATGGTGCGATGTTTTCTGGAATTCGGAAAAATCCTTCAATGTTATTTTTAGTGTTCAAACAACAAAGATATTTGGATTTGATAAAAAAAAAAGAAGAAGAAGAATCAAACGTGAGTGTGGCTTGTGCCAAAGGAATTAGCATTTCAAACGCAGCGACTGCCACACAGCACTAGGAACATACTCATGATTAGTTTCATTTCACGCTGAGCCATAAAAAACCTTTATGCGTTTAGGTTCTCGCTGGCATGAAAATGAGAACGTTTTGAGATATTTCTAGGCAGAATAAATGCTGACGCTTTTACCCTTTGAAACTGGGACAACATGGAGTGATATAAATGAGGATAAAAGGTTTTGATGGAGTATCTCCTGATGTTTTAATCTGATCTAGCACTCAAGAGCAGTAGTTCCCAAACTTTCCCACCACCCACGCACCAAATTGAAGCTGTGCATAAAAATGGGGTGCCCTAAATAATCCAACAAACCCTTGCTCCCACAACGCAGCAAAGAGGTAGTATAAATGTATTTACAAATTAATCACAGTTGTGGGAACAAGTGCATGATGTCCATTGATTTTCTTAACTAGACAGTTTAAAGACAAATCTGTTCAAACAACCACGTTTCAGCACCACTGAACAATGACTGAAAGAAAAAAACATACAGTCACATACAGTTGAACACTTGATTTTTAATACTGTGTCATTACCTGAATGATCCACAATGTTTTTTTTTTTTTTTTGCTTAATGATAGTTTTTCATGAGTCCCTTATTTGTCCTGCCTGCTGTTTTTCAAAAAAAAAAAATCCTTCAGGTCCCACAAACTCTTAGGTTTTTCAGTATTTTAACCATTTCCAACAATAACTGTATGATTTTGAGATCCATCTTTTCACACTGAGGACAACTAAAGGACTCATATCCAACTATTACAGAAGGTTCAAATGCTCACTGATGCTTCAGAAGGAAACACAATGCATTAAGCAAGGGGTGTACACTTTTTTCATATTCTTTCATTATCCTATTTTCTTTTCATTTAGTACTGCCCTTCAGAAGTTGTCTCCAGGTGGACAAAATAAGGTAAATTTACCCTGATCTTCAAATTTGAAAAGTTTTCACCCCCGACTCTTAATGCATCATGTTTCCTTTTGAAGCATCAGTGAGCATTTAAACCTTCTGTAATACTTGGGAGTCTTTGGTGTGAAAAGATGGATCTCAAAATTACAGTTATTGTTAGAAAGGGTTCAAATACACAAAAATGCTGAAAAACCAAAGAATTTACGGGACCTGAAGGATTTTTTTTGAGAAACAGCAGGCAGTTTAACTGTTCAGGACAAACAAGGGATTCATGAACAACTATCACTAAACAAAAAAAAAAAAAAAACACAGCTGTGGATCATTCAATTCAACACAGTATTAAGAATCAAGTATATGCAAACTTTTGAATGGGGTCATTTTTACAAATTCAGCTATTTTCTTCTCTTGTGGACTACATATAAATGTCTTTTATGTGAAATATTCAGGTCAGTACTAAATAAAAAATAACGTGTTTTGTATGACTCCTCTTATTTTGTTCAAATAATAAACATTTTGCAGATTCTGTAAGGTGTATGTAAACTTTTGACTTTAACTATAGCATGCTATTAGAAATGACAAAAACTGATTAACTGTTCTGCAGAGTTCAGTTAGCCTTAAGGGCACATACATTAATGAACTGAACAGAAATTAATTTGATTTTATTAACATAACCTTGTGCTTTCCATACAGGTTATTAAACTTTTGAACTTTTGAACATCCATTCAAACTCATTATTTCAGTTAACTTTAGTTTTTTATTTTTACTTTTAGATAACAATAGGAACACTTGTGCCAATCTTGTGGAAGTAATAAAATTACTAAAATTAACAGATAAATACACAAACTAAAGCTAAATAGAAATATAAAAGAAACTAATAAAAAGAACAGAAAATTAATACATGTTAACTAAAATAAAAACCGAAAATATAAAAACGAAAGCTTATTTAGGCTTATTTATCATTGGCACCTATGGACCTAAATTTGGCAGTTCATCAAAGTAATGGAGGTTATACACTCTGGAAAATTATACTTAATAAGCAGGGGTATTTAAGCAAAAGTGTTTGTAAAACCCTAATTTAGTTCTGTCAGTAATGCTTGTAATGTCACATTTTATGAATCAATAAGCTAACATGAATGACATCAAAGTAATTTTCCACCATTACATCTGTTTTCTTCAGTGCATCACAGGTTTGAAAGCCTAGAGCTAACTATGAAATAAAGACACCGTGTGAGACATAAAATCTCAATTGTGAGATATAAAGTCATAATTCAGAGACATAAAGCCACCATTACGAGAGATAAAACTGCAGGAAACAAAGTCACAATTATCTTTTTAATTATAAATTTTTCCTCAGAAATGGACTTCCACAGATTAGAAACCACAGATCCAAGGTCAGCGAAAAAGGAACCCCACATTCAATAAATGGTGTGAGTGTTATCTTTTAATAGCCTTTAAGGTCACAACGGGTTATGTCAACAGTGTCAAAGTGACGTATGAGGCCTGACACCTTCACCCCTCACAAGCCAGCAGTTATAAAGAGCATGAAAGAACGGAAGATGGGAGAAAAAAGAGAAATGATGAGTGAAGAACAGCAGAGAGAGTAAGCGGCAAATGAAAGTCATACATCTCAGCGGAGATACAACGAGTCACTGCCAAAATATAACACTGGACAGAGACAGAGGAACTGTGCGTTCAGTGTTAAAGATAGGCTGATGGATGGAGAGAGAAAGAAAGAGAAAAAGAGAACGACAGTAATGAGGCACCGCAGACGGCAGAAGGACAGTCCCAGCTGGAGAGGAAGTCTTAATGGATGCTCTCCACTTATTTTGTAAAAGAGGTACTGAAAGATGGAGAACGAGACAGAATAGAGGCATGCATGGACTGGCATTTGGATCGCTATATAGGCCATTGCTCACTGAAGATCTTCAGGTAAACATGGTTTTGTTTATTCAGTTTATTTGAGGCCAGTTACCCTCAGCAATGAACCAAGAAGCGTACACGCACACAAATCTACATCAGAATAATAAGGCTGTACAGTATCACACAAGGTCGAACATACAAGACTGCCCTTGTTGACCTAAACACACACATCTTGTGGACTGAGACTGGGCAGCTCTCAGTTGATAAACACAAAGAGTGTTTAAACCCAAGATGAGTGCGTGTTTAATCCTCTAAATGTTGCTCTTTTCATCTCATCCTTCACAGAGCAATCCTCTCAACCATTATTTCACACACTCCTGTTGCTCTCCACTGAACACACACCTCTGACCTCACGGCCCACTTTCACACACTCACGCAGGGCTGTATTACAACTACAACATGACCTGGTGTGTGTGATTCATAGAGTTACAAGTCCTGTTCCAAAACCTAGTGAGATGCTTACCCAGATAGCATTCTAAAGGGAGCAGAGGGAGCAAGTGTTACGCTTTAAGATAACTTGTTTTGGCCAAATAGCAAGCATTGCATGTATTTGTGCAGAGAAGGCAATCCCAGATATCTTACTGCATTTTTAATCAAATAAGAGACATTTTTTTTTTTTAAATCTTGGCAAATGGTAGAGTTTAGATGTTCTCTCTTACCTTTTCCCAGAGAGGAGGCACACGGGCATCATGGATATAGTGAAATGTCTCCTCAAGACTGCTGGACATCACAACCAGACCTTTAATGCCTTTCTCTAGCTCTAAGAGAGCCAATCTACACACACATTTAGAACAGTTAGCATGTTTTTTAATCACATTTGACCCTGGACCACAAAACCTTAAGTCTTAAGTAGCACGGATATATTTGTAGCAATCGCCAAAAAAAAATTGTATGGGTCAAAATGATAGATTTATCTTTTATGCCATAAATCATTGGGATATTAAGTAGATATTTTGTACATTTCCTACCGTAAATATATCAAAACTAAATTTTTGATTAGTAATATGCATTTCTAAGAACTTCGTTTAGACAACTTCAAAGGCGATTTTCTCAAGATTTTTGATCAAGATTTTTTTGCACCCTCAGATTCCAGATTTTCAAATAGTTGTGTCTTAGCCAAATATTGTCTTATCCTAACAAACCATACACCAATGGAAAGCTTATTTATCAGCTTTTAGATGATGTAAAAATCTTAATTTAAAAAATTTTACCCTTTTGTGGTCCAGGGTGTGCAACATATATGACTGTTACGCTCTCACACACAGACCTGATGGTGTGCAGAAGTGCATTGTATCTTTGGATCTCCTGCAGCAATACTACATTCAGAGGTGAAAGGTCATCCTTCAGCAACTTCCTAGTGCCCTCATAGTCTATCTCAGCAGGGATCTTTTGCAGAACATCAGCAGAAAGTTCCAAAACCTAAACACAAGTGTCACATACACTGAAAGTTCTTTAAAAATGCCATTAGGACAGTAAATCTAAAATCATTTTTATACACACCTTTTCTTCCCTGCTGGCTCCAGTGCTGGTGGCGTCAGTGCTGGTGACTTGTGGCTGTAGAGACAGCAGTGTGTGGAAGAGTGTTCGAGCCTCTGTGATCTGGCTAGCGATGTCAGCATTGGGGTGTTGTCCAAATAGTTCTGGGTGCTCCAGCGCTGGCAACTGACCAATGTAGTCCACATATGAGGAGTGAGGCCCATCACGAGGAACATAGTAATGGACCAAGGAGGAGACCCTATACACACAGACAAACAGCTTTTAAAGGGGTCATCCAATGCCCATTTTCCACAAGTTAATATGATGCTTAAGGGTACTAATGAAAAGTTTGTAATATATTTTGATTAAAAATTCTCAATGGTAGTGTAAAAAAACAATTAATTTTACCTGGTAAAAAATGCCTCTGTTCTTAGCAAGCGATATCAGTACCTGGCCCTTTAAATTTTATGAACCTCTGCTCACCCCGCCCTTCAGTTCTGTGTGTTTACTGTGGTAAAGAGACGAACGCGGTGTATTTACTGTGTTTACTGTGGTAAAGTGACGAACACGGTGTATTTACTGTGTTTACTGTGGTAAAGAGACAAACGCAGTGTGTGTTTACTGTGGAGACTTGCGTTAACGTTACATCTTAATCATTAACAGGCACTGTTTTAAACCATCTAGCGTTACAAAGCTAAGCTTTATACTGACCCTCGTTTATAAAGCAGTATGGTGAGAAATGATTTGTGTAAACATTAACCCATTTAGGTAGATCGGCGGTCACATTCCCTCAGTGCTGTCAGTTTACTTTTCACTCGGGGCGGGTCTATGCTAAAACACTGCTGTCTATCAACTATCGCAGGAGAGGCCTCTGTGGGTGTTACGCCACAACGACAGGCATCTGAGAACGGCTTGATATGAGAAGGGGCAAATTATTTTACTAAATTAAAAGAAAAATACTGGGCGGATCTTTGTCATTCTAGGGTGGTTGTGTACACACACTCCTAACACACATTTCAGTTCAAACAGCTTGTAAAAGTGCATGTGGCACCCGATGACCCCTTTAAAGAGTAAAAAAAAAAAACCTTAAAGAGCATGTCATATGGGCTTTCAAAAAATTAATTTTTTTAGTTCTGATCATTTGTTGTGAATCCACTACTTCCTAAGAATGTGTGGATTAATGTAGACTGTCATTCTTCTTTCATTGTTTAATAATAAAGAATGTAGACTTATTTTGGTTTACAAACTGTGTTGTTTCATCAGTTAGTCACGTTAGCACTCGGCTAACATATCTACCATCATTGTTCTGCGAAGTGTTTACAGTTTAGCAGCTAAACTTTAGCTGTGGGCACGATTCGCTTGCATTGTATACGGAAAGATCAATCACAACAGACCTGGCCAGCTGACCAATCACAGCAGAGTAGGCTTATGAAAGAAAGGGGTTTTCCGACATTAAGCTCAGTACTGCCTCGAACAAATCATTTCAAAATGATTGCAAAATGATTCTAATATTTTACGTATATTCTGAGAAAACGAATATCCTGATCTTGACTGTTGGCAAGTTCATGAGACTCTATTAGCGCAGCAGTTCACTCTGAATCACCAAAAGCACACAAGTTGTGAAAAATCAAGTTTATGCCTAGAAATCCTTCCAAAAAGTTTCTGTGTGCTTTCTGAGTTGAATACCTCTGGACTGAAACTGACAGTTGACAGATAACTTGTTGTTGAGACGAACACAAGATATATTTACATCAGAAAGAAAGTACATGATTGTATTTCAAGTCACGTTTTTATCAATCTTGATTTTTCACATCTTGTGTGCTTTAACTGGGCGGAGTGAACTGCTGTGCTAAAAGAGTTTAATGAACCAGAGACCAATAGCCAAGGTCAGGATATTTGTTGAATAACATTCAATTTCAGTTTCTTATTCATTAAACCCTACACTACACTTGGAATATGGCACGTGTTGCATTGGACCACTGTTATACTTTTTTGTCTTTTTTAAAAGCTTGATGCTGAACATTTTACACTACCGTTATATTGACATGCAAGTACAGAATTTTCTTTTTATAAAATCTCCTTTTGTGATCAGGCAAAACAGAGCAAGGCAAAATGTTAATTATTTTACCAAAACAAGAGGGATCATCCAAAATACATGTTATTTTAAAATGAGTACTGACCTGAATAAGATATTTCACATAAAAGATGTTTACATATAGTCCACAAGAGAAAATAATAATTGAATTTATATAAATGACCCTGTTCAAAAGTTTACATACACTTTCTTAATACGGCATTGTTACCCAAATGATTTTTTTTTGTTTAGTGACTTTCTTGTTTGTCCTGAACAGTTAAACTGCCTGCTGTTCTTCAGAAAAATCCTTCCTTTTTTCAGCATTTTTGTGTATTTGAAGCCTTTTCAACAATGACTGTATCATTGAGGCAGGGGTTTAAACTTTTAAATTTGAAGATCAGGGTAAATTTAACTTATTTTGTCTTATTTTGAAACATGTAAGTATCTTCTGTAGCTTCTGAAGGACAGTACTAAATTAAAAAAAATATATGATATTTAGGCAAAATAAGAAATTTGTGGGTTTAACTTTTTAACTGGACAAACAAGGAACTCATGAACTATCACTAAATTCAACTATTATTTTCTCTTGTGGACTACATGTAAACGTCTTTTATGTGATATGTATCTTATTCAGGTCAGTACTAAATAAAAAATAACATGCAGATTCTGCAAGGTGCATGTAAACTTTTGACTTCAACTGCATATACTTGTATATATAAGGAATGTCATACCTTTCTGTCATTTAGTTACACTGCAATGAGTGGTTTGTAAATGTTTCAACTTCATAATATTTAACCAAAAATGTGGTGTAAAATGTTAAATAGTTTAACATGCTAAAAAGTTGTTAAAGGTTGCAAAAATGCTTTGTGTTATTTAGTTACATTGGATTTGTTGTGAATAGCATAGGTGCCAAAAGAAAAATCAGCAAAAGTTTGTCAGATTTGGCTCATAAAAATGTAAAGCTGTAGGGCAATTTCATACCCATTCCCAAAATAATACATTCTTTAGTTTTCATCTACAAGTCACATCAAATAACTGATAGTTGCTAAACTGTTTATCACTGAAACTTCACAGATACTGTAATTACTGCCAATGTCTATTCCACCCAACAAGTCCAGTAATCCATGCTATTTCATTTCTATTACTGCCTAAAACTTTAGAGCTGCCTGTGCTGTGCACTCAAGTCACCATGGAGGCACTGATTGAGGGTAATTATAGGATGTGGTTGCTATAGTAACAGATGTTCCATCCATGTATGCAATATTGCTGGGTCCTGAAAGACCAGCAGACTCAGAGGAACTGGAGCCAGACGCTACGAGATTCAACTTTCGGCCCCATGGGGGAGCTGTTGGTCTTCATTAGATCAGGACTGTGGCGGCTGAAGAGGACACACGGGAATCCTCACAGCAGGGTAAAAAGGGGTGTCAGGGATCAAAGTGTGTGTGTGTGATGGCTTGACATATATTCAATGCAAAGTTTGTGTGTGAGAGAGTAATGAGAAGATCTGTCCGTGAGACTGTAAGATTTTCTTGTTCTTTCGCAACCAGGCAAACAGTCTCGCCATATGGGGACGCTCTATCTCTTCAAAATGTTCAAAAATGGGGACTAACAGTGACGATCATACAAACACTAAAGACTTTGTACAGTGTTTGGACCGAACAGAGAGGACATTAGAGATTCTGTGCGTGCGGTTGGGTTTACTAGGCTGGAGTTTGGGGACAAATTCGTCTCCAGAAGTGAGGCAAATCTGCCAAAACTTTACTTTAGGGATATAAATAAATTAAATCATGTTTTTAATCTAATAATGCAGTTTTCTTTAAGATTTAGGATTAGGGTTTGATTAAATTACATTTTTGTACCTGTTAAACAACTTATTTAAAAAAAAAAATATTTATGTCTGTATATGAACTCACTTAAAGAAGGGCGCATCAATCACAGCAGGACAGAAATATTGGTTGATGTAGGTGGTAAGCAGACGCCGGTCCCAGTCATCAGTCACATGTCCTCCATAGTTGATCCCAGCGATGAGGAACTTGAGAGCATCCCAGGGGATTTCCTCATACTCATCCAAATAAAGACTCAGAAGATTCTCACTCACCTGAAAAACAAAGAGAGAGGAATACTTACTGTAAACAATCAGTCTTCACAAACCCATACAGTTGCCAGAGACGCATATGGGTTCACAGATCTCTTATAATATATTTTTAAAGCATGTTTTTTCAATAACGATTTCATAGCCGTAGGCAATACCTATTACATATGCAGCTTATCTTGAGCTTAAAATATTACGCAACATTTAGGCTACAGATGCAAAAGGTGAATACAAAGTTTCATTGAAGGTATGAGTGATAAGATGTATGCTTTCAACTATAATGACTTTGAAAAGCTGCCAAAGTCCTAATAATTTTGAAAAAATGAGTAGTGGAACAACTAAAATAAGGCCTTAGTAGCTGTCTCAGGTATGCAATTGGCTAAAAAGGGGGAAAAAAAGACAAAAAGTCCCCGCCTAAATCAATGTGACTAGATGAGAAGTAGAAGAAAAAT
Organism: Garra rufa; assembly: GCF_049309525.1. Lineage (NCBI taxonomy): Eukaryota > Metazoa > Chordata > Actinopteri > Cypriniformes > Cyprinidae > Garra > Garra rufa. The sequence goes on from NC_133363.1 coordinate 50,206,862, forward strand.
TTTATTTTATTATTAAATTATATATAAAATATATATATATTTATTTATTTTTTATTTTTATTTTTTTGGTGTATGAATACATTTCATGATTTTGAGGACCTGGACCACAAAACCAGTCATAATGGTCATTTTTTTAATCCTCTGAAAGTTTAATAAACAAGCTTTCCATTGATTATGTATAGGTTAGGATAGGACAATATTTGGCCGAAAGACAACTATTTGAAAATCTGGAATCTGGGGGTGAAAAAAAAATCTAAATATTGAGAAAATCACCTTTAAAGATGTCAAAATGAAGTTCTTAGCAATGCATATTGCCAGTCAAAAAATAAGTTTTGATATATTTATGGTAGAAAATTTACAAAATATCTTCATGGAACATGATCTTTGCCTTATATCCAAATGATTTTTGGCATAAAAGAAAAATAGATCATTTTGACCCATACAAAGTATGTTTGGCTATTGCTACAAATATTCCTGTGCTACTTATGACTGGTTTTGTGGTCCAGGGTCACATTTATATTTTTAATGTGTATTTGAATAGCTTTTCCTATACATTAAATATATTTTGGACACGTTTATATTTATTTTTATATGTATTTATTTATTATATGATTTTTTTTTTTTTTTTACTTGTTTTAGATGTAGTATTGTAAAAGATCTAAAAGAGATTGGGTTGTAATCTATATTTGAACACTGACGATTATGTGATACTGAAAAAGTTTGTCTTTGCTCTATGCACTTTTTATACTTTTTGCAGTTTTGTATTTTTATGGCCTTACTTTTAAAGATTTATTATTAAAGGACTTTGTGTGCAGGATTTTATTACTACTGTATTGTAAAATAAATAAATATATATATAGCATAATATTACTGATAATCACAATAAATAAAAATAAATAATTAGTCTTATTTGGGAAGAGGGTTGACAGATATAAGTGACTTGTTCGGAGTTTTTGAGGAAGCTAAGAAATAAATGCACAAATTAATGCCTGAAATACATGTACTTAAAATAGATATGAATATGCAATATTTTACTCAAAATCATACTTTTTTACAAAACTACAGAGAAATCCACATAAATACGGAAAATTCACATCCTTGTCTCTCTTTCTCTTTCTCTACCTCAAAGTCAGAGTCGTTGAAGCTGTAGATAATGTTCCAGCCGAGCTGCAGGAACTTCCTCCTCTCCAGAATGACGCTGTGGAAGAAGCAAAGAGTGAAGAGCAGCTTACGGTATAGCAGCGGCCGTGTGCAGCGTGAGAACTGAGACTCAGACACCCGCTGATAGAGACGCTTCATATTCCACTTGACCCCCTGCAGAGACACACGACCACACACACACAAACCACTTTAATTACAGCACACACACCATTCCAAACATCTGACTATATTGTGCGAAGTGTGTATATGTGTACCCTGGGAGGCTCAGTAGTGATTTTGATGCCCGTCTGCAGGATGGCGATGGGGAATTCTGGGTGAGGGGAGGAGCTTAGCCACAGTCGGAAATCTGGATGACATTCTTGGACTTGTAACTCGTCTACTAGCTTATCCAGCTCACACATCCAAGAGAGAGACAGGTGACAATTAGCCAAGAACACCCAATGACCTGCCAGAGAGAAAGAGAGGTTTGATTAGCAGATTTAGTAAAAGTAAATTAGATTTGACATTTTCTGAAGATAATGTGAGTTGTGCTTGCCGGTGCTAGGGTGTTATGTTTGTCCTTTTTTTTGCTAAGCTGCTTTAAAAATCATTTTTAGCATGTTGCTATGAAGCTGCTAGGTCATTGCTTATTGGCTAAAGACAAAATAGTTTATCCCAAGTCTCTGTGCTATTCATTCACTCTATGATAGTCCCTAAATATCGATCACACCTAGTATTTTGTGACATTACAACCATTAGCATATTTATAGGATTGTCACACAATATCTACTTGGTATTCAGCAACCTGGTGAAGCACTGTTACTCATTTTACGTGTGAAGTCAGTCCTAAATGTCATTTTAGAGACTAGAGACTATAGAGGCCACAGCTAAAAGTACTAAAGCTACAGTAGCAACATTCCTGAATTCAAACTAAATTCAAAGCATGGCACTAGTAGCAACACCAAGGTCATGGGTTCCCAGGAAATGCAAGAATCAATAACATGTATAAGTTGAATGCAATGTAAGTCACTTTGGATAAAAGCATCTGTCAAATGCATAAATGTAAATGCAAGTAACAAACAGTTTAATACTCAGGGTCAGAGAAAGTGTTAAAATTACTTCTGTAAAAGTAAAATAAAACTGCTTTTGGTGCTAAAAGTTGAATATATATAGTACACTACCATTAAGATTTTTTACAAATGAATCTCTTGTGCTTATCAAGGCTCCATTTATTTAATCGAAATTACAGTAAAAAGTGACCCTGGACCATGAAGTCATAAGGGTCCATTTTTTTTAATTGAGATTTATACATAATCTAAAAGCTGAATAATTAAGCTTTCCGTTGATGTGTTTGTTAGGATAGGAAAATAAATGGCCAAAATACAACTATTTGAAAATCTGGAATCTGAGGGTGCAAACAAATCAAAAATATTAGGAAAATCGTTTTTAAAGTCTTCTTAGCGATGCATATTACTAATCAAAAATTACGTTTTGATATGTGACCCTGGACCACAAAACCAGTCATAAGGTTAAATTTTACAAAACTGAGATGTATACATCATATGAAAGCTCAATAAATAAACTTTCTATTGATGTATGGTTTGTTAGGATAGGACAATATTTGGCCGAGATACATCTATTTGAAAATCTGGAACCTGAGGGTGCAAAAAAATCAAAATACTGAGAAAATCACCTTTAAAGTTGTCCAAATTAAGTTCTTAACAATGCATATTACTAATCAAATTACATTTTGATATATTTATAGTAAGGATTTTACAAAAAATCTTCATGGAACATGATCTTTACTTGATGATTTTTGGCATAAAAGAAAAATCAATAATTTTGACCCATACGATGTATTTTTGGCTATTGCTACAAACATACCCCAGCGACTTAAGACTGGTTTTGTGGTCCAGGGTCATATATGTTTACAGTAGGAAAATTACAAAATATCTTTATGGAACATGATCTTTACTTATATTATCCTAATGATTTTTGGCATAACAGAAAAATCAATAATTTTGATACAGTGTATTTTTGGCTATTGCTACAAAAAAAACCTGTGCTACTTAAGACTGGTTTTGTAGTCCAGGGTCACATATTTTTAAAATATTATTATCATTTTCAGCAGCCATTACTCAGAGGTGTAAAGAGTACCTAAAAAACATACCTAAATAAAAGTACAGATATTTACAACAAAACTGACTCAAGTTACAAGTCACCGCACCACAACAGATAAAGTCTGTCTACACTGGACGCAACAAAGTGACCTTTGCAAATCACTTTTTCTGTCGGGGATTTGTCGTGTCGTGCCGCATCTAGTGTAGACAGCATCACTGATTATAATAGGTTCTACTGTATTTTGTTGCACTGCACCGCTTGCATCCGGTGTAGACACAGTGTTAGAGAATCAGATTTTAACAAGTATTTTACTCATACTGAATGTAGGCTCAGCGATGCACTAGTCCTTAACACCTAAGAGAAATGCGGTGAAAAGCAAGAGCTTATTTGTGAGGATCACATATTGGAGCAGACATGGCCTAATGGTTAGAGAGTTGGACTTGTAACCCGAAGGTTGCGGGTTCGAGTATCAGGTCCAGCAGGGATTGTAGGTCTCTCCACCCTCAATACCACGACTGAGGTAAGGCTCTTGAGCAAGGCACTGAACCCCCAACTACTCTCCAGGCGCTGCTGCAATAGCAAATATGGCTGCCCATTGCTCCGGGTGTGTGTTCAAATTCTGAGTATGGGTAGCCACACGTCACATCCTTTCCTTTCCTTATTTTCTAAAATCAAAATGAAACTGAACACCACAATACTGCAATAAATCAAGGTCGACACAACAACTTAAACGTTGGCAAACACTCAAGTGTCAATTAAACTCAAGCACTCAAAAGTGCATAAGTAAACAAATATCCTTCAAAAAGGTCTCATTTATGTCCTCATCTCATATATGAAACACCTGCGATTCAGCAGCTCCTAATGCACTCTAATTACATGAGTAGCCTTGTTGACAAGTTTGGGCAACATCAGTTCTTTTGTAGCAGAAATAAACTGCAGAAAAAGTTAGGTGCCATGCAAAATGTAATGTGCAATTGCATTACTCATCAGAAATGTAGCAAATTTAAGAGTACATATACTTATTCAAAATTGTAGTCAAGTATAGAGTAAAAATGGCTAATATCTATGATACTCCATTTAAATGCTAAGTAGCCAAAAAATAACTTAAATACAGTAACTAATTACATTTACTCAAATACTTTAAACCACTGCCATTACTCCAGTCTTCAGTGTAACATGATCCTTCAGAAACCATTCTTATATGCTAATTTGGTGCGTCGCTATTAATTTCAAAGTTGAAAACATAACTAATATAATTTGAGGGTGAACCATAAAGAGATAGCAGAGAAAGCTATAAACAGGGAGATAAATAGTGGCACAAACACAGGCAGGGGGATCACCTCACCATTTGCGACTCCCTCTTTGATCAGCCGCGTTGCGATGGGTGCCTGGCCCTGACCCAGCGAGAGGGCAAAGAAGCGCTGACCCATGCCTGACGTCTCTGCCAGCTGAACCAGGGCTGCCGTTGGGTCCACACCAGGGGACAGCACAAAGATCAGAGGAGTCCTTGTGGTACTGTCTGCTAAAACCTGACACACACACACACACACACACACACACACACACTGGTTTACATGTTTTATGGGGACATTCCATAGGCGTAATGGTTTTCATACTGTACAAACCGTATTTTCTATCGCCCTAACCCTACCCTACACCTAAACCTAGCCCTCACAGGAGATTGTGCAAACTTTTAATTCCTCAAAAAAACTCATTGTGCATGATTTATAAGCCTGTTTCCTCATGGGGACCTGAGAAATGTCCCCACAAGGTCAAAATCTACTGGTATTCCTATCCTTATGGGGACATTTGGTCCCCATAAGGATAGGAATACCAGTAGATTTTGACCTTGTGGGGACATTTCTCAGGTCCCCATGAGGAAACAGGCTTATAAATCATGCACAATGAGTTTTTTTGATGAAGTAAAAGTGTGCACAATCTCCTGTGAGGGCTAGGTTTAGGTGTAGGGTAGGTGTAGGGCGATAGAAAGTACGGTTTGTACAGTATAAAAACCATTACGCCTATGGAATGTCCCCATAAAACATGTAAACCCAACATGTGTGTGTGTGTGTGTGTGTGTGTGTGTGTGTGTGTGTGTGTGTGTGTGTTTGTTGTGGGCATATGTGTCACTCACGGCCTTCATATCGAGAATGGGCGGCTCTACGAACTGAGAGCCCAGGTTATTGATGATGAAAGTCGTGACGCAGAGAGAGACGCGATCCTGTCGGAGAGATCTTACAATCAGCATCCTCTGCAGCTCGTTGCATTTTTTTTGCCATTCTCCTGTGCAGAGAGTAAAAGAATGGAAAAACAAAACAAAGAGGCAGATTGTGGCATTCAGGTCAGGGAGAGAGGGGAGAGAAATGAAGAGGGAAATTACGAAACAAGCTGATAATGTGTTTCACTTCACTGACTTTAAAAGGGGACTTTTCATTGACTTGTATTGTTTTCATATTGCTCTAATGATGTTTCCTATTCCCTAACTAGGAACTTTTTTTACTGGAACTTTAACAGAACTGTATGATTTTTGCTTCTGTTAATAGTATATGCATGTGGACTGAACACCATTATAAATCTCTGACATTGGCTTTGATTACCAAATGAATGGCTTTTATAAATCTGTTCTTTGATTCGCAAACAAATGATTCTTATTAGTTGATTTTTAGGGAATCAAAATCATATACAGCAACCAATGTAATCCAACCAAAAGAACTGAAGGAGCCAGAATCATTCTGAATATGTACAATTCCAAACCCAGTATCCTAAAATTAGGTTCCCACAATGTACGCAAAGCTTGACCCACACACAGACATATATTACCAGGAAGCGATGCTTTCTCTGGTTCTGGATTGGTGTACCAGAGGTGCCAGTCTCGAGGGTACTGCTCAAACGAGGCCATGAGTCCATGGAAATTAGTCAGTTTATCCAGTTCAGTTATGTTGTCCCAGTTAGAGTCCGACAGCCAGCCAGAGCAGGGGTTATCCATCTGTTTCTCCTTATCCAGAACCTAACACACACACCACACAGAATGCTTTATGTAACATGAGGACTTTTTCATTTTTAAACAAGTCAAGACAATCCTTTCTCATAATCCACTTTCAACAACAAAACACACACCAGTCCCCCCCGGAGAAAGAAGCTGTATTCATCAACGTTGAGCTTCCTGGACGCCTCTAGGATCTTGGCACACATGTGGAAACTGAACAGGAGCTTGTGACACTCAAACAGTCCTCGACAGGTGTATCTGGAAACAGATCAAGAGAAATGAATAATTTTAATTAGCAAAGATCCATTGAACTAATCAAAAGTGACAGTACAGACATTGTTACAAAAGTTGAAGTTATTTACATTATAATATTTAACAATATTACCATTTTCATTGTAATTTTGATGAAATAAATTCAGACTTGGTGATCTTAAAATGCTTCTTTCAAAAACATTTAAAACATTACTCCAAAAAACTGCACAGTAACAAAAGTAAAGAGTTTACATACACCTTGCCGAATCTGCAAAATATTAATTATTTGACCAAAATAAAAGGAATCATACAAAATGTATGTTATTTTTTATTTAGTACTGACCTAAATAAGATATTTCACATATAAGACGTTTACATGTAGTCCACAAGAGAAAATAATAGTTGAATTTATCAAAATGAAAATTCTTTGGTTTTTCAGCATTTTTGTGTATTTGAACCCTTTCCAAAAACAACTGTATGATTTTAAGATCCATCTTTTCAGACTGAAGACAACTGAGAGACTCACACACAACTATTACAGAAGGTTCAAACACACACTTGATGCTTCACGCTGGACGAAATGCTTTTCTTACTTCTCAAATTTACCGTTTTAGAAAAAAAAAAAAGCTAAATAATCTGTCAAAGGGGTAAGCAAAAATATCTTATTTCACACAGAAAACAAGATTATTTTTCTTACCCCATTGGCAGATTATTTAGCTTGTTTCAAGCAAAAACACTCTTAATCTTAAAAGACAATAATTTTTACTCGTCTAGAAAATCCTTCTTGATTTAAGAATTTTTAGATATTTTGGACAACAAGACAAAAAATCTAAATAAGAAAAGCATTTTTTGCAGTGCAGAAGAAAAAAACAATGCATTTAGAGCCAGGGGTGTAAACTTTTGAACAGAATGAAGTTGTGTAAATTTTTCTTATTTTGCCTAAATATCAAACTTTTTTTCATTTAGTACTGCCCTTCAGAAGCTACAGAAGATGCTTACATGTTCCCCAGAAGACAAAATAAGTTTTTACCCCCTGGCTCTAAATGCATCGTTTTTCCTTCTGACGCATCAGTTAGTGTTTGAACCTTCTGTAATAGCTGCATATGAGTCCCTTGGCTGTCCTCAGTGTGAAAAGATGGATTTTAAAAATCATACAGTCATTGTTGGAAAGGGTTCACATACACAAAACTGCTGAAAAAAACAAAAAATCTGTGGTACCTGAAGGAATTTTATGAAGAACAGCTGGCAGTTTAACTGTTCAGGACAAACAAGAGACTCATGAACAACTATCACTAAAAAAAAAAATAAAAAATAAAAAACAGCTGTGGATCAATTAGGTAACAACACAGTATTAAGTATCAAGTGTATGTAAACTTTTGAACAGGGTCATTTTTATAAATTCAACTATTATTTATAATCATCTTTTACGTAAAATATCTTATTCAGGTCAGTAATAAATAAAAAAATAATGCATTTTGTATGATCCCTTTTATTTTGGTCAAAAAATTACCTTTTTGCAGATTCTGCAAGGTGTACGTGTGTAAACTTTTGACTTCAACTGCATGTGTATGAGACTCATACACATGCAGTTGAAGTCAAAAGTTTACACACGTACACCTTGCAGAATCTGCAAAAAGGTAATTTTTTGACCAAAATAAAAGGGATCATACAAAATGCATTATTTTTTTATTTATGAGTGCGTGATTTTGTGTTTCTGACCTGTAGACGGCATAAGTGTGATATCTGTTGAGGTTGTTTATCCTCTCCTCCAGTTTGTGGCTGCGGGGGCTGCTCTCTATACTCAGGGTAAACAGGTTGATGTAGGCGTCCAGAGAGAACTGATACATGGGATCTATATAGCCCAGATCATTCAGTACAAAGAACAGGATGGACGCCCTCTGGGCGCAGGGGCGGTAGGCCTGAACACACACAAACACACACAGAGTGGTGTCTATAACTTTATCTGCCTCTCTTGCTATCAACATCCTCATCTCAGCAGTCTTTTTATCTCTCTGGCTTATTCAGAGGCGCAATCTTTAATCCAATCTGGCAACCCTTTCAGCACCCTCCCTCACACCATCTCTCTCTCCTTGACCTCCCCCTCATCCCTCTCTCTCCCTCTCACCTCTCTGGCGGTATCGATTTGGCTCTCGGTCAGTTCGCTGATCTCCAGTTGTTCTGCGACCTCTGTGGCCGTGACTTTGGAGGTCTGCAGGGTGTTCACCAGCTGAACGTCATCCAGCAGGGAGCCGGATGCCTCGTTCAGCAACCTGTACAAACACACAC
>NC_133363.1:50216146-50347100 GCF_049309525.1 Garra rufa
CCAGTCTTAAGTAGCACGGATATATTTGTAGCAATCGCCAAAAAAAACTGTATGGGTCAAAATGATAGATTTTTCTTTTATGCCATAAATCATTGGGATATTAAGTAGATATTTTGTACATTTCCTACCGTAAATATATCAAAACTAAATTTTTGATTAGTAATATGCATTTCTAAGAACTTCGTTTAGACAACTTCAAAGGCGATTTTCTCAAGATTTTTGATCAAGATTTTTTTGCACCCTCAGATTCCAGATTTTCAAATAGTTGTGTCTTAGCCAAATATTGTCTTATCCTAACAAACCATACACCAATGGAAAGCTTATTTATCAGCTTTTAGATGATGTAAAAATCTTAATTTAAAAAATTTTACCCTTTTGTGGTCCAGGGTGTGCAACATATATGACTGTTACGCTCTCACACACAGACCTGATGGTGTGCAGAAGTGCATTGTATCTTTGGATCTCCTGCAGCAATACTACATTCAGAGGTGAAAGGTCATCCTTCAGCAACTTCCTAGTGCCCTCATAGTCTATCTCAGCAGGGATCTTTTGCAGAACATCAGCAGAAAGTTCCAAAACCTAAACACAAGTGTCATATACACTGAAAGTTCTTTAAAAATGCCATTAGGACAGTAAATCTAAAATCATTTTTATACACACCTTTTCTTCCCTGCTGGCTCCAGTGCTGGTGGCGTCAGTGCTGGTGACTTGTGGCTGTAGAGACAGCAGTGTGTGGAAGAGTGTTCGAGCCTCTGTGATCTGGCTAGCGATGTCAGCATTGGGGTGTTGTCCAAATAGTTCTGGGTGCTCCAGCGCTGGCAACTGACCAATGTAGTCCACATATGAGGAGTGAGGCCCATCACGAGGAACATAGTAATGGACCAAGGAGGAGACCCTATACACACAGACAAACAGCTTTTAAAGGAGTCATCCAATGCCCATTTTCCACAAGTTAATATGATGCTTAAGGGTACTAATGAAAAGTTTGTAATATATTTTGATTAAAAATTCTCTATGGTAGTGTAAAAAAACCAATTAATTTTACCTGGTAAAAAATGCCTCTGTTCTTAGCAAGCGATATCAGTACCTGGCCCTTTAAATTTTATGAACCTCTGCTCACCCCGCCCTTCAGTTCTGTGTGTTTACTGTGGTAAAGAGATGAACGCGGTGTATTTACTGTGTTGACTGTGGTAAAGTGACGAACGCGGTGTATTTACTGTGTTTACTGTGGTAAAGAGACAAACGCAGTGTGTGTTTACTGTGGAGACTTGCGTTAACGTTACATCTTAATCATTAACAGGCAGCGTTACAAAGCTAAGCTTTATACTGACCCTCGTTTATAAAGCAGTATGGTGAGAAATGATTTGTGTAAACATTAACCCATTTAGGTAGATCGGCGGTCACATTCCCTCAGTGCTGTCAGTTTACTTCTCACTCAGGGTGGGTCTATGCTAAAACACTGTCTATCAACTATCGCAGGAGCAGCCTCTGTGGGTGTTACGCCACAACGACAGGCATCTGAGAACAGCTCGATATGAGAAGGGGCAAATTATTTTACTAAATTAAAAGAAAACTACTGGGCGGATCTTTGTCATTCTAGGGTGGTTGTGTACACACACTCCTAACACACGTTTCAGTTCAAACAGCTTGTAAAAGTGCATGTGGCACCCGATGACCCCTTTAAAGAGTAAAAAAAAAAAACCTTAAAGAGCATGTCATATGGGCTTTCAAAAAATTAATTTTTAGTTCTGATCATTTGTTGTGAATCCACTACTTCCTAAGAATGTGTGGATTAATGTAGACTGTCATTCTTCTTTCATTGTTTAATAATAAAGAATGTAGACTTATTTTGGTTTACAAACTGTGTTGTTTCATCAGTTAGTCACGTTAGCACTCGGCTAACATATCTACCATCATTGTTCTGCGAAGTGTTTACAGTTTAGCAGCTAAACTTTAGCTGTGGGCACGATTCGCTTGCATTGTATACGGAAAGATCAATCACAACAGACCTGGCCAGCTGACCAATCACAGCAGAGTAGGCTTATGAAAGAAAGGGGTTTACCGACATTAAGCTCAGTACTGCCTCGAACAAATCATTTCAAAATGATTGCAAAATGTTTCTAATATTTTACGTATATTCTGAGAAAACGAATATCCTGATCTTGACTGTTGGCAAGTTCATGAGACTCTATTAGCGCAGCAGTTCACTCTGAATCACCAAAAGCACACAAGTTGTGAAAAATCAAGATTATGCCTAGAAATCCTTCCAAAAAGTTTCTGTGTGCTTTCTGAGTTGAATACCTCTGGACTGAAACTGACAGTTGACAGATAACTTGTTGTTGAGACGAACACAAGATATATTTACATCAGAAAGAAAGTACATGGATTGTATTTCAAGTCACGTTTTTATCAATCTTGATTTTTCACATCTTGTGTGCTTTAACTGGGCGGAGTGAACTGCTGTGCTAAAAGAGTTTAATGAACCAGAGACCAATGGCCAAGGTCAGGATATTTGTTGAATAACACATTCAATTTCAGTTTCTTATTCATTAAACCCTACACTACACTTGGAATATGGCACGTGTTGCATTGGACCACTGTTATACTTTTTTGTCTTTTTTAAAAGCTTGATGCTGAACATTTTACACTACCGTTATATTGACATGCAAGTGCAGAATTTTCTTTTTTAAAAATCTCCTTTTGTGATCAGGCAAAACAGAGCAAGGCAAAATGTTAATTATTTTACCAAAACAAGAGGGATCATCCAAAATACATGTTATTTTAAAATGAGTACTGACCTGAATAAGATATTTCACATAAAAGATGTTTACATATAGTCCACAAGAGAAAATAATAATTGAATTTATATAAATGACCCTGTTCAAAAGTTTACATACACTTTCTTAATACGGCATTGTTACCCAAATGATTTTTTTTTTGTTTAGTGACTTTCTTGTTTGTCCTGAACAGTTAAACTGCCTGCTGTTCTTCAGAAAAATCCTTCCTTTTTTCAGCATTTTTGTGTAGTTGAAGCCTTTTCAACAATGACTGTATCATTGAGGCAGGGGTTTAAACTTTTAAATTTGAAGATCAGGGTAAATTTAGCTTATTTTGTCTTCTGGGAAACATGTAAGTATCTTCTGTAGCTTCTGAAGGACAGTACTAAATTAAAAAAATATGATATTTAGGCAAAATAAGAAATTTGTGGGTTTAACTTTTTAACTGGACAAACAAGGAACTCATGAACAACTATCACTAAATTCAACTATTATTTTCTCTTGTGGACTACATGTAAACGTCTTTTATGTGATATGTATCTTATTCAGGTCAGTACTAAATAAAAAATAACATGCAGATTCTGCAAGGTGCATGTAAACTTTTGACTTCAACTGCATATACTTGTATATATAAGGAATGTCATACCTTTCTGTCATTTAGTTACATTGCAATGAGTGGTTTGTAAATGTTTCAACTTCATAATATTTAACCAAAAATTTGGTGTAAAATGTTAAATAGTTTAACATGCTAAAAAGTTGTTAAAGGTTGCAAAAATGCTTTGTGTTATTTAGTTACATTGGATTTGTTGTGAATAGCATAGGTGCCAAAAGACAAATCAGCAAAAGTTTGTCAGATTTGGCTCATAAAAATGTAAAGCTGTAGGGCAATTTCATACCCATTCCCAAAATAATACATTCTTTAGTTTTCATCTACAAGTCACATCAAATAACTGATAGTTGCTAAACTGTTTATCACTGAAACTTCACAGATACTGTAATTACTGCCAATGTCTATTCCACCCAACAAGTCCAGTAATCCATGCTATTTCATTTCTATTACTGCCTAAAACTTTAGAGCTGCCTGTGCTGTGCACTCAAGTCACCATGGAGGCACTGATTGAGGGTAATTATAGGATGTGGTTGCTATAGTAACAGATGTTCCATCCATGTATGCAATATTGCTGGGTCCTGAAAGACCAGCAGACTCAGAGGAACTGGAGCCAGACGCTACGAGATTCAACTTTCGGCCCCATGGGGGAGCTGTTGGTCTTCATTAGATCAGGACTGTGGCGGCTGAAGAGGACACACGGGAATCCTCACAGCAGGGTAAAAAGGGGTGTCAGGGATCAAAGTGTGTGTGTGTGATGGCTTGACATATATTCAATGCAAAGTTTGTGTGTGAGAGAGTAATGAGAAGATCTGTCCGTGAGACTGTAAGATTTTCTTGTTCTTTCGCAACCAGGCAAACAGTCTCGCCATATGGGGACGCTCTATCTCTTCAAAATGTTCAAAAATGGGGACTAACAGTGACGATCATACAAACACTAAAGACTTTGTACAGTGTTTGGACCGAACAGAGAGGACATTAGAGATTCTGTGCGTGCGGTTGGGTTTACTAGGCTGGAGTTTGGGGACAAATTCGTCTCCAGAAGTGAGGCAAATCTGCCAAAACTTTACTTTAGGGATATAAATAAATTAAATCATGTTTTTAATCTAATAATGCAGTTTTCTTTAAGATTTAGGATTAGGGTTTGATTAAATTACATTTTTGTACCTGTTAAACAACTTATTTAAAAAAAAAAATATTTATGTCTGTATATGAACTCACTTAAAGAAGGGCGCATCAATCACAGCAGGACAGAAATATTGGTTGATGTAGGTGGTAAGCAGACGCCGGTCCCAGTCATCAGTCACATGTCCTCCATAGTTGATCCCAGCGATGAGGAACTTGAGAGCATCCCAGGGGATTTCCTCATACTCATCCAAATAAAGACTCAGAAGATTCTCACTCACCTGAAAAACAAAGAGAGAGGAATACTTACTGTAAACAATCAGTCTTCACAAACCCATACAGTTGCCAGAGACGCATATGGGTTCACAGATCTCTTATAATATATTTTTAAAGCATGTTTTTTCAATAACGATTTCATAGCCGTAGGCAATACCTATTACATATGCAGCTTATCTTGAGCTTAAAATATTACGCAACATTTAGGCTACAGATGCAAAAGGTGAATACAAAGTTTCATTGAAGGTATGAGTGATAAGATGTATGCTTTCAACTATAATGACTTTGAAAAGCTGCCAAAGTCCTAATAATTTTGAAAAAATGAGTAGTGGAACAACTAAAATAAGGCCTTAGTAGCTGTCTCAGGTATGCAATTGGCTAAAAAGGGGGGAAAAAAAGACAAAAAGTCCCCGCCTAAATCAATGTGACTAGATGAGAAGTAGAAGAAAAATTTTATTTTATTATTAAATTATATATAAAATATATATATATTTATTTATTTTTTATTTTTATTTTTTTGGTGTATGAATACATTTCATGATTTTGAGGACCTGGACCACAAAACCAGTCATAATGGTCATTTTTTTAATCCTCTGAAAGTTTAATAAACAAGCTTTCCATTGATTATGTATAGGTTAGGATAGGACAATATTTGGCCGAAAGACAACTATTTGAAAATCTGGAATCTGGGGGTGAAAAAAAAATCTAAATATTGAGAAAATCACCTTTAAAGATGTCAAAATGAAGTTCTTAGCAATGCATATTGCCAGTCAAAAAATAAGTTTTGATATATTTATGGTAGAAAATTTACAAAATATCTTCATGGAACATGATCTTTGCCTTATATCCAAATGATTTTTGGCATAAAAGAAAAATAGATCATTTTGACCCATACAAAGTATGTTTGGCTATTGCTACAAATATTCCTGTGCTACTTATGACTGGTTTTGTGGTCCAGGGTCACATTTATATTTTTAATGTGTATTTGAATAGCTTTTCCTATACATTAAATATATTTTGGACACGTTTATATTTATTTTTATATGTATTTATTTATTATATGATTTTTTTTTTTTTTTTTACTTGTTTTAGATGTAGTATTGTAAAAGATCTAAAAGAGATTGGGTTGTAATCTATATTTGAACACTGACGATTATGTGATACTGAAAAAGTTTGTCTTTGCTCTATGCACTTTTTATACTTTTTGCAGTTTTGTATTTTTATGGCCTTACTTTTAAAGATTTATTATTAAAGGACTTTGTGTGCAGGATTTTATTACTACTGTATTGTAAAATAAATAAATATATATATAGCATAATATTACTGATAATCACAATAAATAAAAATAAATAATTAGTCTTATTTGGGAAGAGGGTTGACAGATATAAGTGACTTGTTCGGAGTTTTTGAGGAAGCTAAGAAATAAATGCACAAATTAATGCCTGAAATACATGTACTTAAAATAGATATGAATATGCAATATTTTACTCAAAATCATACTTTTTTACAAAACTACAGAGAAATCCACATAAATACGGAAAATTCACATCCTTGTCTCTCTTTCTCTTTCTCTACCTCAAAGTCAGAGTCGTTGAAGCTGTAGATAATGTTCCAGCCGAGCTGCAGGAACTTCCTCCTCTCCAGAATGACGCTGTGGAAGAAGCAAAGAGTGAAGAGCAGCTTACGGTATAGCAGCGGCCGTGTGCAGCGTGAGAACTGAGACTCAGACACCCGCTGATAGAGACGCTTCATATTCCACTTGACCCCCTGCAGAGACACACGACCACACACACACAAACCACTTTAATTACAGCACACACACCATTCCAAACATCTGACTATATTGTGCGAAGTGTGTATATGTGTACCCTGGGAGGCTCAGTAGTGATTTTGATGCCCGTCTGCAGGATGGCGATGGGGAATTCTGGGTGAGGGGAGGAGCTTAGCCACAGTCGGAAATCTGGATGACATTCTTGGACTTGTAACTCGTCTACTAGCTTATCCAGCTCACACATCCAAGAGAGAGACAGGTGACAATTAGCCAAGAACACCCAATGACCTGCCAGAGAGAAAGAGAGGTTTGATTAGCAGATTTAGTAAAAGTAAATTAGATTTGACATTTTCTGAAGATAATGTGAGTTGTGCTTGCCGGTGCTAGGGTGTTATGTTTGTCCTTTTTTTTGCTAAGCTGCTTTAAAAATCATTTTTAGCATGTTGCTATGAAGCTGCTAGGTCATTGCTTATTGGCTAAAGACAAAATAGTTTATCCCAAGTCTCTGTGCTATTCATTCACTCTATGATAGTCCCTAAATATCGATCACACCTAGTATTTTGTGACATTACAACCATTAGCATATTTATAGGATTGTCACACAATATCTACTTGGTATTCAGCAACCTGGTGAAGCACTGTTACTCATTTTACGTGTGAAGTCAGTCCTAAATGTCATTTTAGAGACTAGAGACTATAGAGGCCACAGCTAAAAGTACTAAAGCTACAGTAGCAACATTCCTGAATTCAAACTAAATTCAAAGCATGGCACTAGTAGCAACACCAAGGTCATGGGTTCCCAGGAAATGCAAGAATCAATAACATGTATAAGTTGAATGCAATGTAAGTCACTTTGGATAAAAGCATCTGTCAAATGCATAAATGTAAATGCAAGTAACAAACAGTTTAATACTCAGGGTCAGAGAAAGTGTTAAAATTACTTCTGTAAAAGTAAAATAAAACTGCTTTTGGTGCTAAAAGTTGAATATATATAGTACACTACCATTAAGATTTTTTACAAATGAATCTCTTGTGCTTATCAAGGCTCCATTTATTTAATCGAAATTACAGTAAAAAGTGACCCTGGACCATGAAGTCATAAGGGTCCATTTTTTTTAATTGAGATTTATACATAATCTAAAAGCTGAATAATTAAGCTTTCCGTTGATGTGTTTGTTAGGATAGGAAAATAAATGGCCAAAATACAACTATTTGAAAATCTGGAATCTGAGGGTGCAAACAAATCAAAAATATTAGGAAAATCGTTTTTAAAGTCTTCTTAGCGATGCATATTACTAATCAAAAATTACGTTTTGATATGTGACCCTGGACCACAAAACCAGTCATAAGGTTAAATTTTACAAAACTGAGATGTATACATCATATGAAAGCTCAATAAATAAACTTTCTATTGATGTATGGTTTGTTAGGATAGGACAATATTTGGCCGAGATACATCTATTTGAAAATCTGGAACCTGAGGGTGCAAAAAAATCAAAATACTGAGAAAATCACCTTTAAAGTTGTCCAAATTAAGTTCTTAACAATGCATATTACTAATCAAATTACATTTTGATATATTTATAGTAAGGATTTTACAAAAAATCTTCATGGAACATGATCTTTACTTGATGATTTTTGGCATAAAAGAAAAATCAATAATTTTGACCCATACGATGTATTTTTGGCTATTGCTACAAACATACCCCAGCGACTTAAGACTGGTTTTGTGGTCCAGGGTCATATATGTTTACAGTAGGAAAATTACAAAATATCTTTATGGAACATGATCTTTACTTATATTATCCTAATGATTTTTGGCATAACAGAAAAATCAATAATTTTGATACAGTGTATTTTTGGCTATTGCTACAAAAAAAACCTGTGCTACTTAAGACTGGTTTTGTAGTCCAGGGTCACATATTTTTAAAATATTATTATCATTTTCAGCAGCCATTACTCAGAGGTGTAAAGAGTACCTAAAAAACATACCTAAATAAAAGTACAGATATTTACAACAAAACTGACTCAAGTTACAAGTCACCGCACCACAACAGATAAAGTCTGTCTACACTGGACGCAACAAAGTGACCTTTGCAAATCACTTTTTCTGTCGGGGATTTGTCGTGTCGTGCCGCATCTAGTGTAGACAGCATCACTGATTATAATAGGTTCTACTGTATTTTGTTGCACTGCACCGCTTGCATCCGGTGTAGACACAGTGTTAGAGAATCAGATTTTAACAAGTATTTTACTCATACTGAATGTAGGCTCAGCGATGCACTAGTCCTTAACACCTAAGAGAAATGCGGTGAAAAGCAAGAGCTTATTTGTGAGGATCACATATTGGAGCAGACATGGCCTAATGGTTAGAGAGTTGGACTTGTAACCCGAAGGTTGCGGGTTCGAGTATCAGGTCCAGCAGGGATTGTAGGTCTCTCCACCCTCAATACCACGACTGAGGTAAGGCTCTTGAGCAAGGCACTGAACCCCCAACTACTCTCCAGGCGCTGCTGCAATAGCAAATATGGCTGCCCATTGCTCCGGGTGTGTGTTCAAATTCTGAGTATGGGTAGCCACACGTCACATCCTTTCCTTTCCTTATTTTCTAAAATCAAAATGAAACTGAACACCACAATACTGCAATAAATCAAGGTCGACACAACAACTTAAACGTTGGCAAACACTCAAGTGTCAATTAAACTCAAGCACTCAAAAGTGCATAAGTAAACAAATATCCTTCAAAAAGGTCTCATTTATGTCCTCATCTCATATATGAAACACCTGCGATTCAGCAGCTCCTAATGCACTCTAATTACATGAGTAGCCTTGTTGACAAGTTTGGGCAACATCAGTTCTTTTGTAGCAGAAATAAACTGCAGAAAAAGTTAGGTGCCATGCAAAATGTAATGTGCAATTGCATTACTCATCAGAAATGTAGCAAATTTAAGAGTACATATACTTATTCAAAATTGTAGTCAAGTATAGAGTAAAAATGGCTAATATCTATGATACTCCATTTAAATGCTAAGTAGCCAAAAAATAACTTAAATACAGTAACTAATTACATTTACTCAAATACTTTAAACCACTGCCATTACTCCAGTCTTCAGTGTAACATGATCCTTCAGAAACCATTCTTATATGCTAATTTGGTGCGTCGCTATTAATTTCAAAGTTGAAAACATAACTAATATAATTTGAGGGTGAATCATAAAGAGATAGCAGAGAAAGCTATAAACAGGGAGATAAACAGTGGCACAAACACAGGCAGGGGGATCACCTCACCATTTGCGACTCCCTCTTTGATCAGCCGCGTTGCGATGGGTGCCTGGCCCTGACCCAGCGAGAGGGCAAAGAAGCGCTGACCCATGCCTGACGTCTCTGCCAGCTGAACCAGGGCTGCCGTTGGGTCCACACCAGGGGACAGCACAAAGATCAGAGGAGTCCTTGTGGTACTGTCTGCTAAAACCTGACACACACACACACACACACACACACACACACACACACACACACACACACACATAGGTTAATGGGTTTTTGACTGTTTCTGTTTTCTAAGTAAATGCTAAAGTCAAAATGCATGCTAAAAAAGCTGAGAGAAAAATGAAAAAGAGGAAAAATCAATTGCATTAAGGTAACCCTAAAGCATATCTGATTTATTCCATGCAGTCTCTCTCTCTCTGTCTAGAGGGAGACGCAGGCCAGACGCAGTGTCGGCTGTTATGCTCCAGAGATCCAGAGAGGTAAGAGTTAAAAAGCATTCAATTTTCTGAGTTCAAAAGCTGAAAATGTCAGGTTCTTATAGAACGGTGTCATTGACAATCTGAGTACATTTCACTTTAATGTAACACAAAACTTTGCAATTTTCACATCTCACCTAAGAGCCACTATGATATAAAGAACAAAAAAAGTTAATTTCTTTGCTCATTGATTCATTTTAATACTAAGCCCTAAGATGAGCAGCCATCTCTGTGTGTGTGTGTGTGTGTGTGTGTGTACCTGGTATTCATCACGTTGTGGGGACCAAATGTCCCCACAAGGATAGGAATACCAGTAGATTTTGACCTTGTGGGGACATTTCTTAGGTCCCCATGAGGAAACAGGCTTATAAATCATGCACAATGAGTTTTTTTGAGGAAGTAAAAGTGTGCACAATCTCCTGTGAGGGCTAGGTTTAGGTGTAGGGTAGGTGTAGGGCCATAGAAAGTACGGTTTGTACAGTATAAAAACCATTACGCCTATGGAATGTCCCCATAAAACATGTAAACCCAACATGTGTGTGTGTGTGTGTGTGTGTGTGTGTGTGTGTGTGTGTGTGTGTGTTTGTTTTTGTGACATATCAGGACACAAATTTGTGTAATAACATGGGTATGACATAGGTATTACAAGGAGAGGGTGACTTATGAGGACATTGCCCATGTCCCCACTTTTCAAAAGGCTTATAAATCATACAGAATATGTTTTTTTGAGGAAGTAAAAGTGTGCACAATCTCCTGTGAGGGCTAGGTTTAGGTGTAGGGAAGGTGTAGGGTGATAGCAAATATCGTTTGTACAGTATAAAAACCATTACGTCTATGGAATGTCCCCACAATTCACAAAAACAAACGTGTGTGTGTGTGTGTGTGTGTGTTTGTTGTGGGCATGTGTGTCACTCACGGCCTTCATATCGAGAATGGGCGGCTCTACGAACTGAGAGCCCAGGTTATTGATGATGAAAGTCGTGACGCAGAGAGAGACGCGATCCTGTCGGAGAGATCTTACAATCAGCATCCTCTGCAGCTCGTTGCATTTTTTTTGCCATTCTCCTGTGCAGAGAGTAAAAGAATGGAAAAACAAAACAAAGAGGCAGATTGTGGCATTCAGGTCAGGGAGAGAGGGGAGAGAAATGAAGAGGGAAATTACGAAACAAGCTGATAATGTGTTTCACTTCACTGACTTTAAAAGGGGACTTTTCATTGACTTGTATTGTTTTCATATTGCTCTAATGATGTTTCCTATTCCCTAACTAGGAAATTTTTTTACTGGAACTTTAACAGAACTGTATGATTTTTGCTTCTGTTAATAGTATATGCATGTGGACTGTACACCATTATAAATCTCTGACATTGGCTTTGATTACCAAATGAATGGCTTTTATAAATCTGTTCTTTGATTCGCAAACAAATGATTCTTATTAGTTGATTTTTAGGGAATCAAAATCATATACGGCAACCAATGTAATCCAACCAAAAGAACTGAAGGAGCCAGAATCATTCTGAATATGTACAATTCCAAACCCAGTATCCTAAAATTAGGTTCCCACAATGTACGCAAAGCTTGACCCACACACAGACATATATTACCAGGAAGCGATGCTTTCTCTGGTTCTGGATTGGTGTACCAGAGGTGCCAGTCTCGAGGGTACTGCTCAAACGAGGCCATGAGTCCATGGAAATTAGTCAGTTTATCCAGTTCAGTTATGTTGTCCCAGTTAGAGTCCGACAGCCAGCCAGAGCAGGGGTTATCCATCTGTTTCTCCTTATCCAGAACCTAACACACACACCACACAGAATGCTTTATGTAACATGAGGACTTTTTCATTTTTAAACAAGTCAAGACAATCCTTTCTCATAATCCACTTTCAACAACAAAACACACACCAGTCCCCCCCGGAGAAAGAAGCTGTATTCATCAACGTTGAGCTTCCTGGACGCCTCTAGGATCTTGGCACACATGTGGAAACTGAACAGGAGCTTGTGACACTCAAACAGTCCTCGACAGGTGTATCTGGAAACAGATCAAGAGAAATGAATAATTTTAATTAGCAAAGATCCATTGAACTAATCAAAAGTGACAGTACAGACATTGTTACAAAAGTTGAAGTTATTTACATTATAATATTTAACAATATTACCATTTTCATTGTAATTTTGATAAAATAAATTCAGACTTGGTGATCTTAAAATGCTTCTTTCAAAAACATTTAAAACATTACTCCAAAAAACTGCACAGTAACAAAAGTAAAAAGTTTACATACACCTTGCCGAATCTGCAAAATATTAATTATTTGACCAAAATAAAAGGAATCATACAAAATGTATGTTATTTTTTATTTAGTACTGACCTGAATAAGATATTTCACATATAAGACGTTTACATGTAGTCCACAAGAGAAAATAATAGTTGAATTTATCAAAATGAAAATTCTTTGGTTTTTCAGCATTTTTGTGTATTTGAACCCTTTCCAAAAACAACTGTATGATTTTAAGATCCATCTTTTCAGACTGAAGACAACTGAGAGACTCACACACAACTATTACAGAAGGTTCAAACACACACTTGATGCTTCACGCTGGACGAAATGCTTTTCTTACTTCTCAAATTTACCGTTTTAGAAAAAAAAAAAAAAGCTAAATAATCTGTCAAAGGGGTAAGCAAAAATATCTTATTTCACACAGAAAACAAGATTATTTTTCTTACCCCATTGGCAGATTATTTAGCTTGTTTCAAGCAAAAACACTCTTAATCTTAAAAGACAATAATTTTTACTCGTCTAGAAAATCCTTCTTGATTTAAGAATTTTTAGATATTTTGGACAACAAGACAAAAAATCTAAATAAGAAAAGCATTTTTTGCAGTGCAGAAGAAAAAAAACAATGCATTTAGAGCCAGGGGTGTAAACTTTTGAACAGAATGAAGTTGTGGAAATTTTTCTTATTTTGCCTAAATATCAAACTTTTTTTCATTTAGTACTGCCCTTCAGAAGCTACAGAAGATGCTTACATGTTCCCCAGAAGACAAAATAAGTTTTTACCCCCTGGCTCTAAATGCATCGTTTTTCCTTCTGACACATCAGTTAGTGTTTGAACCTTCTGTAATAGCTGCATATGAGTCCCTTGGCTGTCCTCAGTGTGAAAAGATGGATTTTAAAAATCATACAGTCATTGTTGGAAAGGGTTCAAATACACAAAACCAAAAAATCTGTGGTACCTGAAGGAATTTTATGAAGAACAGCTGGCAGTTTAACTGTTCAGGACAAACAAGAGACTCATGAACAACTATCACTATTAAAAAACAAAAAAAAACAAACAAAAAAAAAACAGCTGTGGATCAATTAGGTAACAACACAGTATTAAGTATCAAGTGTATGTAAACTTTTGAACAGGGTCATTTTTATAAATTCAACTATTATTTTCTCTTGTGGACTATATGTTATCATCTTTTACGTAGAATATCTTATTCAGGTCAGTAATAAATAAAAAAATAACGCATTTTGTATGATCCCTTTTATTTTGGTCAAATAATTACCTTTTTGCAGATTCTGCAAGGTGTACGTGTGTAAACTTTTGACTTCAACTGCATGTGTATGAGTGCGTGATTTTGTGTTTCTGACCTGTAGACGGCGTAAGTGTGATATCTGTTGAGGTTGTTTATCCTCTCCTCCAGTTTGTGGCTGCGGGGGCTGCTCTCTATACTCAGGGTAAACAGGTTGATGTAGGCGTCCAGAGAGAACTGATACATGGGATCTATATAGCCCAGATCATTCAGTACAAAGAACAGGATGGACGCCCTCTGGGCGCAGGGGCGGTAGGCCTGAACACACACAAACACACACAGAGTGGTGTCTATAACTTTATCTGCCTCTCTTGCTATCAACATCCTCATCTCAGCAGTCTTTTTATCTCTCTGGCTTATTCAGAGGCGCAATCTTTAATCCAATCTGGCAACCCTTTCAGCACCCTCCCTCACACCATCTCTCTCTCCTTGACCTCCCCCTCATCCCTCTCTCTCCCTCTCACCTCTCTGGCGGTATCGATTTGGCTCTCGGTCAGTTCGCTGATCTCCAGTTGTTCTGCGACCTCTGTGGCCGTGACTTTGGAGGTCTGCAGGGTGTTCACCAGCTGAACGTCATCCAGCAGGGAGCCGGATGCCTCGTTCAGCAACCTGTACAAACACACACAAACCAAATGAATGAGTGCAAAATGTGAGACGTGCTAGTATAAATACACTGTTGGTTAGAATTACTGATGTGTTAGTGGCACTTGTATAAAGGTGCTAATGCAGAGCTGTGATATGTGCGAGCGTGTGTGTGCCGCCCACCGCAGGATCTCGTCCTCCAGCTCCTGCAGTTTCCTCTTGCCAGAGGCGATGTTGATCACCAGAGAGTCCTTCTGTTCCTCCAGCTCAGGACGTTCCTTCCTCACGACGATACCCAGCAGCTGGGCCTCCAGACCCTGATGCACACAGAATGATGTTTCATCCTCAAACCCCTCTGTTTCATCCTCAAACACACCTTTTCATTAACATACAAACTGACCTGTTCTTTAACAGCAAAGTTGACGATAGTGGTTTTGGAAGAGATTTCAGGAGTGTAATGTGGATTGGACAATTTGGTAGTCATGTAGAAACGGAATTCAGGACTATATTCCACTTCTTTATCTCCGAGTTTTAACAAGAAACGCCCACCTGCAGAACACACACACACACACACACACACACACACACACACACACACACACACACACACACACAGACACAAGAGAGATGCAATATTTCCACAGATCATCCCTCGTGGGATTTAAACCTACAACCTTGCCAGGCCAAATCTTTAATCACTATGACAAGTTTACTTGCCCTGAGGCTTTTTTCTACAGTTTTTTTAATACAGATTTTTAAAGCTATGATTTGTATGCTTTAAAGATCATTTTATAGCAAAATACTTCAAGGAAAATAACCTTTAATTAGCATTATACCTGTAAATTACACTACACATATTCATATATACACAACCTGAACCCATTACATCCTGCATATCCTGTCATCCTAAGCAATGTTATCAGTCAATTTTGAGTCATGTGTCTATAGAGGGGACTGACCAACTCGTGTGAGTGACTTGTTGAGGATAGGTGCAAGTGAAGGATCTAGCTCCTCTTGGACATTCTGCAAAAGAACCGGGGAACCAAACTGCACCGCGTTCTCCAGGATTCGTAGAAAATCCGGCATCTGCAGGTCTATTACCTTCAACCCCTGAGAGAGAGAGACAACATGAGACTAGAAGAGAACATGAAGGACACACAGAGGACGAGATAAGGACAACAACTAAGAAGAAAAAAGCAAAGGTAGCAGAGAGGATAAATATGATTCAAAAGTGATAAATGGACATTGAAGAAAGAAAATGGGATGTGAAAGAGATGGAGAAGAGCTGGAGGAGGCAGAAAAGAGGCTTCTGCTCTGTCATTTTGTTATTGTTCGTAAATGTCAACGTTTAACTGTAGCGTATGAACGGCACTCGCCGCTCCAGACACTCACCACTACAGATGAGAAAAGACCTGCGAAGAGGAGGAAAAGGTCACAGACAGAGAGAGAGGGGAGGAACAGAGGCTGAAGCTGAACAGCAAATTATCCTGAGAGATGAAACAAAAGTATGTGTCCTCCTATACCTCCTTCTGAACAAGTCTGACAGCCTTTCCACCCATCCATCTATCTATCCTTCTATACATCACATCTATATCTATTGCTCAAAAAAACTAAACCATCTCTGCCCCAGCACAGAGACACAGAGAGCGAATGTATTAATGTGCATCTGTGTTCAAAGGGAGTGATAAATGGAAGGTGTATTCTGCTGAAGGAGAGCAGGTGAGGCGACGCAGCCTCACAGGGGAGGCAGTTTTCAACTCACAGGAGGATTGAGCTTGGAGTTCTTGTATTCTAATTAAGGGCTCTGAAAATGGCTCGTCTCTGGGTTAGACGGTGAGTCATGTGATGAGACATCGTGACTCTGAGCAGGTGATGTTGGCACTGAATGTGGGTTATGTTTTCCTCCACGGAGAAGTAGATCTAACACTGTCTAATAATCACGGCAGTCTCAGTTTCCATTGTTTCTATCCTGCTCTGATGTCTATATCTGTTACCAAGACATTTACAGCAAAATAATGTAGTCTGTGTTCAGTACAAGGATTCTATGAACTTATATATATAGGAATGTGTGTGTGTGTGTGTGTGTGTGTGAGAGAGATATTTACCCGTTTGGACTCCATGTTCTTAATCCACTTTAGTGCCTGTCCTTGAGGGTCCACCATTAGTGGCCAACTGTGGGGAAGGACAGGGAAGAAACATTAACTCTCACTATGAATGCATGTCACATTATCCATAAACAGGCTATTTTCTTAAAATCCATAATCTCAAAATGCCATTAATCTGCTTGGTGTACGTGTGTATGTGTGTGCGAGTATGTGTGAGGGAGGAAATTAGCATTAGCTATAAATGAACAATCAGGGAAAACTGAGCTTACTATTATCTTTAGCTAATTATTCTCCAATCACTATTCATTACCGCTCATTATTCATGAGATATCATCATTATTCTAATTAGCGTTAAGGGATTGGCTCTCTGGGCCTGACCGGTTGCCACGGGTGACGATGACTCCGTTCTCGGTGGAGAAGGCATCAGACGGCAGGCCTTGGATATTCCATTCGCGCACAGCCGTGGGTTTAGACAGGAACATTGCAAAGCTGAACCCCGGAGAACACGGCACCCCCAATTCTCTCACCTAGAGATGAAAAGGGTAGCGGAGGATTCGGGCAAGGACATATGAATGAGAGGAAAGAGGAATGAAGTGTTAGAGCTGTCACCTGCATAATGTCATAATATTCTAACCTGTGAAGTGTGCAATACTATGCAATACTGAGCCAGTATTCAGTGCAAAATTACAGTAACTTACAGCAAGTGCTCTAGACGCATCTGATGTTAGTTGACACATATATCAATAAAAGCCATTAGCACCAAGTTTAAACTGGGTGGTAAAGATGAGCTAAAGCAAGACAGATAGAATGACAATAGACAAACAGAATGACAAAAATTGTCACTGAATCACAGAAAGACATGCAGATAGACTCACTAAAACAACAGAATGATATAATGGCATACAGAACAATAGAACGGTGGAACGATCTTCCCACCACTATCCAGAATGCAGACTCCTTGACAGTTTTCATGCAACTGCTGAAAACCCATCTCTTTCGACACTATTTGACTCAATAATTAAAAAAAAAAATCTTCCCTTTCTAGCCTGTACTTATCTAACAATGCCTGATATATGGTATTATGAGCACTTCCTATGTCAATCTGCCTCTTTAGGATGAATCGCTTGTTGTATTCCCAAATTGTAAGTTGCTTTGGATAAAAGCGTCTGCTAAATGAATAACTGTAAATGTAGAATGATAGAAAAATTAACGAAGAATAAAGCACCAACAGGTGCTGAATTTTCCCAACAGCACAGCAGTAATGACTTCATGAACTATTTTAATACCAAGATAGATACTATTAGAGATAAAATTGTAACTATGCAGCCATCCGCTACAGTATCGCATCAGATATGCTATAAATCTGAGGAACAATTCCATGCATTTTCAACTATAGGAGAGGAAGAGTTGTACAAACTTATTAAATCATTGAAACTGACAACATGTATGTTAGACCCTATTCCATCTAAGCTACTAAAAGAGGTGCTTCCAGAAGTCATAGATCCTCTTCTGAATATTATTAATTCGTCACTATCCTTAGGATATGTCCCCAAAACTTTCAAACTGGCTGTCATTAAGCCTCTAATTAAAAAACCTCAACTTGATCCCAATGAATTAAACAATTACAGACCAATTTCAAATCTCCCTTTTCTATCAAAGATACTAGAAAAGGTAGTGTCCTCACAATTGTGTTCTTTCTTAGAGAAAAATGGTATCTGTGAGGATTTCCAGTCAGGTTTTAGGCCGTATCATAGTACTGAGACTGCTCTTATTAGAGTTACAAATGATCTTCTCCTGTCATCCGATCGTGGATGCATCTCTCTATTAGTACTACTGGATCTTAGTGCTGCGTTTGATACTATTGACCACAATATTCTTTTAAATAGACTTGAAAATTATGTTGGCATTAGTGGTACTGCACTGGCTTGGTTTGAATCATACTTATCTGACCGGCATCAATTCGTAGCAGTGAATGACGAGGTATCATACCAATCACAAGTGCAGTATGGAGTACCTCAAGGCTCAGTACTAGGGCCATTACTTTTTACACTTTATATGTTACCCTTGGGAGATATCATCAGGAAACATGGTGTTAGCTTTCACTGTTATGCTGATGATACGCAGCTCTATATTTCTTCACGGCCTGGCGAAACATACCAATTTGAAAAACTAACAGAATGCATAGTTGAAATAAAAAATTGGATGGCAAGAAATTTTTTGCTGCTAAATTCTGAAAAAACAGAGGTGTTAATTATTGGACCTAAAACCTCTGCATGTAATAACCTAAAACACAGTCTATTACTCAGTGACTGCTCTGTCAATTCGTCATCATCAGTTAGGAACCTAGGTGTGCTATTCGATAGCAATCTTTCCTTCGAAAGCCACATTTCTAGCATTTGCAAAACCACATTTTTTAATCTAAAAAATATATCGAAATTAAGACCTATGCTCACGATGTCAAATGCAGAAACGTTAATCCATGCGTTCATGACCTCAAGGATAGATTATTGTAATGCTTTATTGGGTGGTTGTTCTGCACGCTTAATAAACAAACTCCAGCTGGTCCAAAATGCAGCAGCTAGAGTTCTTACTAGAACCAGAAAGTATGATCATATTAGCCCGGTTCTGTCAGCACTGCACTGGCTCCCTATTAAACATCATATAGATTTCAAAATCTTGCTAATAACTTAAAAAGCCCTGAATGGTTTAGCTCCTAAGTACTTGAGCGAGCTCTTATCATATTATAGTCCCTCACGTCCGCTGCGTTCTCAAAATTCCGGCAATTTGATAGTACCTAGAATATCAAAATCAACTGCGGGCGGCAGATCGTTTTCATATTTAGCGCCCAAACTCTGGAACAATCTACCTAACACTGTTCGGGAGGCAGACACACTCTGTCAGTTTAAATCTAGATTAAAGACCCATCTCTTTAACCTGGCCTACACTTAATACATTTCATAATCCAAATCCGTTAAAGGATTGTTAGGCTGCATTATTTAGGTCAACCGGAACCAGGGACACTTCCTATAACACCTGATGTACTCGTTGCATCAGAAGAAGAATGGCATCTGCGCTAATATTAGTATCTTTCCTTCTTATTCCGAGGTCACCGTAGCCACCTGTATCCAGATCAGACGGTCACTGCAGTCTCCCGGATCTAGTCCGTACCCATCAGCACCCAGAGATATCCTTTACAGTCCTGAATGTCAGCAGAGACCACATCAAAGACAGATCATCAGTGAAGACCTCATCACCTAGACGGCCATCACCTCGACGCAAGACAGCGAAAACCAGATGAGTCCTCTCCAATCTGATTTTGTGGCAACTTGGAACTCTTGCATCTACATTAATATTAGTCTGTTTGTTTCTTATTCCCAGGTCACCATAGCCACCAGATCCAGTCCGTATCCAGATCAGATGGTCACTGCAGTCCCCCTGATCTAGTCCAAACCTAGAGCAGATGGTGGATCAACACCTACAGCCGAATGTCAGCGGATACCGTGTCAACTAGATGAGCCCCAGAGACAGATCATCAGGAAAGAACTCCTACCCTAAACGGCCACCGGCACAAGGCCATGGGAACCAGATGAGTCCTCCCCAATTTGACTTTTTTGCAATATGGAACTCTTGCATTATTATTGACATTTTATTTTATTATTTTAATACTGTAGGTTGCTTTGACACAACTTGTATTGTAAAAAGTGTTGTATAAATAATCTTGACTTGACTTGATAGAAAGACAGTGATAGAAAGACATATAGACAGATAGAAAGACAGATATAAAAATGTAGACAGACAGACAGACAGACAGAAAGACAGATAGATAGACAGACAGACAGAGGAATGGATGGATGGATGGACAGTAGACAGACAAAACGATAGATATATATAAGTAGACAGCCAGCCAGACAGATAGATGATAGAACGATAGATAGAACGACAGCTCGACAGCTCGATCGATAGATAGATAGATAGATAGATAGATAGATAGATAGATAGATAGATAGATAGATAGATAGATAGATAGATAGATAGATAGATAGATAGATAGATAGATAGATAGATAGATAGATGGAAATGTAGACAGAGAGACAGAGATAGATGGAAATGTAGACAGAGAGACAGAGATAGACAGACCAGGGTTGGGGTCAATTCAGGAATGAACTCAACAATTCCAATTCAAAGAAGGAAATGGAATTGGAATTCAACAACAATTACATGAAACAGAGTTGGAATTGAATTGGAATTACAGGAAATGGAATTCAATTCAGGGAAATTCCACTGAATTCCGTTTATTGCAGTTTCTGAGCATTTATTTGTGATTGCATTTAGAGACATACATTTGAACTTTATTTATGATGCTTTACAAATACTAAGTAATATATGAAATAGAGTTGATCAAATGCAAGTAAATAAAAATGAGAACTGTACATTATGAATTAATAATTGAATGACAGTGGTGATAAGTTTCTGGTTGTACTATACATTCTATATATGATTACCACATAATATATGTATGTTCATTCATGTATTTCATTCACTTTTTATTGCATCGAATTATCACCATTTCCTGAAATCTGGCATGTGAAATGATCATGCTTAACATACTAAACATACAGTACTTTGTATTTCTTTTATATGTTTGTTGTTTATGTGATTTACAATATTTAATGTACTATAAACTATTAAGCAAATCAAGTCAAATTATTTTACTTAGCAACTCAAGTGGAATTTAGTGGAATTTATTTGATTTCAATTCTCTTTCCTGACATTCCAATTCAATTCCAATTCCATTTCCTGTCAGCTGCATGCAATTCCAATTCCAATTCCATTCCAGGAAGTGAATTGGAATTTACCATTCATTCTCAATTCAATTCATGAATGGCCCCAAACCTGAGACAGACAGAGGAATGGATAGATGGACAGTAGACAGACAAAACGACAGAACAGACAGACAGACGGACAGACAGATTGACAGATCGATACAATGAGTGAACGACAGAAAGCCAGATAAGAAAGAAAATGAGAAAATTAAAAATGAGACAAGCAAAACAAAAAAGGTAGAATGACAGACAGAAGGACAGAGAGGCAGACAGATACCTGTTTCATCCAGATATTTGTGACCAGCTCATCTCTGTAGTTGGACAGGAAAGGGCCCATGTAGGACAGGAAGGCAGCAGCCAGCAGGCAGTCTCCCACCAGACTGAACATGTTCTTCTCCAGACCCTGAGCATCACACATACTTACAATCACATCAGAGACCCCTGGCTGCATTTTCACATCCACATATAAAACATCAAGGTGACTGGAGGGTGACTGTGTGTGTGTTTGTGCGTACAGCTACTGTCTCCTCCCAGCGAACTCTCTCTCCTGCCAGTCCAGACACCAGCTTGCCGGCCCGGTCCAGTTTGAGCTCCATGTCCTCAGATTTCCTTCGTAGCTCTTCTTTCTGGGCTAGCTTTTCATCATATTGCCGCTTCAGCTGATCCAGTTTCTCTCCTACCTATAGACATGCACACAAACATGTTTTTAGCACTATTTCACTCAAATAGCATTAACATAAAGTCTCACCCACATGTATGCACAAATATAGTGCAGGACAGACTGACACACGCTGACCTCTCTGAGTTTGCCCTGGGCCTCGGCCAGTGAGGCCTGCTTCTCAGCCAGCTGAGTCATTGCTCCATGCAGCCTGGCTCTTTTCGGCTCAACCACCCTGTAGATACGGCCGTATACCTGATATATACACACACAAAGGTATGAGAATATTCAAAATGTTTCAGTGTCAAGGCACCTTTACACCAAGAATGATAACTTTAACAATATCTACAAAAGTTCTCAAACTCTAAAGACACAGTCTGACAGCAAAAATTTCAGAGACATTTTGCAGGCAAAAATGTCCATTATCAATAGTGTTGCACCTCAAACAATAGTCACTTTAAAAGCAAACAATTTGCACGACCAACTTGAACCCAAGCAAAATCTGAGGAACTTTTTCACTCTCACACAAAAATCTTGATCACAAATATTTCTACAGTTTTCATCTGCAATATTTCGCCAAGAAACGGTAGATGTGACCACACCTTTGAAGAATCCACTTTTTCAGAAAAGACAGAAAATTTCCTATGATTTCTATCAGGAAAAATAGGAATCATAGGAATTTCTGTAGAAGCGATTGTTTTACCAGCTGATGAACAATAAAAAAAAAATGAAACCAATAAAAATCCACTCTTCAGCATGAAAGAGAAATTGCAATGGTCTTTTCTTCCCTATTGTGACAATTAAGAGAAACAACTCTTTGAATGGGGGAAAAAATTATATATACACTGCCGCTCAAAAGTTTGGGATCAGTAAGATTTTTAAAGGTTTTTAAAGACGTTTCTTATGCTCATCAATGCTGCATTTATTTGATCAAAAATACAGAAAAAACTGTAATACTGTGAAATATTATTTCAATTTAAAATAACTGCATATGTATTTTAATATGTAATTTATTCCTGTGATACAAAGCTAAATTTCCAGCATCATTAATCATTAATCATTAATCAGTGTCACTTTTTCAGTGTAAATTTTTTTTTTTAATTGAGATATTACATTATAAATAAGCTTTCCATTGATGTATGGTTTATTAGAATATTCGACCGAGATACAACTATTTAAAAATCAGGAATCTGAGGGTGCAAATTATCCAAATGAAGTCCTTAGCAATGGATATTATTAATCAAAAATTTCGTTTTTGATATTTTTACAGTAGGAAATTTACAAAATATCTTCATGGAGCATCATCTTTACTTAATATCCTAATGATTTTAATGGCATAAAACAATCTATTTTTGGCTATTGCTACACATATATCCATGCTTCTTAAGACTGGTTTTAAGGTCCAGGGTCAAATATATGTTTTGTTCTGATTTTGTCTATTTGGAATTGATTGGATGGCTGTCATTTTCTAATTAATGCGATCTGATGTAAGTGACAAGTTGCTGGAGTGAAGAATTTATTGCCCAGTCACTGCGCTGATGCACACATCATTAGAGACAAGATATCACTGTGAGGGGGATTTATAATGAACACTAAAATATTACATAAAAAATAAGATACACAATAAGAATTGTCAAATTTAGACTTCATGGTGACTTTGAAGGGCTTTGAATAAACTATTGGTACCTATGGTTATGTGGTTCAAATGATTTTTTTTTAGTTTTTGAACTTTGGAATTTTTCTTTTTTTTTTATAACAAGGGCAGCAAAACAGCATTCTGGTGTCGTAACTGTTGTAATTGTTCATGATTACCATACCTCCATGGCCCTGACCCACATGCAGAGGGACTTTGCAGCAAGCGAGACCCGTCCGATGATCTCAGGCTGGAAGTCGGGCTGCGTGCAGTACTGTCCAATGGTCTTCAGCACACGGTCGGAGATGTTGTCCTTATCAAAATTCACCAACTGCTTAATGAAGTTGCCCTCTCCTAAAACAAATGGCTTGAATTCAGCCTCAGGCAAGCACATATTTCATTTTTTTTTCTCTGCAATCTGTTCTGTGGTTATGCTTTCTACCGCATTGTGCTGACCTTTTTAAATATATCCTGGCATGCTAATGAATCACCCAACCCTCCCCTTTCTCTGTTCGGCTCATGTGATTTTGGTTATACAGTAGTCTGGTATAGATTTCATGCCTGAGCCAGTGCCTGAATCCATGTGTGACATCAGTGTGATGGAGTGATTTAATAAAGATCTGGAACTTTCTCTTTCTCGTACCCAGTTGTCTCTTGGCCTCTGCCCAAGTTGGATCACATCCTCTGAGGATCATAACTGCCTGCATGACGGTTTCCACAAGAGCTGGAGGTCTGCCATAAGACTTGATCTCTGTCATATCTTTCTTATTCAGCGACTCCAGAGCCTGAAGACAGTCCAACAAGATTACCAGAGTTTTTTCATGTGCTGATGAAAACATTATGTATCACTTATTCAGTGCACACTGTAGCTGTATGATGTCGTATTGAAAGTAATAGTCGCATGAATGCAAAATGACCTTCATGGCTTCCTCTAGGGCAGGAAGTGCTTCATCTAGGTCTCTCTGAGCGTTCTCAGCCATGGCCTTACACTTGATTTCTTCTGCTTCTATTTTCTCACTGTGAGCACCCACCGCCTACACAAAGACACACATTAAGAAACACACCAATCTTAGAAGGTTATAAATATTCCAAGAATCAATGCAAAAAACAACACATATATACGCACACAGACACATATCATTTCACCAAACAAATATCAATATGCAATAACAAAAAAAGAGGATTGCTGATATCCAGCCATATTCACAATGTTCAATAAATAGTATGTATTTTAAATATACAGTGGTGTGAAAAAGTGTTGGCCCCCTTCCTGATTTTTAATTTTTTTGCATGTTTGTCACACTTTTAATGTTTCAGATCATCAAACAAATTTAAACATTAATCAAAGATAACACAAGTAAACACAACATGCAGTTTTTAAATGAAAAATCCAAACCCACATGGCCCTGTCACAAAAGGTCACAAAAGACCCCACATCTAACGAACTGCCTCACTTAAGGTCAGTGTTCATGACTCCACCATAAGATAGAGACTGGGCAAAAATGGCCTGCATGGCAGAGTTCCAAGACAAAAAACGCTACTGAGCAAAAAGAACATAAAGGCTCGTCTCAGTTTTGCCAGAATAAATCTTGATAATCCCCAAGACTTTTGGGAAAATACTCTGTGGACTGACGAGACAAAAGTTTAACTTTTTGGAAGGTGTGTCCCATTACATCTGGCATAAAAGTAACAGCATTTCAGAAAAAGAACATCATACCAACAGCAAAATATGGTGGTGGTAGTGTGATGGTCTGGGGCTGTTTGCTTCTGGACCTGGAAGACTTGCTGTGATAAATGGAACCAAGAATTCTGCTGTCTACCAAAAAATCCTGAAGGACAATGTCCGGCCATCTGTGCGTGACTTTAAGCTGAAGCAAACTTGGGTTCTGCAGCAGGACAATGATCCAAAACACACCAGCAAATCCACCTCTGAATGGCTGAAGAAAAACAAAATGAAGACTTTGGAGTGGCCTAGTCAAAGTCCTGACCTGAATCAAGATGAGCGGGCCAAAATTCCTGCACAGCGCTGTAACAGACTCATTGCAAGTTATCGCAAGCGCTTGATTGCAGTTGTTGCTGCTAATGGTGGCCCAACCAGTTATTAAGTTTCACACAGGGCCATGTGGGTTTGTAATTTGTTTTCTCTGCATGTTGTTCACTTTTGTTATCTTTGATTAATATTTAAATTAGTTTGATGATCTGAAACATTAAAGTGTGACAAACAAGTAAAAAATAAAAAATCAGGAAGGGGGACAACACTTTTTCACACCACTGTATATATTCTATTACATTTTATAATAGAATAGAATAAAAGTCTTTTGTGCTTAATATTACATGGTTAACTTGTTTGAAAATCGTCATCTTTTGGTTTGTGTCAAAAAAAAAAAGAGGAGTTCCTTTTACAATGAAGTCATGATTATGTAATATTTAAAATAATTCAAGGTTAATTTTCCACAAAAATAACTATATCACAATGTATAATGTTACCATGACAAGTTGTAATTATTCATACCATAATATAAGAGTTTGGTCATACCTTTCACCCCTAATAAAGAGCCTCAACATTAGACAGACTGACACACGCACCTTCTGCTGTTCATCTGCCTCTCTTTTCTGCTGCACAATGACAACCAGATATTCCTCACACTGTTTTTGGAACTCAGCCACTTTCTTCTTGGCCTCCTCCAGCTCTACAGACATGGCCTCCACCTTACTGCGTGTGTCGTCGATCTTAAACAAGCCATTCCTCAACTTAGACACCTGCTCTCCGAGCTCACCACGCTTTTCAGACAGCAACCTGAGAAAAAAAGAGAATGTTTTAGAATAAATACTTAGAGTTACCATTAACAGACAACAATAAAATGGAAACAGGAAATCTTTTAAATCTTCATAGCAGCTACAAAACGTACAACAGGAAAGATAAATTGACAAAAATGTTTGATTCCTACTTCTTGTATCCAGAAACCAGCTCCAGGTAGTTGGTGGGTGTGACGTAATTGTGTCTCTTCAGTTCTACTTTCATCCTGTGAGAGAACTGGGCCACAGACTGGTGCACGGTCACAAAGATACTTGCAACTTTAGTCTGGATCTGTGAAGCCACCAGAGAAACGACAAGATGTGGCAGCCTTGGTTTTTAAAACAAACCTTGCACAAGGTCACAACAGAAGTATGATAAACCCAAACTAATTCCTAGAACAACCTAAAGCAAAACTAGGCTTGAACTCACTCAACAGTATAAACAACAGTGTCTCAATGGAGAACCTCAAGTTAACCTGATTTGTAGTTCAAAAACAGTGAGCAAAAAGAAGCAAGGTTTGTATGACATCTCTCTCAAAGGAAACAAAAGATCCACACAGAGATGAAGGATGAGAGAGTCAGAGACTCCTGATGAATCTCGACACTTGAAATTCAATTAAACTATGATTCAATAACAGCTACTGAGAGATGAAGTACCTCAAAAAGACTACAAATTAAAGCCCAGGGGTGAGTGTCACTGATTTTATTGGACTTGTAGAGTGTCTGAAAGGAATATTCTAAGTTGAAAGTTACTCGACAAATTTAAAGGTGCACTCAGTAATTTGTGCCTCTTTAAACTATAGTTCATAGTTACACTATAGTTCAGATATTTCAAGAAGTATCTTATGCTCACCAAAGATGCATTTATTTGATTAAAAATATTGTATACAAAACAGAAATATTGTTCAATATTGTTGCAATTTAAAATAACTGTTTTCTATTTCTACATATTAAAATTTATTTATGCCTGTAATGGCAAAGCTGAATTTTCACCATTACTCCAGTCTTCAGTATCACATGATATTTCAGAAATCATTCTTACATGCAGATTTGGTGCACAAGGAACATTTATTATTATTATTATTATTATCATCAATGTTGAAAACAGATGTACTGCTCAATGTTTTTGTGGAAAACTGTGGTATGATTTTTTCAGGAATTATTGATGAATAGAAAGTTCAAAAGAACAGGCTTTATTAAAATTTAATAGAATAAAACAGTTTTTTAAATAAATAAATAAACATTTACTGTATGGAAGCCCGTTTCCGCCACTGCACAAAAAATAAAAAAAGGAAATTTCAACTTTCAATCTCACAATTTTGACTTTTCCTCGCAATTGCGAATTTACATGTCAGAATTTGTGATTCTTAATTCTGAGAAATAAAGTCAGAATTGTGAGATATAAAATTTAAAATTCTGACTTTTTTCTCAGAATTACGAATTGTGAGATAAACGCAAAGAACATATCAGTCTTTTTTCCCCTCAAAATTCCACCTTTTCACTCGCAATTGCAAGTTTATATCTCATAATTCTCAGAAATGTGAGAAAAAAATATAATTTTTTTATAATTTATAATTTACAACTGTGAGTTTATATTATACAATTCTGAGAAAAAAAACAGAATAAGAAGTTTATATCTTGCAATTCTGACTTCATTTCTTAGATTTGTAAGTTTATATCTCACAATTCAGACTTTATAACTTGCAATTTCGAGTATACAGTAGTCAACATTCGAAGTGGATCAAAGCCTTTCATCAAATTTGTCCTAAAACCAAAAAGAATACCCATTCTTATCTTAGGACAACTTTTGATTAACTTTTTTGATCCACTTCGAATGTTGACTACTGTATATCTCACAGTCTGAGAAAAAAAAGTCTGATTTGTGACAGAAGTCGTTATAACATTTAAAAAAATTTTATTCAGTGGTGAAAACACTGAATAAAGTGAGCTTCCATAATACTATCACGTTCGATGTACAAGATAATGACCTTGGTTATACTGGCTGTTGTTTTTATTAATATTATTATTTATTTTTATTATTATTATATATATTTTTTTAATTTTACATTTTTGTAGTTATAAGGTAACCCATAATATTTCATATATGTGACCCTGGACCACAAAACCAGTCTTAAGTCGCTGGGGTATATTTGTAGGAATAGCTAAAAATACATTGTATGGGTCAAAATTATTGATTTTTCTTTAAGTAATTAAGTAAAGATCATGTTCCATGAAGATTTTTTGTAAAATTTCTACTGTAAACATATCAAAATGTAATTTTTGATTAGTAATATGCATTGTTAAGAACTTAATTTGGACAACTTTAAAGGTGATTTTCTCAGTATTTTGATTTTTTTGCACCCTCAGATTCCAGATTTTCAAATAGATGTATCTCGGCCAAATATTGTCCTATCCTAACAAACCATGCATCAATAGAAAGCTTATTTATTGAGCTGTGTGTTTTACAAAACTGAGTGTATACATCTCAGTTTTGTAAAATTTAGCCTTATGACTGGTTTTGTGGTCCAGGGTCACATATTTGTGTGTGATACACTGACAGCATTTGTAAATCAATCGTTTGATTGTCTTTATGTTGATGTCTCACCCCATCCTCGCTCCCTAGAGAAAGTCCATCCAAGCATCTTTCTGCTACTTCCAACAGAGCATCCCGTGGCCATTCAGAGAACCAGTCTATCGTTGTGCAGTTCACAAGGGCTGGGTACTGTCGAATACGGTTCCTAAACAAATAAACACACACAAGCAAACATAGCCATAAACCGTCTATTATGTAGACAGTTCAAGATGGTTTGCATTGATTTGTCACAAACACTAATATCACCCACCAGTCCAATCATGCTTATTAAAGTCAGACCACTGCCAGACCAATCAGAGTGAGCAGTTAGATGATTTGGGCTGTCATATTTAATGAGTCAGGGGCCTAAGGGTCACATTACGCACAACCGCCTCCTTCATGTGACGGCAGATGCAAATGAGTGATTAACGAGAACATTTCCCATGCATGGTTCTATAGTGCTGCAAGTGTGACAGGCATAATTACAAAGCAAGAATGTTTTTGCCAGCCGGCGTCTGGGGGCCAGTGAGCAATGTACTGCGTCTACTTATCGCCGTCTCTCATTTAACCTAATATTTACCTGCATTATAGATCTTCCTTGTTATTTTCATTGTCATTTATTATCAATATTGATTTGGCACATTATAACTATGGTCTGCAGCTAAGCTGCTACTGCTCTGGCAATACAAACGCACTGTTGTTCGTCATGCCAATAAAGCCCCGGAAGCTGAAACTTACTGAGACACAGCAAGCTAAAGACGGAAAAGTAAACAGAAAAAAAGAAATGGGAAGCCAAATTTACTATTTTTTATGAAGGCACTTGCAAATTTATGACAGCACACGCTAAAGAGATTGTAGATGGAGGACAGAGCTTTGTCTTCCTGATGTGTGTGAAATGACAGTGGCATAGAGGTTTACTCCCGTCGTTTCCTCTAATTTCACACAGTTGTATCTCTCATCCACTTTGACTCGCACACTGAGTCGGTTGATTCATAAGCAGCTATACTGTGCGCGGGTCTGTTCGGTTAAACCGTATATTGCCATTCACTGTGAATCAAGCCTGCAGAGAGAGATCTTAAGCCATGAGAAGCCACAGGATGGATCTCAATGCTAGCATGGTAATCAAGGCTGACTCACTATTTGAGCATGTTAGATTATAAGCAGTCGGCATGCATGTGTGCTGTATTACAGTGAGCTATTGAATCCACACACATGGGATTTTGTGGAGACTGAATGCTGAAGTGGTGGTGGGTTACAGTCATGCCTTTGCATTTGATATCCAAACTAGTACAGTATTACTTTGCCTGCCACACTATGAAGGACACTGATTGCATTTTCACGTTGTCTTTATCTACAGTCCTTTATGTTCATTCTTAAAACCAATTGCCACAGTGCTTAAAGGGATAGTCCACCCAAAAAGGAAAATTCTGTCATTAGATGAGAAGTTCACTTCCAGAACAAAAATGTAGATAATTTACTCCCCCCCTTGTCATCCAAATGTATGTCTCTCTTTCTTTAGTCATAAAGAAATTGTTTTTTGAAAATAAACATTTTAGAATTACTGTGGTGCCCCCGAGTTTGAACTTTCAAAATGCAGATTAAATGCAGCTTCAAAGGGTTCTAAATGATCCCAGCCGAGAAAGAAGGGTCTTATCTAGCAATTGGTTATTTTCTAAAAAATATGGACAATTTATATACTTTTTAACCTCAAATGCTCATCTTGTCTATCTCTGTCTCAACTCTGTGTATTTCAGTTCTGTTTCATTCCTACTGACCGCCAGAGGCAGTATGAATACTTTGGATTATCGCAGCGCCTGCCAGATAGGTCGAGAGATTATACCAACAAAGTCACGTAGTGACATATGCTGAGCTCTGGGGAATTATAAACCACAGTAACTCAGCACTCCGCCTCTTTCGCTTTCTCGCCTGATTGAGATAGGTCGTTCTTAGTTAAGTGATTCACGCTGTCAAGTGCAGCTTACAAGAGCCGCGAGATATCGTCCTCACAAGCTGTGTCAGCGCACTTCTATGCATTTTCAAAGGATTTGGAATTCTTCAGCAGCAGTTTTGGTGAGTTTTTTATTATTTTTCTGTTTGTTTTGTCGGTAACACCCTGTGTCTCTCGGTGCAATCCGGTGACTGGTGTTATCCGCGCCTATAAGTTAGCGGTCTACCGTTAACATAATCATTATATATTCCATTGTTTCGAGTGTTGTTGTTCCTTGAATTTTAGTTTATACACTGCCCTTGGTTCGATCCATCAGCCATTTAGTTATATATTTTTTCTCTTCACGAGTTTTTTGTTGACATTACCTGTCGGTTTTATCCGGAGGAATCGTTTTTTTTTCTTGAGCTTTCAGTCTAACTTAGTTGTGTGATTACCATCTCTCCGCTTGACCTTACGGTGCTATCCGAGGGTGTTAATAGTAAGAAGCTATGTCTATGGTTTTCCATTGACTTGTAAGCTGTGCCCTAATAGTCTTCTCCTGGACGACGACCATGAAATCTGCCCGTCGTGTTTGGGCGTTCAACATTTGAAAGAGGCTCTCACGGACCCGTGTCTGCACTGCAGTCTCTTACCCATGTCGGAACGACGGCTCCGTCTGGCTGAGTTAGATCATAATTCAGCAGTGAAACTCGGGCAGTTAGATGTAAACCCTCCGCGCTCCAAGAAACGCAGGGCGTCTGCTGCAGCCGGCGCTGCCCCCCTGTCTAAGAAGAGGGCCACATCGCAAAGTGACGAACATTTGCGTGTGGAGGAAAATTCACTTTCTAAGACGGTTTCTGTGCTTTCTTCAGAAATGGCTGAACTGAAACGCCTGCTTCATTCACTTCAACCTGTCACATGTGCTGCTCCTGTGAAGCCTACAAAGGAGGATGAGAATGTCCAAAATCAAGAAGCTGGGGAGGAATTTGATTCTCCTTGTTTTTCTGACTTGGATGTGCTCTCTACAAGTGCTTCGGATTCATTTTTTAATGATCATAGGGGTACTGTGGATGTTGTTGTGCAACCCTCACCTCAGGATGTTTTCACTGGTCATCCAACAGCAGAGGGGTCTAGTGAGGGGTCAGTTCAGTCATCTGGACAGATACAGTCTTCTTCTGACGATACTTTAGCTGTGCTCCGAATGGCAATTGCTCGTCTGGGACTCGATGAGTCACCTGCCCAATCTGCTCAAACCAACATTTTTTTCAGACAGCCCACGGCTGCGACTTCTTTTGAGCGGCGCTCAAAAATTGCTAGGATTCTAGCATCTATGCCTGAAGCTGATTCTATCGGGATGGGTCGTGCTCCAGAAATTCTTTCACTGTTAGAGAAGGGAGCCATAGAAAAAGTTCATCCCCTCGTTCAGGGAGACGGGTTCTATTCGACGTATTTTCTTGTTCCGAAAAAGGGCGGTGGGTTTCGCCCAATTCTCGATTTGAGGCATCTTAATTTGTTCCTGAAGGTCCTTCCTTTTCGAATGTTGCACACAGCTGACGTTCTTCGGTCTGTGGCAGCAGACGATTGGTTTGTGAGTGTCGACCTGAAAGATGCATGTACTTTCATGTACCAATTGCTGTTCATCACAGAAAGTTTCTGCGTTTCAGTTTCCAGAATCAAGCCTACCAGTACAAGGTTCTTCCTTTTGGCCTCTCTCTCGCTCCCCGCGTCTTCACAAGGTGTGTGAGCGCAGCTCTATCACCTCTTTGGATGAGAGGCATGTGTATTCTGCCTTATCTGGACGACTGGCTGCTTTGTGCCCCCACAAGACAGCAGGCCATGCAAGACTCCAAACTGCTTTTGAGGCATGTGCAGAAGTTGGGTTTTTCTGTGAACGAGAAAAAGAGTTGTCTCCTTCCAGCACAGACCACTACGTTCATAGGAATGACTCTGAATTCCTGCCTAATGTCTGCCTCCCTGTCTCAGGAACGGGTGACAAACATCCTGCAACTATTGGCTCACTTTCGGCCAGGTGTGTCTCTGCATTACCAGATGGTTCTGCGACTAATAGGGATGTTAATGGCTGCTACGGTGGTGATTCCCCTCGGTTTACTCCACCTCAGACCACTCCAGTTATGGAACAACAGCTTACAACTCAGTCCCACCCGACATCTCCATCGGCTGATAGTAATTTCTCACAGTTGCATACGTGCGTTGAGGCAGTGGAGACAGGTGGAGTTTCTGAAGGCAGGAGTGCCCCTGGGTGTGGTTCCCTCTCGACGGGAGTTAGTCACAACCGATGCTTCCCTCATAGGCTGGGGGCAACATGGAATCGGAGAGGTATTTGTGGACAATGGACACCTACACAGGCCAAAGAACATATCAATCTGCTGGAACTAAGTGCAGTGTTCATGGCTCTAAAGTATTTCTTGCCAGTCCTGGCAGGCCGCCATGTTCTTGTTCGGTCCGACAATACCTCAACAGTGTTCCATCTGAACCACCAGGGTGGCACAAGGTCCAGGAGGTCTCTACAGCTCAATCACGAGATTCTGACATGGTGCCAGCTGCGGCTCGCTTCACTGAGGGCAGCTCATATATCAGGAGCATGCAACCAGACAGCAGATGCTCTTTCCAGGGATTGGTTGGATCCAGGAGAATGGAGGCTTCATCCGGATGTAGTGCAGGAGATCTGGCTACGGTTTGGAAGGGCAGAAGTGGATCTTTTTGCTTCAGAGAAGACCACTCACTGTCGCTTATGGTTCGCAAAGACCGAAGTCTCCAGTCCCTTGGGCCAGGATGCACTGTCTCATGAATGGCCGAGCTGCCTACTGTATGCGTTTCCTCCAATCCCTCTGTTATGGGAGACATTACACAGGATCTCTCTGTGCAAGCACAGAGTGCTACTTGTGGCACCACAGTGGCCTGCCAGACTATGGTTTCCTCTGTTACTGAGACTTCTAACAGGCACTCCGTGGCAGCTTCCCCCCAGAAAGGACCTCCTCTCCCAGCTGGAGGCCAGAGTCTGGCACCCGGACCCAGCTCGTCTGCAGCTTTGGGTATGGCCATTGGGATAAATCCTTTTCTGGAGCATTGTGATCCTGCAGTTATTAACACTATCTCCAATGCTAGAGCTTTTTCCACACGGCAGATTTATGCTTCACGTTGGAAATTTTTCTCTGCATGGTGTGAGGAGCATGCGCTCAATCCTGCAACATGTGACATCCCGAATGTCCTGAGATTCCTTCAACA
Source organism: Garra rufa (assembly GCF_049309525.1). Lineage (NCBI taxonomy): Eukaryota > Metazoa > Chordata > Actinopteri > Cypriniformes > Cyprinidae > Garra > Garra rufa. The sequence goes on from NC_133363.1 coordinate 50,250,365, forward strand.
TTTACTGGAAGAGGGTAGAGCGGCTTCCACATTGAAAGTGTATGTTGCTGCGATTTCTGCACATCATGTTCCAGTTGAGGGATCTTCTCTTGGATCTCACAAGCTTGTCTGCAGTTTTCTAAAGGGTGCACGCCGTCTAAAACCTGCTCGGAATCCTCATTTTCCGGTATGGGATCTACCACTCGTGCTTTCGTTACTTTGCTCATCCCAATTTGAGCCCTTGCAAAGCAGTGACATCAAATGGATATCCTTGAAAACAGTTTTTTTGTTGGCTGCTGCTTCTGCAAAACAAGTTGGTGAGTTGCATGCGCTCTCTGTTAGTGAGTTAGGGGCCATTCACATGTCGCGCCTAAAAACGCGTGGAAAACGCTAGGCGCGCTGCTTTCTTCCTTATCAACAAAGCGTTCGGGCGCTTGCGCTCCGGAAGCGTCTGCCGTTTCTAAGCAACCATCAGCTGCGCTCTAGCTCCAAGCCTATGCGTCTCCATGCATTGTTTCTTCTATTAGCGTCAAAATAATGGGGGCTTGACAAATCATAAAGTTCAGGAAATCCCTGGACCACAATGATGAGCTGCTCCTTCATGTTTCTGCTGAGGTTTCAATGTAACGTAAAAACGTGAAGAAGCTGATTGGTTGGTTCATGTCACGTGACCTGCGGTGCGCTTGCGGCATTCTGAAAAGTTGAGATGTTTTTATCTCGCTTCCATTATGTGCGCACAAGCCGCGCGTCTACATTTGAAATAACGAACTTGAGCGCGCAAAAGACGCTACATGTGAACGGCCCCTTATGCTTGCGTTGGTTTCCAGATAACTCCGGGGTGGTCTTATGGCCCAATCCTTCTTTTCTTCCAAAAGTCCTCCTTCCTCAGTTCATAAATCAGAACATTGAACTGGCTTCTTTTCAGACTACTTCAGGGTCTGATTCGAGTGCTCACCTTTTGTGTCCCGTTCGGGCCTTGAGGTGTTACGTAGACACTACTGCTCAGTTTAGACGTTCAGACCAGTTGTTTGTCTGTTACGGGGGTGTGAAGAAAGGTGCTCCAGTGTCTAAACAGAGATTGTCGAACTGGGTAGTAGAGACTACAGGTCCTTCTTAAAAAATTAGCATATTGTGATAAAGTTCATTATTTTCTGTAATGTACTGATAAACATTAGATTTTAATATATTTTAGATTCATTACACACATTTGAAAGTAGTTCTAGCCTTTTATTGTTTTAATATTGATGATTTTGGCATACAGCTCATGAAAACCCAAAATTCCTATCTCAAAAAATTAGCATATTTCATCCGACCAATAAAAGAAAAGTGTTTTTAATACAAAAAAAGTCAACCTTCAAATAATTATGTTCAGTTATGCACTCAATACTTGGTCGGGAATCCTTTTGCAGAAATGACTGCTTCAATGCGGCGTGGCATGGAGACAATCAGCCTGTGGCACTGCTGAGGTGTTATGGAGGCCCAGGATGCTTCGATAGCAGCCTTAAGCTCATCCAGAGTGTTGGGTCTTGCGTCTCTCAACTTTCTCTTCACAATATCCCACAGATTCTCTATGGGGTTCAGGTCAGGATAGTTGGCAGGCCAATTGAGCACAGTAATACCATGGTCAGTAAACCATGTGTTTTATCAAGGGCAGGGTCAATGCAGCTAGCTATCAGGAGATTTTGGAGCACTTCATGCTTCCATCTGCTGAAAAGCTTTATGGAGATGAAGATTTCATTTTTCAGCACGACCTGGCACCTGCTCACAGTGCCAAAACCACTGGTAAATGGTTTACTGACCATGGTATTACTGTGCTCAATTGGCCTGCCAACTCTCCTGACTTGAACCCCATAGAGAATCTGTGGGATATTGTGAAGAGAAAGTTGAGAGATGCAAGACCCAACACTCTGGATGAGCTTAAGGCCGCTATCGAAGCATCCTGGGCCTCCATAACACCTCAGCAGTGCCACAGGCTGATTGCCTCCATGCCACGCCGCATTGAAGCATTCATTTCTGCAAAAGGATTCCCGGCCAAGTATTGAGTGCATAACTGAACATAATTATTTGAAGGTTGACTTTTTTTGTATTAAAAACTCTTTTCTTTTATTGGTCGGATGAAATATGGTAATTTTTTGAGATAGGAATTTTGGGTTTTCATGAGCTGTATGCCAAAATCCTCAATATTAAAACAATAAAAGGCTAGAACTACTTTCAAATGTGTGTAATGAATCTAAAATATATGAAAGTCTAATGTTTATCAGTACATTACAGAAAATAATGAACTTTATCACAATATGCTAATTTTTGAGAAGGACCTGTATTATACTAGCTTACAAGACAGCAGGAAAACCATTGCCCTCAGGTTTAACTTGTCATTCCACTAGAGCCATCTCATCATCTTGGGCGGCTTTTAGAGGAGTTTCCTTGGCGGACATCTGCACTGCCGCTACATGGGTTTCTCCGTGCACGTTTGCCAGGTTTTATAAGGTTAACGTCGCTGCTCATCATGCCGTGTGCTCGGCGGTTCATCTGGAGCAGCCATAAATTTTGCATCATGTGGGTAGCATTCCTCATGACTATGTTGGTATGTGTCATCCAAAGTATTCATACTGCCTCTGGCGGTCAGTTGGAATGAAACAGAACGCTAGTTACGCATGTAACTGTAGTTCTGTGAATTCCGGATGACCACCAGAGTTCTTCGTCACTCGGAATGCGCGAGAAAGGCGTACCGAGGCGGAGTGCTGAGTTACTGTGGTTTATAATTCCCCAGAGCTCAGCATACGTCACTACGTGACTTTGTTGGTATAATCTCTCGACCTATCTGGCTGGCGCTGCGATAATCCAAAGTATTCATACTGCCTCTGGCGGTCATCCGGAATTCACAGAACCACAGTTACATGCGTAACTAGCGTTCATGACAGTTAGGGTATGTTGAAAAACTCCCATCTCATTTTCTTCTCCAACTTCAAAATCGCCCTACATCTTTGTTTTACCTTTTTTTGTAAAGGCGTTTGACCTTCTTTGCACGATTTCTTTATAAACACTGGGTCGGTACCTTTGCAGCAACGTAGAATGATTTTGAAGTTGGAGGAGAAAATGAGATGGGAGTTTTTCAACCTACCCTAACTGTCTTGAACCAGAGTAAACAGTTCACACAGAGCTAGACAAGATGAAAATTTGAGGTTTAAAAAGTATATAAATTGTCAAGAAAATAAACAATCGTTTCGCTAGATAAGACCCTGCATTTAAACTGCATTTTGGAAGTTCAAACATGGGGACACCATAGAAGTCCACTATATGGACAGAAATCCTCAAATCCTCAAAAAAAAAAAAAAAACTTTTTCTTTATGAATAAAGAAAGAAAGACATGAACTTCTTGGATGACAAGGGGGTGAGTAAATTATATTGTAAATTTATGCAATCATAGTGAATGTCACATTAAAAAACAGTAGCTGATCACATGCCTAATTAAATAAAATTATTAAATTAATTCAGTGTGAATATACAACAATAATAACGTTATTATTTAAATTATAAAATTAAATCAATAAAGAAATAAATTACTATTTTATAAATTACTACACTTGTACTGTAAAATAAAATATAAACAATATTAATAATATTTTTTTATAGAACAACAGTAAAATTAAGCAGCAATTTATTTCATTAGATATATGCAATTCTAATGAATTATACAGAACATTCACATCCCATACAATTTAATTGACAATGTTTGCAATTTATAAGCGATATAAATATTTTATTCCATTTGCACTGTTGTTTATTTCATTTCTTATTGTATGCAGCTTTGCAAATTCTTAGCAATATCAATGCAGTTTTTGTCATACAAATAAAACATGCTAAAACGAAACTGCACCTGAATGGATCTCCTACAGGGCTCATGCACAGCACAATGTGCAGGTTGTTTCGGACGCGCTCTATCAGGTAGTTAAACATGGCGTCTGACGTCTCCAGGATATTGTCCTTCCTGGCCGAGTCTGACAGAGCATTCTGAATCTACACAAAGAAAACATGTTAAAAACCAGCTCTCATTGTCACTTAGAAGACAAACCTACAGTCACACGCATTAAAAATGTATACAAACAACACACCTCATCGAGCTCGTCTGCTTTATAGAGATTGGGCACTTCCCCTGAGCTCAGGATGTTGTTAATGTCTTCAAGGAAGGACTCGTCCACAATCTGTGTGTCATTAAACAGGAACACTGTGGGCTTGTTTTCCACTCCTGTCAGCCGATAGAGCTTTTTAATATCTGTATGGGGACAAGAAATATGTCAAATATTCCATTGAGGCCACACTAAACTGTGCTGTGAAGGCTACAATGTGCATAACATAATAGATCCTTTGGTCCTGAGCACTAGGGCAAGAGGCGTTATTCCTCAGTATTTGGAAACATTTACTACAACATGCCACAGGACAAAATATCAAAGCCTTTGGTATATATCAAAAGAGCTTTATATTCGGATCTGAAATTGAAAGTATAACTCAGCCAACTGCCTGACATTAGTTGGTCTTGAAATACAATTTAACATGGCTGAATGTTCAAATAACTCTTTAAACAAGCAGCTAAATGGCTTTCGATGCTGGTTTGTTGGCATCTCCACTTGGCTACTTAACATTTCCTTGGTCAAGTAGCTGAATTTTGAGAGCTTAATGAGACATTAAGCATATGAAGTAGGTCAAATATGAGATGTTTTAAGAGGCAAACACATTCATGTTTCGATTCTCAGAAATGACACATAATGATTATATGTACATCTTCAATGCACTGTACGGAGTCAAAGTTTACACCCCCTTTCAAAATGTTAATTATTTTACTGAAATAAGAGGGATCATACAAAATGCATGTTATTGTTTATTTAGTACTGACCTGAACAAGATATTTCATGTAAAAGATGTTTACATATAGTCCACAAGAGAAAATGTTGTTGTTGCCTGAATTGAACCCTCTCCAACAATTACTGTATGATTTCTAGATTCATCTTCTCACACTGAGGACAACTGAGGGACTCATATGCAACTACTGCAGAAGTTTAAAATGCTCACTGATGCTTCAGAAGGAAAAATGATGCATTAAGAGCCGGCGGGTGAAACGTTTTGAATTTGAAGATCAGGGTAAATTTTGCTTACTTTGTCTTCTGGGAAACATGTAACTATCTCCTGAAGCCTCTGAAGGGCAGTACTAAACAAATATGATATTAAGGCAAAATAAGAAAAATGTACACATCTCCATTCTGTTCAAAAGTTTTCACTTCCCGGCTCTTTATCCATTGTTTTTCCTTCTGGAGCATCAGTGAGCATTTGAACCTTCTGTAATAGTTGCATATGAGTCCCTCAGTTGCCCTCAGTGTGAGAAGATGTATCTCAAAATCATACAGTCAATGTTGGAATGGGTTCAAATTAGTGGTGGGCATAGATTAATTTTTTTTAATCTAGATTAATCTCACTGTAATCTTGGAATTAATCTAGATTAAAATGGCTAATTTTAATTCTGCCGAAGGCATTCAGAATATGTGTGCTACCCAAATGACTAAAAGTAAGTCTTAGAGAACGGGTTTCTCAAGCCAGGTGGGGCATTAGACCAGGGACTCCTGTTTCCAAAATGCATCACAAACTGCTTGACAATTGCATTTACAACACAATTAACTATCCAAACTTGTTCAAACTATTCCTACACTGCATGTACTTCTGCGTAAAAGGCTTCGCGACGTGCACGTCTGTGTTTTTTAACTCCAACACGCACGTCGCACAGCCTTTTGCGCAGAAGTACATGCAGTGTAGGAATAGTTTGAACAAGTTTATTTTGCCTTAATATCATATCTGGTTGAGATCGACCGATATATCGATTTACCGATATTTTTCCCGATATTTAAGCATTTTACCATAATCGGTTATCGGTTTTGCAATATCGGGTTCACCGATAAATGCCGCCATCTTGTGGGCGTTTTGAGAATTACGCGCATGATCGCCATTGCAGCACGGCGTTTGAGGGGAAACAACAACTGCTTGCACAGGTAAAGTATATTTACTTGCTTTGCTATATTTAATAAACTTTATTTAACATAACAGCTATTAATGCACAAATTAGATGTGTTACTATAAATGACTGATATGTAGTTTATGCAGCTTGGCTCTAAGGAATAAAGACGAACTCACAAAGTCACGCAAGATAATCCGTCAAATCCTGTCACAATAAAGACGTAACTTTTCCATGAATTAAATAATATACAGCCATGAATGGAGCCCTGCACAGGCCTTAAATCTAAGCCCTAGCCCGGCCCTGGCCCCAGACGCACAGGCTGTTGCCCTGCCCTTGTCCAACAGCTTATCAATATTTTTGGGCCGAGTCCGAACCGAAGCCCGTCTTTTTTCCGCCAAACAGCTTATACTGTTACAGCCATTAAACTAGACCAGATTTGTTTTTGATAGAAAGTTTATGTTTTTTTCGTTTCGTTTTTTTATCAGAATAATTTAGAGAAATGTTTGGAGTTTTTTTGTTGTTTTTTAAATGTAAGTTTTAGTTTTTTAAGTGACATCGATATCCAAGCGGTATGTGGTCCACAGTGAGTTTACTCAATTTAACATATCAAATCAACACTTGACTAATCTACAATACAATCCACAGATATAAAACAAGCATCAATATATCACAGTGTTAGATTTAAAGTTTATTATCACCATCTCAGAAAAAAGGCATTTTGATAGAAATTCAAAAATAGAGAGCAGGGCAGACAGCTCTGCTGCGCAAAACCGGAACATGCAAAGTCCCAGTGGTAAAGTAAATGAATAATGAACAAATATATAAAGAATAAATAATAATATAGAAAACTTCAAAAACACAACTTTACCACATGGCTGGAAATCTCTATGCGGCGCAGAGTATGTGAGCGGAGTGGAGCAGCAACAATTTCCCCTCCGCGATTGCGTGTGAATAAGTGCTGTACCTGTTTAAATCATGCTTTCACCTGAAAATATTCAGTATCTAGAAGGAACAAACCAATTCTTTGTGAACTATAATTTACCGCTTACTTGCCTGAATTAAATAAAGTCACTATTGAGCGTCTATATGCTCATCATTCGCCTCGTGAAGTGGCTTCCATTTTGCTGTTCACTCACGGGGTTGATGCTCATGAAATGCTCCAGCACAACAACCGCATATAACTTTTAACAAGATTTACTGAAACACCCCGAATTATATTAACATTTACTATATAAACATCATTCCACTAATAAACATTTTCTAAATAAATATAACTAAGAAATTGAATGCGCTTTGTCAGCACACATTTCATAATCTAGAACGACAAAAACGTTTTTTTTTCTTCAAAAACGTAATTGTGATATAACATAGGCTATCAGAAATTCAATAAAAACTATGTTTTGTTTGATATATTTCAATATTTCAGAATATTACTCAGTAAATTAACATTATACAGCAAATTATTCTTCACTCTTTAGCCTATAAACAGCTTTATAAACCTAATAAAACTGTAGTTTAAAATGAGGCTACATTTCTGCAAAGTTGATGACTCCTGTGCTTGAAGACAGACATTCTACATTTATTTTGCTTATTGGTAATGTTAGTGTTGCTGCTCATGCTTTTCATAAAATATTTTTATTGTTGTAATATGAATATTAAATTTAACATGAAAGACTGCTAACATTCAACACTTTTTTTTTAAGATGACCAAAATAAAAAATAGACAGCAAAGTGAAGTATGGACTTACTTCACTCACTTGAAGATTTTATTTTTGAACATAAACACTTAAGTAACAGTGCACTTCTTGTATTTTTTGCACTTTCAGACCCCTCTATTTATTGGTGTATAAATAAGAGTTTTGATTTGTATGCAAGGAGGGAGTGATTGTTATAAATAAAACAGCTTGTTCAGTTAAGTGGTGTTGTAATCATTGTGTCAAAAACAGAAGTATAATAGTAAATAAATATCGGTTATGAATATCGGTTATCTGGCACATAAACATGCAAATGATTGGTATCGGTATCGGGAATAAAAAATCAATATCGGTCGATCACTAATATCTGGGGCATATTTGTATCATATTTGTCTACCACTAGTTCAAATACACAAAAATGCTGGAAAACCAAAGAATTTGTGGGACCAGATATATTTTTCTGAAGAACAGCAGGCAGTTGAACTGTTTAGGATAAACAAGGAACTCATGAACAACTATCACTGAACAAAAAAAAAAAAAACACAGCTGTGGATCATTCTGGTAACAACACAGTATTAAGAATCAAGAGAGTGTGTAAACTTTCGAACAGTTTTATGCAAAATATCTTATTCAGGTCAGTACTAAATAAACAATAACATGCATTTTGTATGATCCCTCTTATTTTAGTAAAATAATTAACATTTTGCAGATTCTGAAAGGGGAGTGTAAACTTTTGACCTCAACTGTAAACTGTGTGCAGAACTCACCCTCTCTGAATTCCTGTTTGCGGTACTGTTTGGTGACCTCCACCTGAAAGACCGTAAACTTGCAGATGTAGGCGGCAAGTCTGGTTAAACTCTGCCTGCCTGAGCCACCGATACCAACCAGCAACATGTTCCCACGGAGCTGACTGATCACACGCACCAATCGCGTTACTGAGGGGGCAGAAAGAGGGCGCTGTTTGCATCATAAGAATCATAATAATCAGTTCATTTAGTTGCATGAATCATGTGTGTCATTTGGTCAATGCAACATTTACAAACACAAAGTAAAACACATTAAAATGTCAATGCATACAAACACACAGGCACACACCGTTCCTGCAGGAGGCCAAACAAACAACCGATCACAATGGAAACTAATTGGCACAAAACCATAATTAGTTATGAACACGTAGGCATATAAACATACACGTTATGCTTGCTAATTTCGTAATCAATCAGCTATGCGCAGCGGCATGTCATTGAACTGAGTGTTTGTGACGTGAGACGCATTCACCGAGCTGAATGTGAGACTGCTTTAATGTCACAGTGAGGTGTGTGCGTGACAGGATGCATATAAAGCATTCTTATATGCGCCTTTGACAGTAAATGCCTGCGTGCGGGTGAGTGACATATAGGCTGGGGAACCGGCCGCCTAATTATTCTCCCTGCTGAGGGGTTTGTAATGCGGTTGCGTTCTTCTTTGTGGGAATGAAAAGGGTAATTATTCATGTTCATGGGGGATCTGAGGGCTGAAGTGCGTGTGATTTTGAAGAAAGTTATATTTGTGCGAGCACTGAATGAGCAACTGAGGAGATCGGTCACTGAATTATGGCACTCGAGAGTGCACACTGAATCATGGGCATTGTGATGTGGGCATAAGCAAATGCTGAGAGCTGTAATATAACTATCATGAATACTGATGGCTTCAATAGAACACAACTAGTAGAATTTTTATTTTATTTTGTTTCTGTCATCATTCAATGGCTCCTTGATAAGCTATAGAGACAAAAGCAACTGTGCACAATGGTGACAGCTCACAGATTTCCTGTTGTAAGCTCAAGCTTGCAACCCTTTAGCCCAGATCTTGAACCACTATGCTAAACTACTACATTCACTCTGACTGTGACTCTTACCATGCTCTATAGCATCTCTGAAGAGCACCAGGCTCATGGGCACCACACCAGGCGTGAGGTTATAATCCTCCAGCTGGTTCTCCATATGAATCTTAAGAGCTTTAAAGTCCAACAGGTCCTCATACACATGTGGCTCCCTCAGGAAGTCACCTACAATAAAAACACATACAAAGTAAATAATCAATTTTTTATGAAATAAAAATGAAAATAAATAATTTTACAAATTATCTACCAATTTACCAGAGTGTATGGTAAAGAGCATTTCCTAACTGCTTTTATCTAGTAATAAGTAGGCCAGTGGATTAAGTTAGAAGTTAAAAATATCTTAAATATTTTTAACAATTTAGACTTATTTCTTAGAATTGTGTGAAATAAACTCGCAATTGCGAGTTATAAAAGTTCTAAAAAAAAAAAAAAAATCACAATTCTGACATTTTTCTGCAAATGCGAGTTTAATTCTAACTTTATTGCGAGTTATCACACAATACTGAGAAAAATTCAAGAGTACTTTATACTCAGATTTGCAAGTTTGTCTCGCAAGTCTGGCTTTATCACTCGCAATTGTGAGTTATCTCACAATTCTGACTTTATTTCTCAGAATTGCGACTTTATAACTTGTAATTGCAAGTTTATGTCACAAAATACTGAGGAAAAAAGTCAGATTTGTGGGTTTATATCTTGCAATACTGACTTTATTTCTCAGAACTACGAGTTTATTTCTCAGAATTGGCAGTTTATATTTCACAATTCTGACTTTATAACTTGCAATTTTGAGTTTATATCATGCACTTCTCAGATTTGCAAGCTTGTCTCGCAAGTCTGACTTTATAACTCGCAATTGCAAGTTATCACACAATTCTGACTTTATTTCCCAGAATTTTGACGTTATTTCTCAAAATTGTGACATAGTTGTCTCACAATTCTGACTTCATAACTCGCAACTGCAAGTTTACATCACACAATTAAGAAAAATGGCAGATTTGCGAGTTTATACCTTGCAATTATGACTTTATTTCTCAGAATTGTGGCAGTTTATGTCTCGCAATTCTGACTTCATAACTTCGCAATTGTGAGTTTATATCACACAATTCTGAGAAAAATGTCAGATATTTCTCGCAATTTATATATCAGAATTGCCAGTTTGTCTCGCAAGTCTGACTTTAGAATTTGCCATTGCTAGTTTATATCACAATTCTGAGAAAAATGTCAGATGTGCGAGTTCATATCTTGCAATTTTGACTTTATTTCTCAGAATTGTGGCAGTTTATGTCTCGCAATTCTGACTTCATAACTTCGCAATTGTGAGTTTATATCACACAATTCTGAGAAAAATGTCAGATATTTCTCGCAATTTATATATCAGAATTGCCAGTTTGTCTCGCAAGTCTGACTTTAGAATTTGCCATTGCTAGTTTATATCACAATTCTGAGAAAAATGTCAGATGTGCGAGTTCATATCTTGCAATTTTGACTTTATTTCTCAGAATTGCAAGTTTACGTCTCACAAGTCTGACTTTAAAACTTGCAGTTGCGAGATTGTATCACAAAATTCTGAAAATAATGTCTGATTTGCGAGTTTATCTTGCAATTCTGACTTTATAACTCGCAATCACAAGTTTATATCTCACAATTCAGAGAAAAAAAGTCCAAATTGGGAATTTGTCTCATGCAACTCAGAGAAAAAAATGTCAGAATTGTGAGATAAATAGTCGCAATTGCTTTTTTTTTTTTTTTTTTTTTTGAGTGGTGTACACAGGCTTCTATACATAAGAGACCTCAAAGTTTATTTAAAAAATCTTCAGGTCATTCATCCAGTGAAACACAAAATGGCAGTGTGTGTGTGTGTACCAAACAGAGGGGGCTGTTTGTTGGGGCAAATTGTGTGGTAGGGGACATCGAAATGAGAAGCCAGTTTTTCTGATAGAAGTCCAACAAATGTCTCCATGTCTGCATGATCCACCAATCGATCAGAGAAGACCCTGAAACACACACACACAACTTTATTAATTTCTTTTTCTAAAACAAGTATCTGTATGTGCTGGCCTGTGCCTGTTTGTACCTGAAGCACTCATGAATCCAGAGACGGGTGATGCTCTGTTTGGTGTCGTGGAAGTCTTTGTGTGCTCGCAATAAACCCTGGAACACCTGGATTGGAGGACATATTGAACATGCACACAAAGCCTTCAGTCTAATTTTTTGTTAGGTATAAAAAAATAGATTTTTTTTTTTTGTCTGATCAAGTTCAAAAGAAATGCTTTAAGTGTCCTTGCAGTCTCAGATGTTTTCAAATCGTATTCTGAAAAGGGGTTATTTTGTACGACCATGTACGTGTCTCCGATTAAAAGTAAGAGTCTTTTCTGGTCAGTCACTCTTTTTCTGTATCTCGGGCATGTGGTGTTGAAGTGGCAAAGTGGACTGATATGTTTTGTTTCATCTTTCTGGAATCAATCAGTCTGAATCAAAGTGATATTATGCTCACACTGGGTGTACCTAAACCACAATCTGCTCCTTTTCCAGATGAGAGACAATCACACATGATGCATGATGTTAAGTACCTTGGAGATGTCTCTGAGGTTGAAGAGATAATGTATTTTTGCAGGAGTGGGTAAAAAGCGGGCGGTGATGGCGTGGTAGAGCTCCAGGGTGGCCTGAGTCAGTACCCCCCCAATGGGCTTCACCTCCTCCTCAAACTCCTGCAGCTTCTGACTGATCATAGTGCCATAGATGCGCTTTATTTGAGACTCCTGGAGAGAATAGAAGAGGAGAGGGCGGATAAAACAGAAGATAAATAGAGCAGATAAGACAAAAGAGGAAAGCTGATTGGCGAGTTTGGTGCACAGAAACAGAGCAATGTAAAATACATTTAGATTAAACCATTATCTGAGAAAAGAGAGCACTTCACTTAAAAGGTTTAGACATTATTGTATATAACACTGCATTAGGTTCAAATGGGTAGTGGGCGAGATTTTCAGTGAATGACTCAAATTTTAGTCTGCTCTTTGCACACAGCTATCATACGACTTCATAAGGTTGGGAATATAGCACAAGATATTTGGACCACTTTTATGGTGCTTTTATGATGCAGTGCTTTTATGTGCTTTTTGGAGCTTGACAGTCACAATCATCATCCTCTCATCCCTCATGCATCTCATCCCTTTTGTTTTCCACAGAAGACAGACCGAACATACGGGTGAGTAAATGATGACAGATATTTCATTTTCGGGTGAACATACTGCTTCAAATATAACAGTATCTCTTTCATGTATTATATACACCACTGCTCAAAATTTTGGAATCAGTAAGATTTTTTATGTTTTTTAAAGAAGTTTCTTATGCTCATCAAGGCTGTTCAAAAACACAGAAATTTTTTTTTAATATTGTGATATATTATTACGATGTAAAACAATGTTTTCCCATAATAATATACATTAAAATTTAATTTATATCTGTAATTAAAGTTGAATTTTCAGAATCATTACTCCAGTCTTCAGTGTCACATGATCCTGCTGGAAACAGTTGTGCTGCTTAATATTCTTTTGGACCCTGTGATACTTTTTTTAGGATTCTTTGATCAATAAAAGGTTTAAAAAGATCACCAATGATGTGTTAAATTAATAAAAACTGATAGCATAGGTTTACATTGTTAGAAACTATTTATATTTTGAATAAATGCTGTTTTTTTTCTTTTTTAGTTCTTTGTCAACAGCCGCCTTTGCACTATAAAGCTGTTACATGCTGTGCACCAATGATAAAGCGTTGCAGTCATATTTCCATCACAATTCCATCAATTTACACCTAGTTTAAAGGGATAGTTCACCCAAAAATGATAATTTGATGTTTATTTGCTTACCCCCAGGGCATCCAAGATGTCGGTGACTTTGTTTCCTCAGCAGAACACAAACGAAGATTTTTAACAAAAACCGGTGCAGACTGTCAGTCAAATAATGGCAGTCAATGGTTACCAAATCTTTAGAGAAAAGAAAAACATACACAGAAAAATCCAAATTACACCCTGCGGCTCGTGACGATACACTGATGTCCTAAGACATGAAACGATCGTTTTTTGTGAGAAATCGAAGAGTATTTATATAATTTTTTACCTCTGATACACAGCCACGTCCATCTCTCCTGAGCACGAGTTTAGCTTTCGGCTCGTTACACGTGAACGCGCTCTGGCGTAGTATACGCAAACGCCGGAAGCTATCTGTCGCGTGTATACGACACTCATTGTTTACACAGTGCACACAGACTGTGGGTATAGCGGCTATTCAAAATGGTAATTACTTGCGCTTATCCTGATTGTTCAAACTGATTTAAAGCTAAAAGATTACATTTGCTTACGCAAACTCATCCGGGACTTTTAACCGTTTTCCCCTAACGGCGTTTGCGTATACTACGTCAGAGCGCGTACACATGTCACGAGCCGGATGCAAAGCTCGTGCTCAGGACAGTTGGACGTGGCTGTGTATCAAAGGTAAAAAATTATATAAATACTGTTCAGTTTCTCACAAAAACCGATCGTTTCATGTCTTAGGACATCAGTGTATCGTCACGAGCCGCAGGGTGTAATTTGGATTTGTCTGTGCATGTTTTTGTTTACTTTTAAAGGTTTGGTGCCCATCCACCTCTGTTATTTGGTTTTTGCACTGTTTTTTGTTAAAAATCTTCGTTTGTGTTCTGCTGAGGAAACAAAGTCACCTACATCTTGGATGCCCTGGGGGTAAGCAGATAAACATCAAATTTTCATTTTTGGGTGAACTATCCCTTTAAAGTCAATATCTACTCACTGTAGGAAATGTCATGTTGATAAGATTAAAGCGACTCTGCAGGCGTCCTGATATCTGAGTCCTCCCTCCACCAGGGGGCCCCATAGCAGCCAGCAGGAAAATGTCCTTTTAGATCATGACAAAGTAAGAGAAAAGATGTATTCACATGCACATCTAAAATATATGCTTATATGAATTATGAAATGCAAACACAGTCTTACTTTGATACACTTTAGGATCTGCTTCTGGCGGTCGTACCAGAAGCCATAGTCGATCCAGAGGCGGAGCAGCTCTAGAGGTGGCTGGGAGCCAAAGTCGTCTATGGCGGGCATGTTGAGATCATCCAGCAATATGACCATCTTTTTCCCTCCCACTGGAACATATACACCTTTAATCCTCTTTTCCACCCGAGACTCGATGATCTCCTGCACGTTATTAGAGCTAGTCTGTGACAAAGATAGAAAAATAATGTTATGAAGACAAGAACGTTAGCAAGTAAACCCAAAGACGCTAAAATATTCAGCGAGCGTGACTGCAGATTTGAACATTAGTGGAAAACTCTTTATTATAATAACAAATGATGATGATGATGATAGTTGGAGATTGATGATGATGGTGGTGCTCTCACCATGTGTTCTAATATTTGCTCGTCAGGTTGGGCCATCTGAGCAATGACTCAGCTCATTACAGATGTGAGAGTGGACTACTAAAATATCACTGCACACACTGATTAACCACACACACACACAGAGAAAGAAAGAGTGCTCTGAGCATCCTGGAGGTGACTAATGCTTTGAAAGAAATGAATACTTTATTCATCAAGGATGCATTCAATTAATCAGTAAAAAGTAATTATTCAAATAATTCTAAAAAAGGATCACAAAAACTGTTTTCAGTATTGATAATTAATAATAAAAAATGTTTACTGAACACCAAATCAACCTATTATAATGATTTCTGAAGGATCATGTGACACTGAATACTGGAGTAATGGCTGCTGAAAATTCAGCTTTGTCATCACAGGAATCAATTACAGACTAGAATATATTAAAACAGAACACAGTTATCTCACAATATTATTGTTTCTACAATATTGTTGGTCAAAGGAATATACGCCTGATGAGCATACATAAGGTTAAAAAAGACATATCTTACCAACCTCAAACTTTTGAAAGCAGTAACACACTGAATTTTTGTTCTCAGGAGATATTTTTATTCTAAGCACCAGAACTCATAACTATTTTAATATGTCAGTCTTTTATGCTAGGAAATATTCTTAACAAAACTTAAATGACCTATTATTCATTCATTATTACTCATTCTTTTATTCAAGCCAAATTACAGCTCACTTATTACAGAAACAGTCCCCCTGGAGATACCTGGTGATGGCTCATGAATGGCCCTTTTTAACATTTCTTCTGTCAATCTTTTAGTGCACTAAATTTTTTTTACTTATATATGACCCTGGTCCACAAAACCAGCCTTAAGTTGCATGGGTATATTTGTAGCAATAGCCAAAATGCATTGTATGGGTCAAAATGATCAATTTTATGGCAAAAAATCATTAGGATATTAAGTAAAGATCATGTTCCATGAAGATATTTTTTTTACAGTTTTTTTGTCAGTGTACAGTGATAAACCTCCAGAATTCCCTGCCTGGCACTTTACATCGTTTGTTCTTAGTTTTTTCTCATCAGTTGTGTACATTAAGGTTTTATCTTACATCTATTGTTGGTAAATCAATGTTTATTGCATTAATTCAGTATCATATGTATTACGATGATGGTGTTTACTATTTCTGTGAATTACATTGTGCACCCTCTATATATTATATTTTTATCTCTCCAGTTTGTGGAAAAGCTGTTTGTATTTTACCATATTATTTTTTACAGTAAAGTTCTGGCAACTACAGCTGCAGGTATTTTACCAGTAATGTCATAGATTTTTTTTATCACAGTGGGATTTAAAAAGAGACAAAAATAATTTACTGCTGCTGTTGAGATCAAAGTTTACCTTACTGCTACTAAAAAGCGATTCTCACCTGTGCAGACATGTTGATGGTAAGCATGGCCCATGTGACTGAATCCAGGCTCTGCAGGACACTCTGGGCCACCGACGTCTTTCCTGTCCCCACTGGACCCGTCAGAAGCACAGGGTACTGAGCGGACACTAGAGCCTTGACCAGGTAATGATAGCGCACCGTGTCCACTGTGGGGACCATGATCTTATAGAACGGAGCGCTGCAGAGAGACAGATGATAATTAAAAAGATGCCAGAAAGAAAGTTGAAAAGTGGGACGGCTAAATATGAGACATGTTTCAAAAAAGAGGGAAAAAATGAAGAGAAAAAGTAGAATACAGAGCGAAGGAGAGAGAAAGAAAGAAAGAAAGAGCAAAAATGGGTGGGAGGAAATAGAGTTGAGAGAGCAGAATGAATGAGAATACAGAGGAGGAAGAGGAGGTGAAAAGTCCTGATTGAAAGACTGAAAATTGAAAGATGTAGCGAGACATTTCAAATGAACAGAGGGATAAAAAAAAGAGTCAGGTAAGAAAAGAAAAAAAAAAAAAGAACCCCAGGATGGAAAAATGGACAGCCGACAAAGAGGGAGCAAAGAGAGCCAAGAGGACAAAGGACAATGAAGGGGAAAGAGTTGGACTGACATGACAAATGAGAGCAGGGGAAAGAAAAGAGAGACGAAGAAGGATGAAAAAGATGAGAAATATGAATAGACGGGGAATTCAGAAGTCTGGGAGGGAGCCAGGCGAGAGGCCTTTGACTGAGCCTGCAGGCGGCTGGCAGAAACCCCCGAATAGGGGGATGATGGGGGCACACAGACACGTACACACACACACACACACACACACACACACACACACACATCTCACTTGGAGGCGTAGCGCCAGCCTTTGGGCAGCTTGTCCTCAAATGACGCCCACGTTTTGTTCTTGGTGTCCACGTAGTATTCATAGATAGTGTCCTGAGGTTTAATACAAGGTGATTATTTTTCCAGTAATATATTTGTTTCTGTAGGCGAAAAGGCTTAAACGTTTGTTCTAGATGCAGAGCATCAGTACTTTTCATGTAACATTAGCATGCCTGAGCATGTGTGTGCATACATTTACATTAATTACACATACATGTTATCTATTTCGCACTGTATGTAGACTACCCCAAAAATATTTGAATACTAGATGTAATCACTTTACATGTATTTAAAGATAAAACAAGAACAATTTCATTATTATAAATATATGATTAAATAAATATACCAGTGGAAGCCTGAATGAATTGGATAAAGTCATTATTTTGCAATTCTATTTGGTGACATCAATGGCACAGAAATGACATACTTCATCTTTAAGTGTCTATACACCTTGGGCCACTGTATACCTTGTTAGGGAAAGTTCCCTCTATTTCCCGCAGGAAGTTGTCAATTTTCTTGCGTCCATCCTCATCTACGGAGGCACACACAGACCATATGAGACTGAAGATGAACCAGAGCTCCACCATACGGCCAAAGTTTTCAGAGTCTGCTGGGTTCACCTGAACATCCAGAGAGAATTACAGTATTAATTTTCTGTAAATTAGCTACAGTGGTGGCCAAAGTTATTAGAACACTAATATTTTCACTGGTTTTACATCAGCTATTTCTACCTTTTGCTGTAGTGTGTCAGTAGGAAAAATCAGTTTACATTTCCAAATATTAATTTTACCATTAATTGTAATAATCCAGTGAGATTTTTGTTTGCACAAGGAGTCTGACAACAGCCAAAGTTTTAGGCACTTGTAAAATAAGGATGCTGTCAAAAATAATCATTAATAGATCTTCTTTATCAATTAACTTTTATTAAATAAATTAAATCAACATTTTGTGTGACTATCCTTTTAAATGCTTAAATGCTTTTAAAGCATCTTGGAGACGTTTAGTCTGTCTCAGTTTGTTCTGTTTCTTTATGCCATTCCAGACAGACTGAATGATAATGAGATCAGTTCTCTGTGTGGAGCACTGGCTGTTGTCAGACTCCTTGTGCAAACAAAAATCTCACTGGATTATTGCAATGAATGGCAAAATGAATGTTTGGAAATGTAAACTGATATTTCCTACTGACACACTACAGAAAACGATAGAAATACCTGATTTAAAACCATTTTTAGCTGATAAAAATACTAATGTTCTTATAATTTTGGCCACCACTGTATATTAAAGCTAAATATTAAATAGTAAAGCTATATACTGCATTATGTTTAATGCTTTGATTAGGCCAAAACTGACACAAGACTTAAGAGTTGGAAGATCAGAAAACAAAACAATCAGTGGAACGAGTAAGGCTTTAAACTGTTCTTCAGGTTTAACTGTGGCTGCACACCCCAGATATAAACAAAAGCATGCTTTATCTAAATATGGTTTCCATGTAATAACAACTGGAAATGTGAAGCTTCGAAAAGGAAACAAAAGCACCATAAAAGTACCATAAGTCTGTTCCTCACAATATATGGATTCAGAAGACTTGGAATATAGCACATGTATGAATGTGTGAACCACTTTTAATAAACTTTTATGGTGTTTTTTGTCATTTCAGACATTGAAAACCTAGTTTGTTTAATTATATATTTAGAAAAAGAACATTTTATGTTCCATAAATGAAGGTCCGTCATATGGTCCATCTACAGTTGCAATATTGGCTATACACATCAATGAAGTGAAAGTGTTCTGACCCCGTTCTCTGGAGTGGCCAGTGAGTCGTAGAGCCTACAGAGCGATGCCACTCCATTCAGTTCAGTGATGGGCACCAGCTCCTTACAGTGAGTCTTCTTAAAAGTGAGGGTCTTGTCTATGTAGCGGTCAAACAGCTGCTTGAGATGAGCCATTTCAATCTGTGAGTGAAAAGGAAAGACATGAAGCATTTTGCCAAATGTATAACACAATGCTTAACATTGCATCCCAAACCTTCTGCCGTTTTTCCATCCAGGACTGAACGTAAGGCTTCCAGGTCAAATCAGAGTAGTCACTGTAAACCATTCCACAGCGAGACACGGTAGCAGGAGACGCCACAGCTAGATCCTCCACTTCAAACAATAATGAGACCTGCAACACACTCTCTCATTAATGGTTAAACCCAAACAAATAAGCACAGAACTGTCACTTAGCTGAAAAATGAATCTCACAAACCCTGTCAAAAGAAACCTGTCAAAACCTAACTAAAGAAATAAATAAGAAATGTTATTTTGCATATATGAAATTAAATCTATTTTAGGGCCATTCAAATTTTATGAATCATGAAGTTTTTTCTAAGACAATTAAGATTTTCCCACCTAGACTCTAATAATAATAATAAATATAGCTGCAAGCAGCGATTACCGGGGTTCAAACGCTTTAAGGAATTTAAGCACATATGGAAAAAGACATTACATAGCAAGCCTTTTTTGCAAATACAGGTAATTCACCAAATAAATATTATGTTTTGTAATGTTTATGACCGTTATAGCACCAGCTGTCGACCGATCTCCTTAAAACTTTGCATGCTTGTTTAGAATCAGCTGTCGCATGTGTTCTCTAGGTTTCGTGAAGTTTTGAGTTTTCCTTTAGGCTTTATAGGATTTTGGGTCAATTTGGACAGGCCCCTTTTCTAAATGACCCCGTTATAGCTTCCCAAAGGGTAAATTTCAATTTTTATTGATTATTGACTTCAGTCCAGAGAATTGTACTGCAGTGTTTTTTTTTTCCAGATTAAGCAAAAAACCTAGAACAAGTTCGCAAAAGTATTTTTTTTTACATCTTCTCAATAATTTAACAAACAATTTGATTGACAGCAGTGGTTCTACAGGCAAAGTTGTCCAGAATGAGGAGTTCTATCATATTATACGAATCTTGCATGTATGTGCAAAAAAACACACAATGCACAATTGTTTATGCCCTTGAAAAGTGCGCACTAGTGGCTGATTTATTTAAAATTTCTCACAGACCTTTGGGGCCACAAGTCATACAGGCCCACCGAGTTTCGTTCCGAACGGCTTCTATTAACCATGTCTAATAGGTGCTCAAACTTCATCGGCCAATGGCGCCTATGGTTTTCTGAGATACGCAAATATCCTGATAGACACTTGTGGCACTTTAGACCAAGACCGTGCACAGTGATTTTCACGTTGATAGGACAAATAGTTGCGTCGTTATAGCCATTTTTATGTTTTTTTTTTTTTCCTTTTAAGTGCTGCCATTTTTGTCCGGCAACCTTAGATTGAGCTCTTACATAAGTGTCCTGAGTTTGGCGAAGATTTCTTATTCCGTTCAGGAGTTATAGGCATTTTACTAAAAGTGGCCCTGCCCCTTTCAAACTTTTTCAACCTTTTTCGATGGACTTTTTTGATAATTTGTGATATTCGCTATGCAGAGAATCTTTCTGCACTGGTTTGGTTCCAATCGGACAAAAAAAACCTAGGACTAGTTTGCAAAAAATCAAATTTTTAATTTTAATATTGTAAAATATTACTATAAAATAAATTAAAATCTATTGTATTATATTTTAAAATGAAATTTATTCCATTACTCCAGTCTCCAGTGTGATATGATCCCTCAGAAATCATTCTAATATACTGATTTTTGTAATATTAAAATAGAAATATGTGAAATATTTGATTACAAAATATTCAGTATATTTGAAATAGAAATTACTTTGTTATTTTTGATCAATCCCACGTCCTGGCTGAAAAAAGTATTATTTTATTAAAAAAACAAAATCTTTTGTACAGTGGTTTTTATTTTTTTTTAACATGCCTTAGGTATTTCTTCACAAGATTCCTCCAACGACTAATGAAAAAGGGCATTAAGTAAAGGAAATGATAAACACTTCTATGTAGTACCCTGATGGGTTAGTGAAGTGAAGTGCACAGTGTATCAGGTCTGGAATCAGAAGTGAAATAACCCTGGGTGGGCGGCATTAGAGGTTTCAGCTTGTGCAGAGTATCGTCTGGCACCGGTACCTGTTCGGGCATGGAGATTCTCTCTCCGTTGATGAGTGTGAGGACTTTGTTGTCATCCATTACAGAGTTCATGCTCTCGATCCACAGCGTGTCCACTGGTCCGTCAAACACAATCCACTTCTCATCAGGCTTCTCATCTGAGTTCGGCCACACAGAGAGGAAGTGTTAGTGCTTCACACACACACAAACACACTCACACACATAGAGAATAAATGTGAATTTCCTAATACACCCTGGATCTCTTTGTCTCTCTATTTTTCATTTTGCCTTTCTCTTCTTCTCTCTGTCAGTCTCATTTCCCTACTTTGGTTTCACAGACACCGGAGAGACTTGCAGGCAATTGTGGTGAAGCCTCTAATTGATCATTTATCTTTTCCTGTCCCTTTATCAGCCCATGTGTGTCTCATTTACTGAACTCAAAACAATAAAACACAAACACGGTGCACAGCCCATCTGTCTTATACACACACATACAAACGCGCCCTGTCTGGAAGCAGCAGGCCTGCTGGCTGCCTGGGTAAGCGAATAACACCAGACCTGTCACACACAGCTACAGGAAGTGTCACATCTCCTCTGGGCCATCTTCCCTCTCTGAACATGGAGAAGAGGACTCAGGCAGCAGATACAAGCTGTATTGAGCCACTGCAAACCGTATTAGAAAAGGATAGTTAGCTTAAAAGGACAGTTTACCTAAAAATTAAAATAATGTCATTTACTCACCTACATGTCATTTTAAACCCATAACTTCCATATAAATAAGAAATGTATGTAAGTTATGACAAAATCTGATGGCAGAATTTTCATTTTTGGGTGAACTATCCTTTTAAAGGGACAAGTCCACCATATATTAAAATTCTTTCATCATTTACTCACTCATGTTCTTTTTACTGTGGACAGGCGTCAAAGACTGACACAGAGGAAAAGAAATAGTTAAATAAAGTCATTATTATTGTTTTCTTTGTGCACAAAAAGTATTCTTATATAGCTTCAAAGAGAAGTTCACTTCCAGAACAAAGATTTACAGATAATGTACTCACCCCCTTGTCATCCAAGATTTTCATGTCTTTCTTTCTTCAGCCGTGAAGAAATTGTTTTTTGAGGAAAACATTTCGCGATTTTTCTAGTGGACTTCTATAGTGCCCAGAGTTTAAACTTCCAAAATGCAGTTTAAATGCGGCTTCAAACGATCCCAAATGTGGTTGTAAACAATCCCAGCCAAAAAAAGAACAGTCTTATCTAGCAAAACGATTGTCTTTTTTACCTTTTTTTTATTACAACTTATATACTTTTTAACCTTTTCAAAACAGTTAGGGTCTCATTTTCTACCTCAACTTCAAA
This sequence comes from Garra rufa, assembly GCF_049309525.1. Lineage (NCBI taxonomy): Eukaryota > Metazoa > Chordata > Actinopteri > Cypriniformes > Cyprinidae > Garra > Garra rufa. Next base: position 50,273,018 of record NC_133363.1, read on the forward strand.
ATCGCCCTACATCGCTGTTTTACCTTTTTGTAAAGAATGTTTAATCATCTTTGCCGCATTTAAACTGCATTTTGGAAATTCAAACTCGGGGCGCCATAGAAGTCCATATAGAGAAAAATCCTCAATGTTTTCCTCAAAAAACATAATTTCTTTTCGACTGAAGAAAGAAAGACATGAACATCTTGAATGACAGGGGAGTAAGTACATTATCCTAAATTTTTGTTCTGGAAGTGAACTTCTCCTTTTATAAAATTACACTTAAGCCACTGATGTTAAATAGATATTTTAATGATGTCCTTAAAACCTTAATACTGGGCTTTGAACATGGTACTTGTATTGCTATCTAGTGTCAGAAAGCTCTCGGATTTCAAAAAATTATCTTAATTTGTGTTCCGAAGATGAGCGAAAGTCTTACGGGTTTAGAGTGACACGTGAGTAATTAAGTTTTTATTTTTGGGTGAACCATCCCTTTAAGACGCCTATTGTATACTAGTCCCTGGAATAGAAGAAAGAAAGTAAAAAAGCCCCTAAAAATGGCTCTGGGCTGCAAAAAGAACAATTCTTTTTGGTTGGGCTGACAATTGGCAAAAGAATGGCGATGCTCCATTTGGAGTCGTGTTCTTGGTCAATACAGCCGCAGAGTTCAGGACTGATAGGAAACTCCTGTCTGTTTGATGGAAAGAGTTTAGTGTATACATTATGAGGGCTACAGACAAAACGGCTCTGCAAATTAGGTTAAAAGTATGGGGAAGAAGTTAGGCACAAACTAAAGGAAAATTTAATTGCAGGGGAAGCAGGAGAAAAAGAGTGTTCTAAGCAAAATTAAATAAACAAACAGCCTGAGGTGTTCGAATCAGCTATTGAGATCAGAATCCATTAGATCTCTGCATTACCGCGCGAGAGCTTCAAGACAAAACGGCCGCATTAAAAAGCAAATGCACTAGAGCTAAATGTACTAATTCCAGTCTGCTCTCCAAAAGCTATTCAATATGGCTCTTGAAGGAGGAATGAATTTATCCGTAATAATGACTAAAGCATTTGTGTGGGAGGTAACTAGGGAAGGCTGTTTTGTAGTAATCAATACCAGACTCTTAGAATTCCTCAAAAAGCACACAATCTCCTGGGTAGAAGTAAAATTGACTTTTTAATACCAAAATTACAGCACATCTGATTATATTTCTAACATTCATTGAAATAAATATCAAACCAAAATTGCAAGGTTTTTGCCTTAACTTTATAAAAGCCTTCCATTCCATCTGCTGTTTGGCATCAAAATTAATGACATTATTGCATAACTGTCTCGAGTATTTGATCCTGACTGATCGATCGTTGCACTCTGAAGTTAAATATTTTTGTGTAATGGCCGCTAAACTGTATTGTCTATTGGCACAACCAATTTCAGACATAGCTGCATCTCGCATATAACTTTCTGACCTCTTCAACTCAGACTCAATATTTCAACTCAAATCTATTTTCCATGTCCATTAATTTATTTGTCCTATAAGGAACTGTTTAACAAGAAGGTTAATGAACAATCGGCAGGTCATTAATGCAAAATAGACTACACTGGGTATAAGATTTGAACACCTGAGCATGATCAAAAACAAAACTATTGTTCAATCATTAACTAAATAAAAATATTACATTACAGCTATATACAGCATCTATAGCAGGGGTCCCCAAACTAAGGCCCCCACATTTGTATCGGCCCTTTGAACAATGCCAGAGACATATTTTAAAAATGAAAAATTTAAATGTTTTACTTATATCATATCGGTATTTGATTATAAAGGTTGGCTTTCAAACTAAAATTTCCCTTAGTTATTAACATATCCTAATTATTTGTTAAATTCACCAACAGAATGGTACATTCAACATGTGTCATTGCAATTGAACATGTGATGCGCGAGGCAGCTAGAAAATTCAAAGTGATGACAAAATGACTCAATAGCATTTTAGGTGAAACTAGCACTGCTTGCGGGACAAATTGTGCGAAAGCAAGACTTCACTCATCTCCCAGTTACCCAAAGTTTTTCAGCTGAGAAACCAGTGGCACCATTCCCAGTTGAAAAGTCTGTGGAAGCACTGCAAATGCTGAAGGCAGAGTTTGACGTGTGATTAAAAAAAACACAGTGGATTCTTGAATCGATTTTGCTTGACAAGCCTCTCAAGGCTACGGTTCTCTTGGTTGGTTGCGCATCTTTTCTTCCACACTTTTTCCTTCCACTCAACTTTCTGTTAACATGCTTGGATACAGCACTCTGTGAACAGTCAGCTTCTTTGGCAATGAATGTTTGTGGCTTACCCTCCTTGTGAAGGGTGTCAATGCTTGTCTTCTGGACAACTGTCGGATCAGCAGTCTTCCCCATGCTTGTGTAGCCTAGTGAACCAAACTGAGACACCATTTTGAAGGCTCAGGAAACCTTTGCAGGTGTTTTGAGTTGATTGGCTGATTGGCATGTCACCATATTCTAATTTGTTGAGATAGTGAATTGGTGGGTTTTTGTTAAATGTGAGCCAAATCATCACAATTAAAAGAACCAAAGACTTAAACTACTTCAGTATGTGTGAATTAAATTTATTTAATACACAAGTTTCACAATTTGAGTTGAATTACTGAAATAAATTAACTTTTTCATGACATTCTAATTTATTGAGATGCACCTGTATATCTTTTGAAAAGAAATGATCAGTTGTCTGTGTGGTGCATAACAAAATAATCTATTCTAGCATTAAAATGTAGAATAAATACAGGTAAAATCATAATACTACTACTACTACTAGTAGTCAGTCCAGCCCATGGTATTTTCTTTTATAAACCGACTGGCCACCCATTAGAGCAAAGAAAATTATGTGGCCCTCTCAGAAAAAAGTTTGGGACCCCTGATCTATAGTTTCTCGTATCACTCAGTATGGCTCAGGACTCAGACCTAGTTCTGATTCAAGATCACAGCAAAAGTTGGACTGTCTAGAACAGGGGTCACCACACTCGGTCCTGGAGGGCCGGTGTCCCTACAGGATTTAGCTCCAACCCTAATCAAACACACCTGAACCAGCTAATCAAGGTCTTAATAGGTATACTTGAAACTTCCAGGCAGCTGTGTTGAGGCAAGTTGGAGCTAAACTCTGCAGGACACCGGCCCTCCAGGATCAAGTTTGGTGACCCTTGGTCTAGAACAATACTGACAGACCTGGATCATTTACCCTGGCAGTAAACCTAAAATTAAAAACGTGAATATTGGCCTTTAAGATCTATATGTACGTGCATGAAAAACATATTCATATCCAATTATATCACACATTCATCAAAGTACAATTAGGCTTGAAACTCAGGTCCACAGGCAACATCAAGCCTGTGGTGAAAGAATTGAGAGGAATGGCTCACAGGGCCCACTGTATCATAAAAAGGCAATGTCCTGTTGAGATTTCAATTAAAATTAGGCTGAAAATATTAGAATCAGTAATTGAGGCCATTGCTTTTTATGGCAGCGAGGTGTGTGGTCCACTAACAAACCAAGAACTCGCCAAATGGGAAAAACACCCAACTGAGACCTTCCTTGCAGAATTCTGCAAAAAAAAAAGTACATGCGACTCCAGAAATAAAGCATGCAGGGTATAATTAGGCCGATATCCATTAACTATGATGACACAAAACAGGCAATTAAATTCTGGGACTATTTAGAACTTAGTGGTCTCTAAACACACCAGTATAAAATCCTGTAAATTCAAGAGTTGAGCAAAGAAAACATCAAGTCTTTCACTACGGATTGAGACTCAAGTGCAGAATAATCCTGTGATTAGACAAACCATGCTAGAACACAAATTAAATGTGATAAAATTAAACACATTGGGAAATGTACAGCTATCCTCTGTGAAAAATGGGAATCATCTTGGCTAGGTCCATACTCAGCAAACAAACCAGCAAGTGAGCTGAAAACATAGCAAAATAAACAAAGAACAAGATAAATGGTTGTTCTTATATAGCAAACCAAACAAAACTGAGTCAGAGCTGTTTTTCACTATAACTCAATGCACAGAGTTTACTGAAAACTGCTAAAGTATATACAAATATCACAATTTAACAACTAAACAACTTCCCTATAATCAGCAAACAGAAAGAATGATGGGTAAAGGCATCTGCCACTGTGTGAGAGACAGATTTTTCATTTTGAAGTGAACTATACCTTTAATGAAGTTGTTTGTAATGAAAAAATTACTCTGTAATGAATAATTATGTTCTAATTGTTTTATATAAGCAATAAGGTACTCAAGGCTGTGCTGTATTATTCACAATTTATTCACAGTCTGTTGTACCTTACTGCTTAATTAATATTTCTCTCCTTTTTATTTTGCACTTTTTTCTTTTTAATACTCACTGACTCATTCTCTTTGGCAAACGCACCATTACTTGTCATGCCAATGAAGCCCATTGAAACATTAAAAGGGAAACAGAGGGAGGAAGGGACTGCAGAAGTCCAGAGAGAAACACAAGCATCCGGGGAAAGGCACATTTTTGGCTCTGTCAGACAGTTTCAAAAGAACAATGCAGTGCACACACGCACACACTCCAAATTTAACTATCAGAGACCCACTGTAGTAATAAAAATAATTTGTACAATGTTGTAAAATCATGTTCAACTTAGCCTAATAACACGTACGTAGCCTAAGAGGTTTTAACAATCTATTTTAAGCTGTAGGCCTCTAAATTTGCCTTCAATAAGGGGGATTTGGTTTAGTAGGCTTTTTAAAAACTGTTTAAGGTTAAAAAAACATTATCAGTAGAGAGAGAAAGCCTAATGAGGGAAACTGAGACATTCCTTGAAGAGAATTTCATTGTCAGCCTTTCTTTGTTTTGCACAATTGTCATTCTCTGCAACTATGAGCTGCAAATGCTTTGTCAATACAAATGTAGTTATTTGGCATGCCAATAAATCAAACTATACTGAATTCGAAAAACTGAAAGAAAGAGAGAGAAAAGAATGGAAAGAGAGGGGATTTGAGCTGTTAAGTTTAAGTGTACATAAACCAGTAATTAAAGGTGTGTTCACGCTTGTCATGTTTGGTTCGATTAAAATGATTGCTCTGTTAGTGCGGTTCATTTGAGTAAGTGTGAACGCTGCCATCCAAGCCCTGATAAGAAGATAGGTCTCGGTCCACTTTCAATTGAAAACTGGTGCGATTCGAATGAAATATGAACGCAACACAAACCAAATACTTCTAAACGAACCACAAACAGGAAGTAACGACAAGATGCTATGCAACATGATTTTACAAAGGGAACAAGCAGTGCATACCAAAACAAAATGAGCAGAGGGCAAACATGGACCAACAAGGATCTAAAGTGCCTTTATGAGCTCTCTGTGAGTATGCAGATGATGAAAATAAAATCATATACACACACAACAATGAGCACGCTTCGTCCAGCAGACAGCATTAGGTGTATTTGACTTAAAGCAAACGCATGTTTTCCTTTTGTTTGGAGTGTTCGGTAAGTTCCGTCACGAAATATACGTCAACCAGAACAATCGGGTTTGGTATCTTTAGGTTTGCTGTCAGAAATGCCAGTGTGAACGCTAAGCAGAACAGGACCAAATGTATCATATTCCTTTTTGGTCCGGACCAAATGAACCAAACAAACCAAACTACAAATGTGAAAACGTCCTAAAGTGCCCCTGTTATGCCATTTTGAATACAGCCTTTCATTCAGTGTGTAAACAATCTTGAAAACGAAGTTGTAAAGCCAAAGGTGCATGATAAATAAAGTTATTGTGTCCCCCCCCAAAAAAAGAGTGATGAGCTAAATGAGTTGTTAGTAATTTGAATCCCACTAACACATTTGCATAATTCTTGCCTATGTTCTGCGCTGGCCAGCTGTGAACAACTTGACCCACCCACAAACATGTAATTTTACTGACGACTGCTTCTCTAATCTCAGAGAGTTCAATGCGGGATACACAAAACGCTTGCTTTTGAAAGATGGCATAGTACCCAGTTTAATCACATGTACTGTGAGTATGATAAATAACAGATGTTTATATTTTCTTACGAGCGTTCAAAATACAGAACTATGGAAATGCCGTATCATTTCTGACATGCGCTGTACGTGGTAGACCAGCCACAACAGACTGGGCCATCTGACCAATCACAGCAGAGTAGGCTCACAGAAAGGAGGGGTTTAGAGAAACCGAATCAAATGAATCGTTTAAGGAATTGCTAGAAAATGAGGTGATATTAAATGCATATTTTAAGAAAACCAAAGCGTTTTTTGGACATTAACCTATTGTAGGAGACTACCAAAACAATATTAGGAACCTTAAAAATGGCATAATAGGGGGGCATTAAGAAAGAATAACACAATGCATTCTTTGTGAATGGCTTGAAAGTCTACTTTGGACAGATTGACAAACTTCATATTGGATTGCACACAAAACATGAGTACAAAAACTGACAAAAAACAGGCTGTATAGTGATCAAAGAGAAAGGCTGGAAAAAACAAGCTATGTGATTTCCTGTGATACTCAAGAGACTGGCACTGAGACAGAGAGGGTTTGTGGGTAGAGACCAGGCTGGACGGGATGGCGAAAAGAAAACAAATCAGCAAACTTTTCTAAAGCCATTTTAACGTTTTCTTTCTTTCTTTCTTTCTCTTGTCTGTTTGTTTTTTTCCTGTCACATCAGGATTCATTGACTCATTATCTTTCCTGTCTCTGTCAGTGCTTCAGCTGACGTCGCACCTGCTATCTGCGGCTGGTATCAGCACATTTCTAAACTTCTTGATGAGCACCAGCTTTAAGTCAACATGAAATGGCATCTTTTAGTTTTATAATGCGTCACTCAGAGATACATTTTTGAGAAACAAAATTATATATATTTAGAATTACTGCAAGTGTTCATCCTATCCACCTTTTTCTTCACGTAAGAGTGAACGCGGTCATTTGTAAATTGTATGGGTCTGGCTTGCGGTCTCATCCATGTCCAACTATTTTTAGCTGTACAAAACAGTTTGTTTTGCTGCTTGATATTAAAAAAATGGTGTTTCTTACCAGATTATTTATTATCTTAACTATGAAAACACTGGTTTGTAGTGCAAATAGTTTTACCATTTACTGCACATGGTTATTCTTCTCGTTATTTCCTTATAGCGGCTAATGAACCGAAAGTCTCACCCATAAGCTAAAACTTCTGTGCTGAAGAAAAAGGTGAATATATTGTTTCACCTATTTTTTGAGTCTTATATACCTCCACAGTCCCCTCAGTAAAACCACAACAGAAATGGGTTTCTTTAAACTTCAATTAAACTGGCAATCATTCAGCATTATGATTAATATCATTAAAGTGTCTATTATTACAATGATACTCTTTCAAACTAAAAACGAATCAATACTACGGCTGCAAAACAGACTTACCGAGTAGCTTCCTCTCCCTTTAATGAGACACCTGAGCTTGTTTTTCTTTAACAAGTTTTGACAGTTCTGGAGGCAAATGTATTTGACGTTGTATTGATGTGAAGAAGAGAGAAGCGCGAGAGCAACGATTAAAGTGCAGTGCTGCAGAAATCTACCGCAGACTGCTGTCTTTATATGCACATATATTTGACTACAAGTGTGATCCAACCAAATGGCTGAATCCAAATCATACACAGTGTTTTGTTTCCTACCTTTAAACTCAAGTTAAGTTGAAATGCTTACACAAGGTACGCATAAAGAAAAAAAAAAAAACACAAAAACAAAACATACCTGCACAGGCCGCCCTCATGAGCGAGGAGAGGACGCCGTCTGTCCACTCATTGGTGGAAAGGTTGTATTCTCCATACAGCTCTCCCAGACTCACTGCCTTTGGATTTAGGGGACACTCCTAAAGGGTCATGAGCAAAGTTCAAAGGTCAGGAGGGAATGAATCAACTACGGGAGAGGAATCAAACAGAGGTGGAACCGTACAGTGATGAGAGGCTGATGCACAGGACACTCAAGGGTGTATGTGTGTTATATGGAGTGGAGGTAATGAGGAAACAGGGTGAGGTGATGTTTGCATGGAGAGATCGAGATAGGCACCAGAAATAGATATGCATAGAGGGAGGTGTTGAGTCACATATAAAAGAGTGAGGAGACAGGCATCGAGAGATGGAGATACAGACGGAGGGAGAGAGAGAGAAAGGGAGGATGCAAATAGAAATGGCAGCTTGAGTCACAGAGAGAGCAGAGAACAAGATGGACCCCCAAACTGTAAAGCATTACACACACTAGGCAGAAAGTATCTGGAGACGTTAACCAACAGAGATTTAGACTCACACACACTCATATGCTAACACCAGGATGCCAAACCCACACAGACACACAGTCACCACAGGTACCCAAACCCACAGAGAATTAGACAGTGACAGGGACAGGGGCAAAAACACTGGAGGGAGAGAGAGAGAATTAGGCTATGCTCAGAATGGAACACTACCTTACTACTTACTGAATACTCTGCTGTATATAGTGTACTCTAACTACAGTTTTAAAAATAGTACATAAAAAGTTTATAGAATAAGTTCAGGATGAAACACTTGTGTAGTCCTTACTGTGTACTGCACAGTATACTTGCTAAAAAATGAGAAACATAATGCATGTACATAATGACATAGAATATGATACAGAACTGAATGGAACTCGCAAGTTTTGCTGATTATTGCTGCTAAAAAATTGTCAATTATTGTCATGTTTGGGGCTGTACTAATCGGTTGGACTAGGAAAAACTTTTGGAGTACTATAAAGTGTTTTCACAAAGCATCATTAATCGGCCATATTGGAGGCACTGAACGTAAACAATGGCACTCAAACGAAAGAAACTTGCATATTTTGCTGATTATTGCTGCTGAAAATGGTCAATTATTGTCATGTTTTGGGTTGTACTAATCATTCAGACTGGGAAAATTTTTTTAATAACTATAAACTGCCAAAAGTTACAACAAATCAAGGAGAAGAGTGCAAAAAAGGCATTTGTGGTTGGCCAAACTGAACTAGGATGTTTGGGGCAAGAATCTCGACAACATTTGTGTCTGTTCTTATCATTTTCATTCAGGTAGGCAAAATATTAGGCTAATGTCTTAATTAATACTGCTTGTACGTATCTTTACCACCTATTAACTTTAGTTTGTCAAAATATTGCACCCTTTTCTGCTTATTAAGTCCTTCTCTATATGATTTAGCAGCTTTCACACATTTTTTCCCATGGTTTGGACAGCATAAATTAGCAGAACAACGTATTCAGTAGTAACTGTGCAATCCATGCAGTTGTTTACACCTGAGTATGGCCAATATGGCCGCGCATCCCGGTAACTAACCAAATCATGAAGTGTAAACCCTCTATAGATTGGTAAAAGTTATAATAAATCAAGGAGAAGAGTGCAAAAAACTGTCTGAGGAAAGAAGGCATTTGTGGTTGGCCGAAATGAAGATTTCCAGGGCAAAAATCTTGACATCATTCAAGTTTGTTATTATCATTTCTTGTCAGTTAGGTGAAATATAAGGCTGATATCTTAAAGGGTTAGTTCACACAAAAATGAAAATTAGCCCATTATTTACTCACCCTCTAGGCATCCTAGGTGTATATGACTTCCATCTTTTAGACAAAACTTCTTTTAGAATTATATTAGAAATGATCCTGGCACCTCCAAGCTTTAGAATGGCATGGAATGGCGGTTGTTTCTTCACGTTTTCTCCATCAGACCAAAACAAGTCTAATAAAGCGCATCCATCCATAATAAAAGAGTGCCTCACACAGCTCCAGGGGGTGAATAAAGGCCTTTTGTAGCGAATCGATGCATTTTTGTAAGAAAAATCTCCATATTTAAAGTAATAATCACTTTAATCTAGCTTGTGCCAACTGGTTGTACAGCTCTGGGCGGATAACGTAGGAAGTTGGCAGTGCATATGCGCCACTCAGAAGTAACAGACATTGACGCGCCGTGCAAAGAGGTACACAAAGCACCGGCCACGAATTAGAAGTACAAAACGAGGATTTGTAAAGAAAAATGTGGAGGATTTTGATATAAGCCAAGAGACTAAAGTAAGGAAACTTTGCTTCCTTTGCTTCTGTAAACAAATGCTGGTTTTCGCAAGACTCACAGGCGCATTTGCAACACCGACGTCCTATGTCATCCACTCGGAAGGGCTTCCATGTATAACCAGTTGGTGCAAGCTAGATTAAAGTGATTATAATGTTTTAAACATGGATATTTTTCTCACAAAAATGCATTGATTCGCTACAGGGCACATTTATTCACCCCCCTGAGCCATGTGAGGCACTTTTTATTATGGATGGATGCGCTTTATTGGGATTGTTTTAGACTTATGAAGACATACACCCACCCATGCCAAGCTTGGAGGTGCCAGGATAATTTTTAAAATAACTGGATTTGTCTGAAAGAAGGAAGTCATATACACCTTAGGATGCCTGGAGGATTAGTATCATTGTTCAGCCGTTCTCAACATTTTGTAATTGGTAACGTGCTATTCTCAACATAGCTAAATACTAAAAAAACAGTAATATGCTATCACCTGACCTCATTATGTTAAATGTTTAATTTAGCAAGTACAGGGTTCCCCATTTCTCATCCCAGCAGAAGCTAGTTTCAACTCTAATTAAACCCACCTGAATAAACTAATCAAGGTCTTTAGGTTTCCTTGAAAATTGCAGCCAGGTGTGTTGGAGCGCGGCTGGAACTAAACTCTACAAAAACGGTAAGTATACTATTCCTTACATGTTACAGAGTGCAGTACAAAAGGGAGAAATTTGGATTGCATCTAAACACAGAAACAAGAGACTTTGACAACATCAACAAAGCATAAAAACAGACTGTCAGACCTCACCTGCATCTCTCTTGCACACATACACACACTCCAGGAACATCATTAAAGAAGGAAAACCTGAGAAACACATATTCTCCCCACCCCTACCCCACGCTTCTATTTTTACCCACATCAGGATGAGACACGTGAAAAGGGTTACAAAAAATGAAGGAGATGGGGAAAAACAACAGATGCGAAAACAAAACAGATCAGAACAAACATGAACGCTAAACACACGGTTTTAGACATGACGAGTCTTAGCCGACTGGGTGAAAAGACGACTGTGTTAAAAGCACAGCATGGAGTGGCGCTCCTTTAGCCGCAGCCAAAGCAACTGTGAAAAGAAAGAGATCATAAGCTGCGGCAATTAGCGCTAGCTGCCGTCTTGACTACGCCATCATTTTCAAAACACCCACGAGTGAGCCGAGAGTCTGTCAGGGGGGCTTTTAATGAGTGTTAAGTCCTTGTTGCCACATGTTCTCTAAACAGCGAAGAGTGTTTAAGGGAAACACTGTTGTCTTGGTGGTAAATGTATCGGGTGCTGAATAAGCGTGGCCGCTAACGGCGGTTCATTTTCATGGTAATGAGGAATGGAAGGTTGGCGTAGCCTTTTAGGCTCTAGAACAGCTGCTGCGAAGACATTTGTTTCAGAGGCATGATCTTTGCCCTTAAAACTACTCATGAATGGAAACAGCTCATTTCGATAAAGCTAACGGGCCGCTTTGTTTTGAGAACCTTGCGTTGGCCTGTTGCCCTTTAGACAAGATAAAAAGCAAGACTGCTAGCTAAGAGAGAGAGATAAAGATAGAGGTCTCACACGTATGAGGTTGAATCCTGGCTCTCCGTTGCGGTGCAGAGCGCTGAGGGTGTTTTGAAGGGTTCTCCATGTGACCGTCTTGCCGCTGCCCGTCTTGCCCACGATCATCGAGGAGTGTCTGGAGTTTTTGGTCTCGTACAGTTGAATCACCTTGGACACGGTGAAGGGGGTCACCTGGAGACCGCTCTGTCGAAGTTCTGCCTCTATAGCTTCTTTCAGCTAGAGATAAAAAGAAAGAAAATCTGTGCAAGTTCTTATAACCAAATATGTGCTAATTGCTTCATAACATTGCATAAACTCTTTCAAAGCTGGAAAAACATCCCTTCGGTGGAGGTGAATCCCACTGAAGCACTAAAGGCAAATGAACTGGCAAGAGGTGGGCGGCCATCTTAATAAAAACACCCGCTGATACTGCACCCCTGAGTGAAGTCGCACCAACCAGAACTGCTCCAGAGGCACTAAAGCAGCCATGCTAAACTCTCAGGTTAATTTAATCTCCCTCTCTAAGTTCTCTCTCGACTCGTTAAACAGATGGAGAGGAGGAATAAAGGGAACGGCTCTGAGGCGTTTGTGCTGGAGTAAGGTGGAGATGAAGATGCAGGATGGGTAATATAAAACAGCAATGAAAACACTGCATGATGTGCATGAGTGGAGGCAGAGAAGAGGAAATACAGTACTACTTTTTGTCTATGTGTGTGTGTCACACTGGGCCTCCAATTTTGTCCTTGTCGCATTTGATTGCGGAAGAAGCAGGAAGCAGCTGTGCAGACCTTCTGAGGTATCTGCCTTATTTCTCCAAACCTTATTCGCAAACACCATAAACTCTTCTTCAGAAACAACATTTCTCTCTTAGACAGTTTGTATTCAGACCAAGTTTAAACACTCGATAATTCAAGAGACTTTTTGAATCTCTTTAAAATGTAAGTAAACTTTGTATTTGGACAATGCATTAATCACAGCAGTCAAAACAACAGAAGGCAGTAAGAGGTTTAGCCAAGTTTTGAAGTTCTTGAAGACGGTTATCAACTATTTTGAGAATCAAATATATCAAATACACCTAATAAATGTTTTAGCTTTCCATTATTCTCTACTTCTTACCTACAGTTACAGCACTAGTTTGTACTAGAAGAGAGATCCCTAAAAGCCTTGAAGTCAAAACGGTTGAGCCAACAGACCAGACCAGGGAAATGTGGAGAAAACTATAAGCCATTTCTAGGTGGACGTCCTGGGTTATTGGCATAGAAATTAGACACTACACTTTAAAGGCACAAAGTTAAACAGGGATCTATACCTCTCCAGCTCACAGATCAGACTGTCTTGGCTTTAAAACAGCAACCTTTGTGGTGCTTGTCAGGATATTTATCCACTAAGCTCCCCCTAACACCTTTGCATTGGCCTTTATCTGTATTAAAGAAGTGGACTGAGTGAATTGTGTACAGGCAGGGCAGGAAAATATCCGCAGGCTTTAATGGATCTTTTGAAAGGTGTTTCAGTGAGAGAGAGAGAGCCTGTGTGAGAGCTGTTCTCTGAAAAATAAGATGGGTGTAATCAAAAACACACAAAAATATGCTTTTAAGAGCTGAGTCAGAGCACACATTCATACAGAAATACACAGAGACTTGCTTTATGAGTCCATTACGAGGCCATATGCACAGTGGGACAGGCTACCTTTCCGTAGTCGATAGTGGGCGTCTCCACGGCAGGGAAAAGATCCTGGATGATCCCATTAAAGAGTGGCAGATCGATGGAGGCTAGTTTAGCGATGTTCATGTCCTTCATAGACATCAGCAGGATCTGAGGTGAAAGGGTAAGAAGAAGAAAAAAACATTATGTTAAATTAGCTCAGCGCATGAGTACATCTTCAAAGCTAAGGCAGGCCAGCTTCACTTGACAAAATGTCAACCTTAATTTATGGGCAGGAAACTACGAAACGGATACATCTGAAAACCCTTCTTGCTCTTCGGCTATCAAAAGCAGTAACCCTGCTGCTTCTGAATGACATTTATTTTAACAAGCGTACCTTACACACATTTGAACCTTTAAATAAACATGGCGCACCTTTTGCATAGGTGATGATATTCAGGTAAAAAGAGAGAAAGAGAGAGACAGAGAGCGGTGAGATAAGCACTCACATCAGGTTTATGAGTCCTTTTCAACTTCTCTTTTAAAGTTTTGTCCCCTTTGATACATTTTTTATCATAGCCAGAGAGGAGCACGTTTTAGTGACATGTCCCTGTCAGCATTAGCACTTTCTTCACACACACAAACACACAGATAATTCAGTGCACACACACGCCTGGCTGTTTTACTAAACATACACTGAAGCGTATTAAGGTGAAGCAGGTCTCTGAGATAATGTTTCTAGATTTATTGGATGCTGCAGGTCTGTGTGTCTCACCTCTTCATCGACAATGTCAGGGCAAGCTCTGCGCTTCTTTCCAGCATAGCGAAGCAGAGAGGTAAGAGCCCTCAAGCCAAAGTCATAGTGGTCCTGTTTAGACAACTGCTGTACTGCCAGAGAATACAGAGTGAAGACCTTCTTAGCCAACACCTGAGAAAGAGAGAGAGGAAGAGACAGAGATTAAAGGTGCAATATAATGTCTCTTTGAACAAAATACAATAAGAATATAATGAGAACAGTTAGAATGAACCTGCCTTCACAACCCATTAATATTCTCATACGAAAATGGATAAACAGGGAAGGAAAAGAATTAGGCCGAGAGCTAATTTTGTTTCGGTTTGATTGTGAAAAGTTCACTGATGAATTTTTCACAGCCAGACCAGGAGCATGCAGTAAGAAAGTAATAGTGTCTAAAAGGTTTTCAGTTCCTGTTGACATTAACATTACAGAAATTTCTTACGGGAATATGAAAATGGATTATGTGACCTTGAACTCCCACAGCTAATAGAAACCATGAAAAGAGATACAGCAATACATCTGACAGTAATACAGTAATACGTCAGGCAGACAGGTGGAGAAAAAGCACGAGAGGGAGTAAGAGGGGTGTAAACGAGCAAATTCAATAACCTTTATTGCATCACTTTTTCATCTACGAAGGAACAGAAGTCAAGAAATCAAAAAAGTGAGAGACAGCAAGGCCTCGACAAAATCACAATTGGTATGTTTTGGATTGTATGCCATTTTTTAAGGGAACTGGTGTGGGTTTGTGAGTTGATGAAAAGTGAATTATTAATTACATAATAAAACAAAAAATAAACTATTTTAAAATAAACTTAAAAAAAAAAAAAGATCTTGTCTTCACCTGATTAGGTCTTTAACCATTATTAAAAGTCCAGTGAAGTGATTTGATATATGCAGGCTTATTTTATGTTCTTATTTTATAACTAAAACAGGCAGACAGGGCGGGACATATCCAGCAACCCCGCCCCCTTTTTTAAATAGCCAGTAGTGTTTTGTTTATATCACAGCTTGGGCCAGAGTCGTTGAGCTCGGTAAAGCAGCATTTGACAGCATATGACAGCCACAATCTCATCCATATCGCATTATCTATATATATAACATAGCATTCTGTGTAGAATTTAAATGTGTCCGATACGTTTTGTGGTCTGCATCGACTTGTGCATATGATCCGCTCCGTGCTATCGTCTCTCTGGACCGGAGCAGACTGTGTGCGTACTGTGGCACAACGTAAAACCTTTATTCACCCCAACGGAATGCATATTTACACTGTCTGAATCATTCCATATCCCTTATATAGCGCACTACATGCCATTACTGTACAGTAAACACAAATTCTGTGAACAAGTGACCGATTTCAGCTGCAGCTTCAGCATCTATTTATAGTGTAGTGAAAATTGATTATTTACAATAATGCGTTACTTACACACTATTGTGCTGTTTAAATACTGTGCAGTTGCTTTGACACAATCTGTATTGTTAAAAGCGCTATATAAATAAAGGTGACTTGTAGGGGATTCTAGCGAATCAGATTCTAGAGAGAATTTGATTGGACAGAAAGTTTGATGAGAAGCGGAAGTGCAGTGTGATGTCATCAAAATCATTGGTCCGTATTGGCGGAAGTTAGAGACTGTACATTTTAAATGCTTATATCTTCTAAATGTGAATTTTGTCATTGTTTTGGAGCGCACTAACTTACAGATAACCTTAAGGCTGACATATTTGTATTAGAAGCCAAAAAACTTTCTTTTTGATTTCATGGGGACTTTAAATGCTTAACTTCAAGTAAATATAGTAGTCAACATTTGTAGTGGATCACAACCGTTCATCAAAGTTCTAAAACCAAACCAATACCCATTCTTGTTCAACTTTGATGAACTTTTTTTTCCACTTCAAATGTTGACTATTGTATTTTAGGCCAAAGGATTGACAAAGGGCTGACAAAAAGATTTGGGTAAACTATGTTCTACAGCAAATGCATGTTTTATGAATTTATGGAGTTAAATTATAGCCATTAAAATTCCAGTAATTTTTCCCTCACAAAAAGAAAAAGAAAAGAACACTTATAATTTAATGAAAAACATACTTCTGGCAAATATAAAAATGCATAGTGAAAAATTTAAAGTAAAAATGTTGTCTGGGCAAGTAAAAGTCTGAACATGATTTTGCCAGGAGCGAGAAGCTCTAAATTTGCTTAGATACACGTTAAATGCCCTTAATGCAATTGCATGTCAACAACAATTCATGAAATATAATTGGTAGGACAATTATTGAAGGCACAATTGTTTTTGAATGAAAAATAACAACAGACAAACACAATAGGAGCAATTTATGCCTGCGATTGAGAGAGAGACAGAATGCAAAAAAAGGTGAGTCGATGTGTGTGTTCCCATGAACACCGTGAATATATACCAGAAGGAAGAAGCCAGTGTGTCAGGGTAACCGTGTCAGCTCCGTTTCCACACTGGCCGCTAACAGTCTTACTTATACAGACACTAGTGCTTGTGTGAGCACACACACAGAAACACGCGCCAGAGTCACGCTAAGCTGAGCAGACTATGGACTCGCAGGGGACGGTCATCTCGCTGTCAGTTATGGCTCATAACACCAAGACCTGCACACTCCGGTGCGTCGGGGCAATACTCTCCCGCTCCCTCTCTCTAACATGGCCCAGCATTGATATGTCCATTTCCTTTCATTTGCAAAGGTAATAGTTCTCTCTCGACAGCACGCAATGATTCTGCCGTATTGACTATGCAGAGGGGTGTCTGGATGAGGGCCGAGTATGCCGGGACAATCAAATCTGCCATTGACATTCTGTGCTTGGCTGGGGCCGGTGCTGGTTCCCTTCCCAGCTCTCTTAATCTCAAGTCCATTATTTGTAATTCTGAGTCCAATTCCCCATGCCTGTGCCACTGCCAGCCCGCCGGGCCTGTGTACGGCATCAACAAATGAGGCTTCCCGTTTGGAACGCGCGCAGGCAGGGGGAAGTGAGGGGACGCAGCCAGTGGAAACTTGTGGGATTTGGTCAACCACAGGGGTGTGTGTTTGTGGAGTGTGTGTTTGAAGGGGTTGGCATTACGCGTCGGTCGGATGTCTCTCGCGCAAACGCATGCATAAACACACAATTGGCATGCCTGCTGCGTGTTGGAGGTAATCCGATGGCAGGATCAGCCCCCTGGAGTGCGTAAGAGTGTGTGTGAGCCAGTTCATCTGTGTTTGCCTAACTGAGTTGATCTCTTCCATCTTCAATAGAATCTAATATCCCTAGCACTCTCACCTCTTTCAACAAATGTTTTCTAATCGTATACAATGAACTTGCTATTACTGCACCAAGCGATCAGACTTTGGACATTAAAATGACTGAATCTTAAAGACTTGGTGTGGGCTTTTTTGAATTATGTCTGTAATTAACCACCTAGCAACCTCTCAGAGCACCATAGCAACTGCACTGCAAATCCCTGGAAACCACTTTAGAATTGTGTAAAATATAAACTACCATCCAAAGGTTTGGAGTCTGTACTTTTTTTGTACTGTTTTTTTTTTTTTTTTAGAAAGCAAGCAATACTTTTATTCATTAAGGATACATTTAATTGGGCAAAAATAAAATGCACACAGTTGGGGTCAGAAGTTTACATACACCTTGCAGAATCTGCAAAATGTTGATTATTTTACCAAAATAAGATTGATCATACAAAATCCATGCTTTTTTTTATTTAGTACTGACCTGAATAAGATATTTCTCACGGAAGACATATACATATTCTTATTTTGTCTTATTGGAAACATGTAGATATCTTTTGTAGCTTCTTAAAGGCAGTACTAAATGAAAAGATTTTTTCTGAAGAACAGTAGGCAGTTTAACTGTTTAGGACAAATAAGGGACTCATGAACTATTACTAAACAAAAAGAAACACAGCTGTGGATTCAGGTATCAACACAGTATTGAGAATCAAGTGTATGTAAACTTTTGAACAGGCCATTTTTATTAATTCAGCTGTTATTTAATCTTATAGATATAAAAATAACATGCATTTTGTATGATCCCTCTTATTTTGGTAAAATAATTAACATATTGCAGATTCTGCAACGTGTATGTAAACTTTTGACATCAACTGTATTTTAAATAATTGCTATTCTTCTGAACTTTCTATTCATCCAAGAATCATGAAGAAAAAGGGTTTCACAAACATATTAAGCAGAACCAAATCAGCATATTAGAATGCTTTCTGATGGATCATCTGACACTAAAGACTAAAGTAATGGCTGCCGTAAAAAATTCAGCTTTGCCTTCACAGGAATAAATTATATGGTAAAATATGCCAAAATATAAAACAAATCGCACAAATAGATAGTGTTCAGTGGAACTGGAATATAAGTGGAATATGAGAAAGTATTTTAGCATTGACACTTCACCATTAAGTATTAGGCTTTAAAAAGGGAAAAAAATGGTGCCTCAATTGCGCTCAAGGTTGTCCGTAGATAAGACATAATTCTTAATGTTTTAAAAGGGATCCTTAAAGTGTCCATTTCTTCTTGGAAATCGTTGGCGTTATTCATGCTGTGTAACCATTTAAAGCTTAATTAAAGAATTTTCAGACTGAATATGTAGAGTTGTATGCATACCTTGCAGTTATTGAAACCCTCTGCAAAAAGCGTGATCTCAGCTATAAGGGTGGAATCTGGCACTACCATAGAGATCGGCCGAAACATAGACTTCAAATTATCAGGCAGCTCAGTGCGGCCAGCGTATCCTACAGAGAAAACATATACACACACAGAAACAACAGGAACTGAAGGGATGACAACCACAAACAGACTAAAACACACATTACCAACACTATAAAGATATTTAAAAGAACAGATCACCCCAAAAATCTGCATTCTATCACCATTTACATACTCATTTACGTTTACTGATCCAGTTTGCAAAACTGGTCTCAATGATTTGTTAATGAATCAGAATCAATGATACAGTAATAGCGGCTGAACTTAATGAAGGTGAAGATTATCAATAACTAACCTTAACCCTAACTCATGTCAGTTTATTCCAAATAAAGCTATCATATAGCTGGAAAATAACATGTGAGTCTACTTTTAGGTAAGGTTTTTGATGCATTTCTACCATTTAGGAGCTTGACAGCCTCAGTCATCATTTACTTTCAATATTTGGAAAAAAAAAATGGTTTTGTGTTTCACAAAAGACTGTAACTGATGTGATGGAAAAACAAAATGGTGAGTAAATAATAACAGAATTATTACTATGCACTTAGCAAAACAACATGCAGTTTGAGCACCTGGGTTCATAGTGATGAAGATCCCACAAGACCAGACCAAGTTGATTTGTTTCCCCTCAAAGGTGAATTTGTTGAGTCCCGCAGACAGAGCAGACAGGATGGACAGGATCTGCTGAGCGACCACGGACAGCACCTCAATGTTTATACGGTTGAACTCATCAAAACAACCCCACGCGCCTGTCTGGAGAGAGAAACACATGCACACATTCAACAAAAACACATACATTGTTCTTAAAGTTTAAGTGTTTGTATGACGTAGTTTACTACATACCTGAGCCAGGCCAGAGTACATGCGGCCCATAGATTTGAAGTCCAAGCCTTCTGAGCAGTTGACCACAATCACGTACATGCCCAAAGATTTACCCAGATCTTTAACCGTCTCTGTCTTCCCAGTTCCAGCAGGGCCTTTGGGAGAACCGCCCCGGTGCAGATGCAGCGCTGTAGTAAGAGTCATGTAGCACCTACACCAAAATCAAACATACTGTCTGTAATGCATACAGTACATACACTGACATATACATCTACATTTAGTCATTTAGCAGATGCTTTCATCCAAAGAGACTTACAAATGAGGACAATAGAAGCATTCAAAACCAACAAAAGAGCAATAATATGTAAGTGCTGTGACAAGTCTCGGTCTAACGCAGTAAATGTAGCAAGGTTTTATAATGGTTCTTTAAAGATTATTATGATAGTTACACATTCAAACAAGCACTGCAGGCAAGAAAATTAGAAAAAATATAAATATACACTGCCGCTCAATAGTTTGGGATCAGTAAGATTTTTAATGGTTTTTAAAGATGTTTCTTATGCTCATAAAGGCTGCATTTATTGGATCAAAAATACAGAAACAAATGTAATACTGTGAAATATTATTTCAATTTAAAATAACAGGTTTCAATGTGAATATATTTTAAGATGTAATTTATTCCTGTGATTAAAAAAAGCTACATTTTCACCATCATTACTCCAGTCTTCAGTGTCACATGATCCTTCAGAAATCATTCTAATATGCTGATTTATTATCAATGTTGAAAACAGTTGTGCTGCTTAATATTTTATTGAAACCTGTGATACTTTTTAGGATTATTTGATCAATAAAAGGTTTAAAAGAACAGCATTTTTTTTTTAAATAGAAAGGTTTTCTAACAATATACACTACTGTTCAAAAGTTTGGGGTCAGTAAATTTTTATTCTTTCTTTTTTGAAAAAAGTGATAGCAGAGATTTAGATTGTTAGAAAAGATTTATATTTTGAATGGATGTTGCTATTTTTTAACTTGTTATTCATCAAAGAATCCTAAAAAAAAATATTTGGCAGCACTACTCTTTTCTAAAGGATGATGTTACTGGAGTAACAAATGATGAAAATTTAGCTTTGCATCACAGGAATAAATATATTAAAATAAAACCCATTATTTTATATTGTAATAACATTTTGCAATATTACTGGCTTGTATATAAACCCATCTAACCCATGTATGTAGCTTCATCAGGATTTATAATTAATTATTTTAATAATTATTATTCCTTTAAATCAATGGTTCTGAACCTTTGTGATTCAATGGTCCCCTATTGTCCCTCACAATATTCAAAGCCCCACCACCTGGCAGTACTGACATTTTAAGGCATAGTTCACCCAAAAATTAACATTTTGACAACATAACTGCAGCACACACTGTAGTTATAATAAACAGAACATTATTCTGCATTGGTGTGGACATTAATATAATTATAGTTATAGTTATCCATCTTGGTGTGAATTTGGACCAATGACATATCACTGTGGGCACATGGCTATTTATGGCAAAAATATTGAAGAGACCATCATGTCTTTATCATCTTTTATTGACTATTTCTAAACCATTTTACTCTTAACTTCCATGAACATGTTTTAGCAATCCTTGGAGCTAGGATAGAAACACAGATAGACACACTGGAACACACACTGACATTCACTCAAATCACATGCATCCGGAAGCGCATACACACATGGAGAGAAGACAGACAGACAGGCTTAAGCACATTGTCCATGTCCTTGAGTGGGCTTAAGATGTCACCCTCTCAACATAATAAACCCGGATTAGATTCTTCCTTTCATTCGACTGGAGGCACGTTTTGTGCTGATTTTCTGTGGCCTCTGAAGGCACACAACAGGAAATCCGCCATTGACTCCTAACTCCACTTCCTAGCAGGAATCATTGCATAATTTTAAGTGGACGAAAATTTTTGCAGTTTTGTTCTATTATCACACAAGAGACATCTGGAGCTCCTCTACGTGCAGGTGTACTCTGCTGATGGGGAGGTAAGATCTTGACTGATAAGGTTAATGACATGATCTCTGTCTCTCGCTCATAATGACTTGGATAATGGCTGAAGTCAGATAACAGCATCAGAGTCCCCATAATGATCATTACAAACCAGCTGATCACATCAGTCAAATGCAAGAGTTGACTGTCACACGGGACAGAATATTGATATCTCGAGTAATCTGAGAGTTATGGTATAATATGAGAGCGTAGGTGATTATATCTCAGCTGGAGGTTATATCTGTTGGTGGCGTTAATGATTTTACATGCACAATGACACCCGGGCTTCACTACAGGCTGCACTCCAATTTTATTGTGTTTTGTCTGCTGAACTGGGGAAGCTGGTCATCAGACAGTTAAATTTCTGAAATAGATGAGTTGGACCAGACAGTGAATTAAAGCAGGCAATAAAGGGCCTGGCATATAGGGGAACTTAAAAGGCATCCTAGAGTGCCCTTCATAAAGATGACTGAGAGAATCTTTAAATTGTGTGCAGAGATTTATAAGAGAGTGGAGATTTTCTAAAAAAAAACTAAAAAAGAAGTTTCTGATTTGTTCAGTCAGTTCATTTTTGGTCATTACATAATACCTATAAATCTGTGCATTCAGAAAACATTTCATAGGGTGCATCTCAATCAGCTCCCTAGCTCTCAAGCCTGTGTATCAGTATATCGTGTACACAAATCCAGGCACTGGTCGAACCATAGCCAATTTTACCATGTCAGCCATTTTATCATAAAATGCTATATTTTACCAAAACATTGGCATATCGTTACGAAACTTGGTATGTGTCTTTGGCACCATGCCCTGACAGTACCTAAATGTTTGGGGGCAATTATAAAGAAATTATAAAGAAATAATAAAAAAAGGTAATAACATGTGATTAAATTGGCCTATTGAAATGAAAGTGACCTCAATATATTCCTTGGGTCATGCCAAGAACATTGATACCAATTGATACCAAAATTGGCAGAACTTCCTGTCCTCTGTTTTGATTAATGTTCAAAATCTATTTGTTCGAACTCCTCCTAGATTGTTAGTCCAATTTTTCCCAAATTTGACTCGGATCATCTTGAGACCATGCTGGCAAAAAGTTTTCGGAGTGGAAAGTGGATTTTGTGTCGATATATACAAAACGGTTTTCGTTTAACACATCAATGAATTTGCTGAAAAGATGCCAAACTGCATCTAAGGCTGTATCACTGCAAAGCTTTGATATATTTACATTGTCACCTCACACTGACCACGCCACATCAATTTGGTAACAGCGCCACCTATTGGTCAAGAGCGATAAACCATTCAATAACCATTAATTGTAATGAAATTGGTCTCAAAATATTCCTTGGGTCATGCCGACAACATACATACCAATTATGCCATTGTTGGCCGAACCTTCTGTCCGCCATTTTGATATATGCTGAAAACCTACTTTTCAAACTCCTCCATGACCGCTGGTTCGATTTTCAACTAAATCAAGCCAGATCATCTTCAGACTGTACTGACAAAAAGTTATGGATTTCGTGTTGATAGACAAGACTGCTTTTGTATAGCATTGCAACAACTTTGAGGCATGATGCCAGACTATGTCTGAGACTGTATCTCTGCAAAGCTTTGACATACTGACATCAAACTTTGTGTGTGCCATTGTCTCCTTATATTGACCATGCCACATCAATTTGGTAGCAGTGTCACCTATAGGTCATAATTGCTGCTTGCAGATATATTTAGTCTTGTTTTCCTGATGAAAAAACAAATCTAAATTGAGTGAATTTTGCTTAAAACAAAAATGATCTGCCAGTGGGGGTAAGGAAAGACTCTTCAAACAAGATTTTTCTTACCCTACTGAAAGATAATTTTACTTATTTATGTAAGCCAAAAAATCACTTAATTATTTTCCCAGGAAACAAGACTAAATATCTTATGTCATTTTGCTTATCTATTAAATGCATCTTGATTTAAGTGTTTTGAAATATTTTTACTAGAAACAAGTAGTTTTTATAGACTTGAATTAAAATGTGGACATAGAGAAAGACATAAAAAAATAAAGAAAACAAAAGTGTCCACACTTCAGACTACGTGATGTTACATTCAAACCACCATGGGGGACTTTCTTCTGTATAAGTTGATGTTTTTTTTATATATATATATTCATGACATTTAAAATGTTTATGACATTTTTTATTTTTCATTATTTATGACATTTAAAACATTCAGTATTCATGCACCAAGAACCTCTGGAATATCTACTACTGTATTTTATTGCAGTGGATGGATATGTAACTTGCATAATACATCATTCTGGGGGTGTATTGTTTTGTTTGTGATTTAATGCTTCATGCATCCAAATGTTTTTGTAAAAAAATGTTTAAAAAAGCTTTTTGCTTTAACACTTAATACTTTAATACTCTTTAAATACTTTGATCACATTGATGTGTTACCTGTCTGTGAGGGGGGTGATGACCAGACGACCAGAGTTGCCCAGGTACTCATAGCCATAGCGGAAGTGAGTATTGGTCTGTTTGATGATGCAGTCGTCCACATCCTGCACACACAGACAGAGCAATTTAGAGGGTTGTGGTGATCACCTTCTGCCTATTCTATATGACAGTATCCTGTCTCCCCACTGACCTTGTCCCAGTACAGACGGAGCTGGCACAGCCAGTCAAAGGCATTGACGTCACAGCAGCCTGATTTGGCGAGTTTGCTGATGACATCTCGGGCGTGGACCTCGACGGTGACCAGGGCAACGATCTTCAAGCGCAGAATCTTCGATAAGTTCCCTCGTATGGCTTCAGAGTACTGACTGAGCATGGACACCTTTGTAACACAACGCAAACAACTCATTATTAGAAGACAGGCACACTCAGTGACAACGCAAACTAATTTTATGGATCAGGGGTTCCAGATCAAACCTAACCACAGTTACTCCAAACACAGTCAGTAAACATCATCTGAGACGGGTAATGTAAATGTAAATTAACAACAACAACAAAAAATCCCCACCTTCCTAAAGCCCAAGAAGCCACGCTCTGAGACTAAATCTCAACTCTCAAAGGCACAGAGACAGGCCTGAGCCATTCTCTGTGTCTCACTGGCTTTGGCTTATAAAATGTGATTGGATTAAATTCATTTGAGCTGCCATCTTTAATTAACTTGTGTATCTAGTGCATCCTGTGCTCCAAGTACAAATACACATGAAATGAATAACTCATTTTCAATAAAGGGTTTGAGTGAAGTCAGCAGTGTGTGTGGAGTTCATCCACTAGTTATTAGCAGACTCGCGTTGAATCAGTGCCCGCAGAAGTCCACAGAGAGCTCTGCAGATTTCTGCAGAATCAGAACACCTGTCATTCCTAAAATTCTACAAATCCCCGACTGCTAACATGGTTGTTAATTAAATATTTGGACTAATTTTATTTTGCTTTCAGCTACTAACAAGAGTGTAGTACTCTCAGCTTCATTTAACACCATGTTGTAATCCATAACAGAGAATCCCACAGATTTTTATCTAAATCAGCACAGGAAATGAGGGAAAAGTCTGCAGATTCCGTCTAGATGCAGTTATTAGGGCCCTATGAATTCTGTTTTATTTTTTTCCCAAATTGCGTTTAATTTTTTTCAAAATTATTATTATTATTTATTTTTTTTTTTTTAAGAATTACGTTTTCATTTTTCTAGACTCCATTTTAATGGTTAAATTAAATGTTATTAATCAAAAAGCATGTCTAATTGATTAAAATCATGAAACTTGCTCAATTTTTAGAAGTTTACCAAAATGTACCTTTATTTTTACCAAAATCTTTGTTTTCCATTAATTTTCTGAATAAAAAACATCTCTAAATAATTAAGCATCTCTAAATAATTAATTATATATATATATATATATATATATATATATATATATATAAAAAATATTATTATTTTAATTTTTTTTCAGAAATACTTTCAGAAATTTACATTTTTCTGGTAAATGATTTCTGATAAATATTTTTCTGTTAAATATTCCGCATTTCCATCTGCATTTTCGGCATCACAGAAACCATAGATCATCATAAGGGTCCATTTTTTTAATTGAGATTTATCATCATCTGAAAGCTGAATAAATAAGCTTTCCATTGATGTATGATTTAGGACAATATTTGGCCGAGATAACAACTATTTGAAAATCTGGAATGTGAGGGTGCAAAAAAATAAAAATACTGAGAAAATCGCCTTTAAAGTTGTCCAAATGAAGATCTTAGCAGTGCATATTACTAATTAAAAATTAGTTATGATATATTTACATTAGGAAATTTACTAAATATCTTCATGGAACATGATCTTTACTTAATATCCTAATGATTTCTGGCATAAAAGAAAAAGGGTCACATATAAAGGCTTTTTTACACCACATTAAATGTAGAACAAACATGTTTATGAAAATAGAAAGAAATGGAATTCTCAAAAAAGATTCAAACACTTTTCCACCAATCACTGAATGGACAAACAGGTAATTGTCAGACTCAGGCTCAGCAGACCTTTACTGTGCCTAACTGTTTCTCCCAAGAGGACAACGGCAGCACAATTCGACATAATTCGTAAATTGCCCTTTCTGGTGTTTAAACTGTTGACCTTTAGATCACTAGCCCAATCTGTAACTGCTCACCTGTTTCTTTTTTAGTGATTTAAGAGCAGCTTTATCTGCTCTCTCTTTGCTGGTCATGAGTGCTCTGGTGACGTCTGTGGTCCACTGGATTTGACTGGCTGTGATCAACATCTGTAAAGAGAAGCAAAGCACATTTTGAAGAGGAATTACTGCACACACACAGACGCAGCCAAACATACACACACACACACACACACACACTTACCTGTCCTGGCCAGTCTCGTACCCACTTGCTTCTCTTCCCTGGCATCTTCTTGAGAGCCATGGAGCAGTTTTTCAAACAGTCCTTTAGAGTCCAACGCATGGTTCGCTCAACATCACACAACCAGGCCTACACATACAAGATGAGAAGTTCAATGTAAAGTGCATTTGTCAAGAAAGCCTTGTTGGACTGTAGGTCAGTAAACACACCTCCACTGGCCCCTCCAAAAGAACAGGATGAGTGAAGTCAACAAACTCCCCATCAGCTGAGAACATCCCACTGGCCTCTGACTTGTTGTTATTGATCCCAACCTACACACACACACACACACACACACACACACACACACACACACACGAAGAATATTTAAACTAATATTCATGCTTAATCCCACACATTTCTGAAATTTAAAATCATATATACCAGTATGATAAAATCTCTCAGGGTGCATATATACCTTGTTGATGCGGAGACTTTTGATGTTGTCAAAGCACTTCTTTAGATGTGACTGCACAGCTTCAGGGTTGCGTGACTGGCCCAGGATCTCCAGAAGGTCATCGTTAGACAGAAAGTAAAACCGGGGAAAAATCTGCCGTTTGGTCTCCAGGTACATATCCAGAGACTTCTGAATCTCCTCTAACTTAGTGTTCATTTCTGAGAGCTTCTCTAGAAGACCTGAGATAACAGGAAAAAAGATATGTGTGCTTTATTGCTTCTTTTATTGACATTTTTCTGTCTACCTATTCAAAAGTGTAATACATTTTTTCCAACTGAGCTGGTTTTATATAATTCTCAATCATATATACACTGCTGCTCAAAAGTTTGGGATCAGTAAGATTTTTAATGTTAATGTTTTTTTAAAAAGTCTCATGAAAGTTCCATTTACTTGATCAAAAATACAGAAAAAAGTAATATTATGAAATATTATTGCAATTCAAAATAACAGTTTTAGATTTTAATATACTTAAAATATGAGCGAGAGTAAGGTTACATTGTGTTAACTTGTAAGATACACTGTTACAGTTTTCATGTGTCAAACACAACTATGTAAAAAAGTACACAACTATGTACTACATTCTTTAACTTTTGCATGGATTTTTATTTAAAAAAGAGCTTAGGCTCAAGTAACCAAAAGTTTTAAAATACATGAATATGCTTTTAAGTTTTTCTTGCCTCATGGTGTGTCTGTAAACACTGAAGTACCATAGTAGTAGTTTTGTGCGTGCATGAACATCATGGCAAATTACAAAGTACCTCATGCGAAAAAACATTTAACGTAACGCTTAAATCCGTAAAATAAACACGTAAATCAACCACAAAGTGTTGGCGAAATAACACATTAGCAGACCGGAGAGAATAATATGGATTTTATTCCAGAAAACTTCTTGCACAAAATAAATTCAAGCACTTTCAAGGACCTGTATCTATGTATGTTTATTTTACAAAACTTTCCATGGCCTTGAATTTTTTTTATCAGATTCAAAAACTTTCAAGTATTTCAAGGACCCATGGGAACCCTGTTTTAAAGTTAGAAAAATAAACCACTATTTTAAATTGCATTAACATTTCACAATATTATATTTTTTCTGTATTTTTAATTAAATATACACAGCCTTGATAAGCAGAAGTCTCCTTTAAAAAGCATTAAAAATCTTACTGATCACAAACTTTAGAGAGGCAGAGTATATATATCAATACACTGCCCTCCAAAAGTTTGGAAACACCCCTGGCAAAGTGTGGTTTTGGATGATATCAGCATAAATCATTTTTTGATGCAAATACGTAAGGAATAATTCTACGGGCCGTAGAATTCTTAGAAAATAATGCACACCCGAGGTGGTGATGCGGTCATGACGCGAAGCATGTGTGCATTATTTTCGTAGAATTCTACGGCCCGAAGTCAATTATTCCGCTTATACTACAGTTACCACACCTCAAGACATCGATCAAGTGATATATTTCAAGACATTCGTCCGGTTTTTATCCTTAAAACGCTATTGTGAGTAGGATTAATTTCTTACACAGCTCATTCAACAGCTTCGTTGCTAGTTCCAAAACGTCATTTTAGAACTAGTAACGACGCTTGGGCTGTTAATAGCAAAATAATGCCGTTAATAATGAAGTTTAGACAGACCGAAAGACAAGCAGACAGACGGAAAGAGTGAGGGAGAGAAACTAAGTGTATGACTTTACCTCTCTCACGTCTGTGTCTCTCAAGGGTGACTGGCAGCATCGTCTCTACTAACAGTTAAACTTTAAGTTCATTTTCTTCAAGACCACGCCGTTGTTACCTAGCGTACGAGAGCTGTCATGTCGTTTTTAAGTTGTTAATCGTCAAAGCAGTGCTAACAACATTAGCGCGAATGCTAACGCGAGTGCAAACTGTAACGTTATGTGTGTGCGTCTGTGAGGTGAGTGAGAGAGGGCGAGAGAAATAGAGTTTGTGCTTTCCATACATAATAAAACGTAATATATTGTGGAAAAAAACATGGAAATAATCTGTCGTTTTTATCCGGATGTTTACTGTATTTATTAGTTTGACCAGTGTCATTGTGGGTTTTAGTTATTTTGCTGTTTTGGGCTGTAAGGACCTTTGAAATAACTGAAATCGTATGGCGAAGTGATGTAGACATGCACTGCGGTCTAAAGCTGCCTGGAACTACGTTCGCCGTGCGTTTCCCTGAATATAATGCACACCTCTAGAACGTTCGTCAACCAATCAGATTCAAGCATTCAACGGCCCTGTAGTATAAAGTAAAGTAACTTGACATTATTATTGAAAACCAGCCATAATAATTTTCATTTTGATGGAATGGCCTCCCCAATCACCCGACCTCAACCCAACTGAGCTACTGTGGGAGGAACTGGACCGTGATGTCCGTAAGAAGTGTCCAACCAGTGTGAATCATCTTTGGGCAATCCTTCAAGAGGATTAGAGTAATATATAAAGTCAATCTTTGAATAAACTGACAGCTTCGGATGCCCAGATTATGCAGAGCTGTGATAGCTGCTAATGGTGGATAATTTGATGAATCTTTTTTTTTTTAATATAAATTATCACAAATTAAAAAGGATTCATGCTAATATTGTCCAAAACCCCATTTTTTTAGGGCGTTTCCAAACTTTTGGAGGGTAGTGTATATCATCTCAGTGTCAGAGGGCACAATATTTTAGATAAAAGGGGTTCGGCTAACAAAAAAGTCTAGGAATCCCATGGAGAATAATAAAAAATAATAATAATAATAATAAAAAATGAGAAGACTGAATGAATTATGTTTGTGCTTAAATCTAACTAAAATAATTCTGAAAACATCCCCCCAAACCCTGATACTTCCTCCTCTACCTTTCAATGACTTTTTACGCACTTAGGGTTCAGTCTTTCCTCAGTTTGACGTCGAACAAAATGTTTCTCAACAGACCCAATAAATTAACCTTTTTACACTCACACTCATCACTAAAGTGAACTTTGGGCCAGTTTCCTCTCTCTACACAACATGCTTCTTAGCAAAGTTGAGCTTGGCCTTTTAATTCTTTCTGCTGACGAGAGACTTGGTCACAGCAGAGTGTGCTTTCAGTCTGACTTCTCTTAAACATGCCAAGGCAGATCCTTAACCAGTTCAGCACTGAACTGGCAAGCAATTCCAGCTGCAGTGCTGAACCGATTCCCCATTGAGAGTCTCTGCATTATCCTATAGTTAGTCTATAGGATACTGAATGAATTTTGTATGTGCTTAAATCTAATGAAAATAATTCTGCAATGCAAAAAAATCTTAATACTTAACAGGCCTTAGATTCTTTATGCAAAACAGATTTTTTTTTTTCTAAAATGTGACCTGGACGCTTTTCATCCATCTGCCCAGGGGTGTTGCCAAGATTGCTGCCAAGTGAACTGACTTGCTCCAGTAAAGGCTTTTTTACAATCACTGAGGGCAGTGAATTCCAGCACCATCCTCTCATTACCTGGACGATGTGTTCCTCTGAGAGCATTTTTGTCCTTGTCTAGTTGATCCATGATGATCTTCCAACTGGAGTTGACGTCATCAAATTCAGCTGTCTCACGAACCAACTGCTTACGTATGTCATCTGCCAGAAAGATATTCTAAACAAAGGAAAAAAAACAAAGAATGTGGTAGCGGACGAACAAAATGAAGAATAGCACAGAAGGGAAGATAAAACAGTTTGGTGCTTGGTTGGAGCCATCACAGGTGTGTTTACAAACACTCATACACACAGGAAATCCAGGCTGACAGCCACTGTTTACTCTACTCATCAGCTATGAGAGAACAGATGTGTGACTCTGAACTTCGCTATGTGTGTGTCTGTGAGATGCTAATCTCTTTCAGTGAGTTTGTGCATCACATGTAGAGAGCGGACCCCTCTGTGATCTAACACAGTGGATTGTGACTGGTGTTTATTAAGAATAAACCAGGTGTGAGGAAGGTCAGGAGGGTGTTGTGTACAGCATATGCCTGGATAATATAACCATAGACTTTTTAAAGCATAAAAGAGAATTTGGATGAATAATGTGCTGTATAAAACTGTAGGAAGTGCTGTGTGTGTGCATACCTCTAGATACATCCACTGCCTTTGTACAGTGAGGATCATTTCAATGACTTCCAGCACCAGAGACAGACTGCGTTCCCAGTGGTCAACTTCCTTTTCAAATGCTTTGACGAAGCGAGATGCTTTCATTACAGAGAGTGTCACCTGGTTATCCTCCAGAGCCTGGAACACATCATCTGTTCCCCTGCGTACACACACAAACATGCACACAGTTTAGAAAATATATTTGTAAAAACATCTCATGGACTGGTGGTTCTCAACCAGTGAGCCTGGACCCACTAGGGGGCCTCACAACACTTCCAAGGGGGCCAAAAATGGTTAAAAAGATTTAAAATAAGCTAAAACTGTTTTTTTCCCCCACAAAATTTTATTCAAGAACTAGGGCACTTACAGAAAACTGCTATGAGGGAATTTTCAGAAGTATGAAAAGTAATGGAAATGAGTAGTATTTTTTTTTTCTAGGGCTCTACCCATTGCTTTACCTATTTTGCAGTGTGACAGGGAGCACTGTCTTGCATAAAAATCACAGGCTGATTGGGAGATGCTTGCAGGGGCAGAA
Source organism: Garra rufa (assembly GCF_049309525.1). Taxonomy (NCBI): domain Eukaryota; kingdom Metazoa; phylum Chordata; class Actinopteri; order Cypriniformes; family Cyprinidae; genus Garra; species Garra rufa. Next base: position 50,304,657 of record NC_133363.1, read on the forward strand.
CTGCATGTTGCTGAAGGAGGTTCTGATAAATATTTGCATTCACTCACTATGTTGCTGTTTAAGAGGCCCAACTCCTACTGCAGAAAACATCCCCCAAACCCCGATACTTCTTCCTCCACCTTTCACTGACTTCTTTACGCACTTAGGGTTCAGTCTTTCCTCAGTTTGACGTCGAACAAAATGTTTCTCATCAGACCCAAATAAATTAAACTTGCACTCATCACTAAAGTGAACTTTGGGCCAGTTCTCCTCTCTCCACACAACATGCTCCTCTGCAAAGGTGAACCTAGCCTTTTTATTCTTTTTGCTGATGAGAGACTTGGTCATTGCAGAGTGTGCTTTCAGTCTGACTTCTATTAAACATGCCGAGACAGATCTTCAACATATTCGGCACTGAACTTGCAAGCAATTCCAGCTGCAGTGCTGAACCGATTCCCCATTGAGAGTCTTTGCGTTATCCTGTCCTTTTGTGCACTTGTTTAATGTGGACGACCAACCTTTTTGGGGGAATTGAATGAATTAGTGTCATTGTAATTCTTCAATATTCAAGAAATCACAGATTTGGAATGACCAACTTGTGCAGTGGCTACAAGGGTCATCCGTTTGGCATTCATCTGGACAACCACCTGTCGCAGAGTTTCAGTCACCTTAGAGCAGCCCGCCATCTTGCAATCACAGTAAAATTGGAGGAATGCTGCCAGTTAAATAGGGTTTGTCATATAATTAAGGAAATTAGCACCAGGTGCCAGATTAACACCAATTACTTGAAGGTATTTGTAAGTGTTCTCTCATTTTGATCAGAGCTCTTTCTTTTTAAAATATCTCATATAAGTTTTTTAATATTGTGCTTCAGAATACAATTCATTTATAAAATATGCTCAGAAAAAAGCCTTCCACTCTTTAGAATACTTTCAGATAAGACTAAGCAGTAACCTTGAAATTTAAAGCAGTTTATCATAAGGCAGCAACATAACGAAATGTAAAAACAAATGAAGGGGGTATGAATACTTTCGCAAGGCACTGTAAACTGTCATAGATGCATTGGTTTTCATACTTCATACTAAGATAATATTTAATAAATCTTACCCCTAAAATCTAACCCTCACAAAATAATTTTGATCTTCACTGTGTGTGTAAAGAGTGCCTTTGCGAAAGTATTTATACCCCTTTTTTCACATTTTATGTTGCCGCCTTATGTTAAACTGCTTTAAATTACTTTTTACCCCACATCAATCTACACTCCATACACCATAATGACAAAGCAAAAACTGAATTGTCACAACTTCATAAATGTATTAAAAAAGTACATTGCAGAAGTATTTATACCCCAACCTCAGTACTTAGCTGAAGCACCTTTTCCAGGTTTTATGATGCGACAAGCTTTGCACATAAGCATTTGGCAATTACCTACCATTCTTTTCCTCACCTCTTCACCTCTCAAGCTGTGTCAGCTTGGATGGGGGCAGATGCACATTTTCAGTTTCTTTGATTGGGTTCAAGGCCAGGCTCTGGCTGGGCCACTCAAGGACATTCACAGAGTTGTCTATAAGCCACTCTTGCTTTGTTCTTAGGGTTATTGTCTTGTTGGAAGGTGAACCTTCTGCCTAGTATAAGTTGCTGAATGCTCTGGACTGGGTTTTCTTAAGATTATCTCAATATTTTGGTACACTGAGCATTTATTTTACTCTAACGAGTTCTTCAGTCCCTGCCGCTGAAAAACAGCCCCACAGCATGATGCTGCTTTTACCACACTTTACTTTTGAGATGGTACTCTGCAGGTGATAAGCAGTGCCTGGTTTACTTCAAACATGATGCTTGGAATTTAGGTTCATCTGACCACAGAATCTTGTTTCTCACAGTCTGTGGGTCCTTTAGGTGCAAATTTAGCAAGTTTTCATGTGTCTTCGCTGAGCAGAGGATTGAGCCTTGCTACATCACCATAAAGCCCAGATTGGTGGAGTGTTGCAGTTTGTCCTTCTGTAGGTTTCTCATATCTCCACATATGATCATCAGGTTCTTGGTATCCACTCTAACCAAAGCCCTTCTCTATCAATTGCTCAGTTTGGCCAGGAGGCCAGCTCTGTGAAGAGTCCTGGTTGTTTTAAACTTCTTCCATTAATGATAACGGAGACTACATACTTCTGTGAACCTTCAATGCAGCAGAATATTTTCCGAACTCCTCCCCAGATGTGTGGCTTGATGCAATCCTGTTTCTGAGCTCTACAGGCAGTTTTTGACCTAAGGGCTTGGTTTTTACTTTGATATGCATTTTCAGCTGTTAGACCTTTTATTAAGATGTGTGTGAGAAGTGTAGTAACATCCACAAGCAATATGAATGCTCCTGAAGTAAAATTCAATTGTCCCAGATAAGAGTATGAATACTTATGCAATGAAATGATTTAGGTATTTTATTTGTAATAAATTTGCAAAGATGTGTAGACTGATGTGGAAAAAAAGGAATTTAAAGCAGTTTAACATTAGGCAGCAACATAAATGACTTTCGCAAGGCACTACATACTGTCATAGATGCTATGGTGTTAATACATCATACTAAGATAATAATATTTACTAAACCTTACCCCCAAAATCTAACCCTAACACAACCTGTTGCCATTATTAGTCTAGCTAAACATGACACAAGCATTTTAAACAATGAGCACTGCTTCAAATGTCTGTTTTTGAAAGGATTTACTATATTTGTAAAGACATTTTCAAAAAATGGACCCTCATAGGTACAGCCACACCTGAACACGGACCCAAAGCACATTTATAAAAGGCACAGTCACAATACAAGTGAAATAAAGGAAGGTAATATAAAGAGCTCAAGGTTCAGCCTGTTAATAATTTCGACAAACATCACACATCCCTTTCTATCTGGCGCACACACAGCTAGATGTATGAAGCAAACAAAAGAGAGGACAAAGTGAACAGCAGTGGCTCTCGACCCCCCTCCTTGGCATACTGCGTTGCCATGGCAGCAGCCTCACGCGCTGCCGCAGCCGTCTCCATGCCAACAGTGGAGCTATAGCCTCACTGCGGGGATGAACGGTGACTGCCGGCACCTGATGTCCGCATGCACACGCAAAAACTCACACTCAGACACACTCAAATACATCAACACAAGCACACAAATCCACAGGAAAGACACACAGTGTGTTTTGCACTCTCACAGGCACAAAACATGTCACACATCTCTTGATTTCTCAGATTGAAGCCGCAGGTGTGTATGTGTGTGTCATTCATCTCTGTTTGTCTCTGCCTCTCCATCTCCCCGAGCTCTAACCGATGCCCCTGCATGCAGAGTGTGTGCATACGAGCCACGGAGAAGCACTGCACACACACACTTTGCACATCCAGGACAGCAATGTTAGTTTGTGAAGGACACAAGGGTGGGATAAGATAGAAAAAAAGAGAAAAGATTGAGTGTAAATACTTTAGAAAACCATCTTCACAATCTTTCTTTCTCTTAGAGGGAGGAAAAAGGCTGAGAGGGAGCACAGGGCTGATGGGAAAGAGCGAGTTTTATTTGTAGTGCATTACTGAGGAAAGAGAGAAAGAAGAAAGGCAGGAGTGAAGCAAAGGAGAAGAGAGTTCCAGAGCGGAGGAGAGAATAAGAGGAGGTGAGTGACAGTCGTGGGCCACCTGACCTCCAGAGCGACAGCATGAAACGAGGCACAATCTCTCGCCTGCGGCACCTACCGCCACACACTCAGAGGAATAATCTGTCTGTTTTCGAGTCCAGGCAACATGACAGACACATATAGCATTCGACACACATCACTGAACCAGCGCTGGAGGAAAAACACTTTACACACACACACGCACACAAGTGAAGTCCGAGAGCATTTATGGTTGAGGTGAGCCACTTTGTCTGTAATGGCTGATATTAGTTGAATTCACAATTGCATATCATGGACATTTTTCAACAGATCAACAGGTCAGAGCACACATTCTCTCACACACAGTGGAGTTTAAACTCTCTGTAAAAGTTTCAACTTGATCTCGACAAAAACGTACCTGTGGGAATGTTTTCACAAGATGCTTAATACGTACGTCCACTGAGTGGCACTAAAACAGTGTTTGATTATATATCATGTTCGACACATATGGTGCATTTTATCTGACTTTTTTTTTATACGTAACACCGCAGTTCTGACTTGAAATGTCCGTTGAGTGGTGCTATAACTCTAATGCTCTGTGGCGTTTTAAAATAACGTACCATCTGCATTATACCTAAACCTACCCAATAGTATGAACAAAAGCAAATGTGACATAAAAATGCAATCACAAGCATGCCTTTTTAGCTTGTTTTTCGATGTCTCATCTTTCAGCTCTTTCATTTGTACCCAAGGATTACACATCCTAAGTTCAATTCCGTGTTGACTGAGCTACCGAGCAAGCTTATTACATCGGGAAAACGAAACACCTGTATAGAGCTGTAATCATAACTGTGTATAAAAATTACAAGTGCTTGCTGTTTTACCGGCTCTGTTGAAAACTGAAGTGATATGTACTTATAGGTACGTATTTCGCGTCTTGCGAAAAAGTTCCCACAGGTATGTTTTCATCATGAGATCGGGTTGAAAACTTTTGGTCTAATTTAAATTAGATTAAATGTTTTTAATATTTAAATTACACTAGTTAGGGGTCATTACAAATGTTTGCAAATGACTATTTATTTAATTAAACATACAGTAAATATTGTGGAATTATATTAAAATAAATGTTTTCTATTTTACTATTTAAAATTTAATTGAATTCCTGTGATGGTAAAGCTGAATATTCATCAGCCATTACTCCAGTCTTTAGTGTCACATGATCCTTCAGAAATCTTTTTAATATGCTGAAACATTTCTGATTATTGATGTTGAAAACAGCTGTAGCATTTTTAAGGATTGTTTTGATGAATAGAAAGTTCAAAAGAACGGCATTTATTTGAAATACAGTAGATATTTAACTGTTTCATAATATAATATATACAGTAATATATTAGCATAATATAATATACTATAATTATAATATAATATATTTTTATATTAACATAATATAATATATCCCCAGCTCAGTGTGTAGAGAACACAACATAAGAACCCTTTGAATCATAACACAGCTTTAATCAAGTTTAAGTGCACTTATGAGCACTTGGTGTTTTGCCCCGAAGCCACCATAAAAATATAGCACAATAAACGCGAGTGATGATGGTTAAGAAAGAAGAAATCATGTTTGTACGCTCTGCATTTCAGCATGTTATAGTATATGAATAAGTGACCCATGAAGAGCTCCTCTGCTGACAAGCTGACAAAGTTTTGGATTATGATCATCAAAGAAAGCATTAAAAACATATATCAGAATATAACAGGATATATTCAAAGATGAATGGCAGGGAACCTGTTTTAAATCCCCAAACCCAGACAGTTAATATGCGCTTTAAGCTATTACAGTATAAGTGGATTATCAGGGTGCATATAACTCCAGAAATATTACATAAATTAAATCCCAACATTACTAATTAATGTATAAAACGTGACTAAATTTACCATTGTTCGTTGTGGTTCAACACTCTTGTTTTTTTTTTCCTTTAATAAGTTAATAGTTTTATTCAGCAAAGACATTAAATTGATCAAAACTGACAGTAAAGAATTTAATATTTCGAATAAATGCTGATACTTTGAACTTTATATTTCTTCAAAGAATCCTGAAAAAATCTATCATGGTTTCTCTTTCTTCACTGATAATTGGAGATGTTTTTTGAGCACCAAATCAGCATATTAGAATGTTTTCTGATCTCTTACCAACCCCAAACTTTTGAGAAACAGTGTAAACATTAGTATATGTTTCCTTTCAGACTTATTTACTCAATTTTTTTTCTTTTATACAGCATACTGGTGTTTTGTCTATAATAGTCTGTTGCTATCATATTGTTATTAAACAGACATCTGTCAACACGAAAAAAAACAAAACAAAGATATTGTGGATGGAAGCATACGGTACGGCTGCTATGAGAGGTGGCGTCTCTCTCACACACTCAGAAAGGCTGTAAATTATCACCTCTGCTATAAGTGATCACACATTCCACCCGCCTGCCGCAGGCCTCTGATTCAGACCAATCACCGGAGACCTGCTCAATCTCCTGTGCTCTCAACTCTTTCTTTCTCTCTGACTCTGCCTCACACACATATGAACATTAGCAGAGGGAAAGGTGCAGTGATGAGAGGATTCATTCTCTCGGTCTCTCTCATATATAAACACACAGCACAGCAGCTCTTGATCTGTCATATTCATCACTCTCATCACATCATCTAACTGTGTGTCTTCACTGCAGGCTGTTCGCAGATGAGCAGCAGGTGAAAGAGGGAACTGAAAATCCCTGACTACATTACTACTGCCACAGCATTATCACATACGCACATACAGCTAGCTATCAAAACAAGGGACTGTGTCATTGCTTTTTAAGCAGCAATATTTGCCACCTGAAATTGATTTTCACTTTTATAATGGCATTTTTTTTCTAACCACATAAAAAACAGGTATGTCGTCCATTTATGACAGTTACTTGAACTGAATCAACTGCAGTAAATTCTCTAGACAATTATGGCTGTTATCTTTATAATCGACATCACCATACAGTACAAAATAGCTACAAATAATGCACAAAATGCATTTGACATCATTTAGACTGGTCCTTCTAGAATTCTATGGCTCTGCTTTCTGTTGTCTACCATCATAGTGGATCTTAAAGTAATCACTCTTTTAGAGCTGTTAAGATAGTTCTCTTTATATCAAGTGTTTTTAAAGCTTTTTTTCCCCATTGAAACCAACTTAATTTTAGCTGCACTTTTACCAGTAGTTGCCTTTGAGACAGTAAAAGCAGATATTTGACAGTGTTTGCAGAGACACTAAATCACCATTACAACAAAATATGAAAATATCATATAATACATAACAGACAAAAATGGAAAATTCACTATGCTATTTACATTTGCATATCTATGACATTTTTGTCACTTTAAAAGATTACTCTAGTTCCAAAATAAAAATGTATTGATAATTTATCCAAGATGTTCATGTCTTTCTTTTTTAATGAATACATATTCTCCATATAGCGGACTTATATGGTGCTGTAATTGCACAGGAAGATGTTATCACCTGCTGGGCATTGCTGCCTGTCGCACCTCCTCCAGTGCCCATGGGTCAGCTGCAGGGTCATCAGCCAGAAACCACCATTTACCAACGTTTCGCTCCTTTAATTCTGGAACGTCTCCTGGTGGCGGAGCAGTGACAGGGACGTCTCCCTGTCACCCCCTGCAGCTGATAGCTGTAATCCCTGCAACTGTTGTTTGGGGTTAGGTGTTCTTCCCCCAATACCTATCTTTCCTCCTCAGCCAGAGCCAAAAGCTACCTTTCTCTGCCTCCTCTGCCAGATCCTTTGTTGCCCTCCTTAGCCTCCCTCCGGTCACTCCTGCTTCCCTCAAGAGGCGTATGGTTGACAACCCAAGGAAGCCTCGGCATCCGATCTCCACTGGGTTGGTGGTAGTCTTCCAGCCAGCCTCCCGGCACTCAACAGCGAGCTCTGAGTACTTGGCCTTCTTCCGTTCAAAGGCGGCCTCAATCCCCTCCTCCAGTGGTACAGTGAGCTCAATGAGGTGCACCGATCTCACCTTGGTTGACCACACCACTATGTCTGGCCGGAGAGATGTGGTGGTTATCTCTGTGGGGAACCGGAGCTGCCTGTCCAGGTCAACCCTCATGTTCCACTCCTGGTTAGAGGAGAAGAGCCTTGCTGTTTCTCTTGACCTAGTGCTTCTCCTTACCCCTCCTTCCGACACAAAGATGGTGGGGTCCTCTGCTGATGGTGGTTGTTTGCTACCCTGTCGACACTCCTCCAGTACTTCGGCTAGCTTTCTCAGGACCTGGTCGTGGCGCCAGCGGTAGCGTCCCTGTGAGAGAGCGATCTTGCAGCCTGCCAAGATGTGCTGGAGACTTGCGTTGGGGGCATTGCAGAGTGCGCAGGATTCTTCATTCCCGAACCACTGGTGGAGGTTCCGAGGGCAGGGAAGCGTGTCGTAGGTTGAACGAATAAGGAAGCTAATTCTTGCCTGTGGGATCTTCCACACGTCTGACCAACTGATGTTTCGGTTCATGATTCCCTCCCAGGTTGTCCAGCTTCCTTGTCGACCCTGCGACACAGCCTTGATTTTGTAGCGGTCCTCCTCCATCCTCGTCACCTCTGCTACCACCATCTCCTTCCTTTGCTTGCGACTGGCCTTGGACCAAAAGCGTGGCATCTCTCCCCATCCTAGCCCCGCTCTTCCTGCCTGAACTCTACCCATGATCTCCTGGTGTTGTAGCCGCCTGACAGCTTGATCGACCTCGTTTTGGGCATTCCACTTACGGCCAGTAGGAACCTTGGCATTTGTGTTCCTTACTGACTCATCTGGGGACTCCCTCAGCTCGAGAACCAACCTGGTCTTTTCTTGCATGTAGCCCAGCTGTATGGACTGCAGTGGCAGCTGCAGCATGTTTTTTCCAAAGAGACCAGTTTCGGATAGGCACCGTGGCAGCCCCAACCACTTTCGGATGAACGAGTTGGCTTTTCCATCCATCTTACTTACGGTTGATGAGGGAATCTCACTCATTTTCAGGGGCCACATTACCCTCCTGTAGAGTGTGAACTGGTAGCACCAGACCTTAAACTTCCCAGGAAGTTGGCTTTGGTCGATCCTTGTCAGTCCGTCAGAGAGCTGCTTCATGACGGTTTTCCCCATCTGTTTGTCAGATAGATCTGCAGTGTACTGCCTCCCCAGGCTTTTGATGGGTTGCTCTGATAGGAGTGGGATTTTTTCTCCTCCAACGACAAAGATGGTATTGTCATTTCTGACTCCTCTCCTGAGGGACAAGCTCCGAGACTTGGAGGGCTTGATCTTCATTCTTGCCCATGACATCAATTCGTCCATTCTATTCAGCAGTCTTGATGTACATGCTGCTGTCTGAAGGAGGCTGGTGACATCATCCATGTAACTCCTCAGTGGAGGGAGCCTTTTACCAGTTGGGAGTTTGATCCCCCCAACCATTTGCCTTGCCCCGATGAGGATTATCTCAAAGGCTGCTACGAACAGTATTGGAGAGATGGTACACCCCATCGCGATTCCTACTTCTAGCCGCTGCCACCCGGTGGTGAAATCCTGGAGAGAAAAACACATCTGCAGGTTGCTAAAGTACTGTGCTACTAGGTTCTTGACGCAGGTGGGCATGTGGAAAAATTCCATGGCGTAGGTGACCAGCTGATGTGGTACTGATCCGTATGCATTGGCAAGGTCAAGCCAGATGACATGCAGGTCGGTCTTCTCCCGCTTGGCCTTCTGGATCTGGTCCCAGATCATAGTGGAGTGCTCTACACATCCTGGGAAACCTGGAACTCCTGCCTTCTGGCAGCTGGTGTCAACATAGCCGTTCTCGAGCAGGTAGTTGGTCATCCTCCTGGCTAGCACTGAGAAGAAGATCTTTCCTTCTACATTCAGTAGAGCAATGTTTCGGAACTGGCTTATGTCTTTGGAGTTCATTTCCTTGGGGATGAAGACTGTTACCGCTCTTTGCCACTCAGATGGAATGATTTGCTTTTTCCAAGCAGTTCTCATCAGATACCACAGCAGCTCTAGTACCTTGGGGCAGTTCTTATAGAGCTTGTAGGGGACCCCATTGGGCCCAGGTGCAGAAGAGGACCTTGCCTTCTCCACGACTTGCCTGACTTCGCTGAGCTTGGGGGGCATGATGTTAAATTCAGCTGTTGGCTTTGCCGGCTGGGGTACGTATCCTGGAGTTCCTAAGGGGCCGCTCCTTTGGGGATCACTGTACTGGTCTCTGACATGATGTTCCAATTTCTCCCTGGTGATTTCAAGCTTGCCACTCTTCTTTTCCTCCAGTAGCTGTCTGGCATACTTAAAGGGATCCTTGAAGAAATTGGCTCGCTCTTTCTGCTTCCGCTGGCTGCGCTTGCGGATGCGTTCAGCTCTGCGAAGCCCGGCTAGCCTTTTCCGGACCTCCTCCCACAGAACTTTCAGACCCTCTCTCTCTGCTTGAGTTGCCTTCCTCCAGTTCTTGCGGAGTTGCCGACGCCTTTGCACAAGTTGGAGGATTTCCCTTTCCCTCCTTCCCTTCTCTCTCCTGGCAGCCTTCTGTTTGGGGACAATTTCGCCAAACCTGTCTTTACAGGTCTGGTATATTATGTCTCCGATCAGGTTAAGCTTAGTCTCGGCCCCTCCACGCAGTGATCCCTCTAGGGTCTTAATCAAGTCCAAGTCCAAATTGCGCCATGCCTCAGCTTCGTTTGATTTCGGCCACTTCAGTTGGCTCCTTCTGGCTGGTTCTTTGGTCTCTGTATTTGGCTCTGTTCTGTCTGACGTGGTGGGGACTAGGCCTTCATGCTCACGTGGAGGCTCAGCTTCCACCAGGGGACCTTCCTCTGTGACTCTTATGCCTTCAGCAACGTTAGGTCCTTCGGCTCTGTGGTTTTTTCCCTGGCTTTTGGTCTTCTTGTCTCACCTGCTGACGCAGTGCAAGATTGCTGTTGGCCTTTCTGTCCACACTTTGCTTTCCCCTGGTGGATCCGTAAGCCTCTAAACGTGGTCACTTTCTCCCATCCACATGCGCACTTTCGGAGGATCTTCTCCTCATTTTCTGGCGTTCTTGTGTTCTCGTTGTCCATGTTCGTTGCCGTCGTCACCGTGTGGTCTGTCCTGTTGGGCCCATCTTTCATCCCACCTCTCGGAGTGCCCGTGGGTTGTTTCTCATTATGTTTCTTTGTAGTTAGATTTGGGTGTCTCTCTCGCGAGAGACTAGTGGGTTAGGTAACTAGCCAGCCACTCCCAATGCGGTCTTTCCCTGCTGCCATCCAGTCTTTCCTGGCTGTCCTCCAGTCTTCCCTGGACTCCAACTGCTCTATTCACAGTAGTCACTGGGTTCGCCAGAACTTCAGTAATTGCACAGGAAGATGTTATCACAATGCTCAACAGAATTAAGTTTAAAAATGCAGTTTAATGCAGCTTCAAATGGCTCTACACGATCCCAGCCGAGGAATAAGGGTTTTATCTAGCGAAACAATTGTTTATTTTAACAACTAATGCTTGTCTTGTCTAGCTCTGCAATGTGCGTACATACACTGTGCACAGTGTTGGGGAAAGTTGCTTTTAAAAATAAAGCATTACAATGTTGCGTTACTCCCTAAAAAATTAACTATTTACATTAGTTACTTGTAGTTCTTCTGGGCAGGGCTTGCTTGTTTGTGTTTAATATAATAAGTTTGATTTTCAGAAAATGTAAAAGCCCTTTCACACCAAAAAGTGAAATAAATAAGCCTGAGGCTGAAGGAAAAGTAAATTCACTTCTGTACAGTAGAACTATAGGAGGAGGTGGTTCAACAATTTTCAGCAATGAGGAAAATGAAGCACAAATGTAAGTTAATCTAAAGTAAGTTTTGCTTATTAGTATGGTTGAATTGGATCAACAAAGGTCAGCAGCAAAAAGTTTCTTGTAAATGAAAAAGTAATACTTGTAATGCGTTACTGAATACTTGTAATGCGTTACCCCAACATTGTCTGAGCACTCTGGTTCAATACAGTTAGGTTATGTCGAAAAACTCCCATCTCATTTTCTCCTCCAACTTAAAAATCGGCCTAGAATTCTGCAGAAGTACTGACCCAGTATTTACAAAGTGAACGTGCAAGGAAGGTCAAATACCCTTTACAAAAAAAGGTAAAACAGTGATGTAGAATGATTTTGAAGTTAAAGTAGAAAATGCGATTTTTTTTAACATACCTTAACTGTCGGAGTGCATAGAGTACACATACGGATCGCTTGAGCTAGAGAAAACAAGCATTTGTGGTTAAAAAGTGATTACATATCTTTTTTTTTTTTTTTAAGAAAATGACAGATCGTTTTGCTAGATGAGACCCTTATTCCTTGGCTGCGATCATTTAGAGCCCCTTGAAGCTGCATTTTTAACCTTCAATCTGTTGAGCACCATTGAAGTCCACTATATAGAGAAAAATCTTGGAATGTTTTATTCAAAAAACTTAATTTCTTTGCGACTGAAGAAAGAAAGACATATCTATCTTGGATAACATAACTCAGGGAGTGAGTAAATGATCAGGAAATTTTTATTCTAAAAGTGGAGTAATCCTATAAGCAAGCCATGGTTCATTTCTGACCCTGCTATAAACGTAAATTGTTTGTAATTATAAATACTTCAATTATAAATACTACAGACTTATCCAAAGTTTCCAAATAAAACAAAACAAAAGACCAACCACTGAAATCCGTAATTGTTTTAAAAAGGACTCAAATGTTATTTATAAAACAAAATGACCAAAATGAAATAGGGCACATCCTGTAAACATCCTGTCAGATTTAGCAAGGAGGCAAGGAGGATAAATGTGACCCTGGACTACAAAACCATTCATAAGGGTCAATCTGAAACTGAGATGCTGAATAAATAAGCTTTCCATTGATGCATGGTTTGTTACACTCAAAAAAATGATTCTACCACACTGTACAGTTAATTAAAAAAAAATCTTTTTCATTTAACACCATTGTGTTAGGTTTCCCATTTAAACAATTGCATTGTGTTAAACTGATTTGAAACAGTTTCGTTTTGGTTCAACTCAATATTTTCATTTTGAAAGAACGTATTTCAATTAAGCAGAGTTGAGAGTACATAAATTATTTTACTTGTGTAACTAGGAAGTGGATTTCCCCTTCCCATCATGCTTTGCACACGGCTGGATAAGGAGAGTAAATGTTGAAATAAAATTTTATTTTATGCATTTTTTTAATAAAATGATAAAATTGGGAGACTTGTTAATGTTTAATGTTCTTTTATGTTTGTATTTAAAACAGTTTCCAGGGGTTACCATTGTGGTGAATGCATAGAGCATGCATGGGTTGAGGACCTGATAACATAAGTTAAAGTTGTTTTAATAATAAAATAAACAACTACTTTGGGCATGCCATGGATGTAACAAAGCCATCTTATGGCTAATGCCTAATAAGTTGGTTAATGCCTAAAGTTAAGTAAATCCAATATATCATTTCTTGAGTGTAGAAGAATTTCTGCCTAGTTATTTGTTTTCCAGTTAAATGTTTTAGATTGAGTTCAACAAGCATAAAATAATTACTTCATAAACGTATCAATTTCATTGAAACTATATTTGATCAAATTGAGTTGGCCCAACTCAATTACATTTTATTGCAGGAATTTGTTTTTTATGAGTTGGGGTCACACATATTTATTGGATGGAAATCCTGCCCTCAATTAAATTGAGTTCATCCAATGACTTATTTTTTTGAGTGTAGGATATAACTATTTGAAAATCTGGAATCTGAAGGTGCACAAAAGTCAAAATATTGAGAAAAACCACCTTTAAATTTGTTCAAATTAAGTTCTTAGTAATGCATATTTCTATTGAAAAATTAAGTTTTTATATATTTACTGTAGTAAACTGACAAAATATCTTCAGGGAACATCATCTTTACTTAATATCCTAATTATTTTTGGCATAAAAGAAAAATCCATCATTTTGACCCATACAATGCTACAAACATACCCATGCTACTTAAGACTAGTTTGTGGTCCGGGTTCACATTTGAAAAGAATCACCAACTAAACACTCCTTCTGTATCTCCATTATTAAATGCCTTTTTTTTAAAAACAAAATTTCAAACATCTCCATAGATCATAGATTTCTTCATCCCTCCCTCTGTTTCATAGCAAATACAATTCCGTAACCTCTTTGAATGAGTCTACTCTGTGTGTGTGTGTGTGTGTGTGTGTGTGTGTGTGTGTACGTGTGTGCATGTGTGTGTGTTTGATCAATGACTTTTCCATTCGCCCCGCTGTCATGCGGAGAGTTCATCAGAGAATGCTGAAAGTCATATTTACTGCAGGGTAGTAACTCCTGCAATGGCCTTTATCTCTCTTCCCATCTCTCTCTTTCTCTCTGAGCCCAATCAGGGGGCTTGAGGATGTTAATTGAATTGGGCTGAGGGTCTCTTTCTAATGTGCAGCAGATGGTCAGGGCATTCCTGCTTCCTCTATCTCGCACACACGTGCACACATCATACACATAAGCACATATAAACACACACACATATGCACACGCACTAGGTGGCAGTGTTGTACTACCCTGGCCCAATGAGTCACGCTTAAAGCCTTAAAGCCATTATAAAGCAATGAATGCTGATCATTTCAAGAAAGCGACCGTGTGCGAGTTAGAATGTGAAGCTTTGCTTCTATGTCTATGCTCTGCTTAGCAAGTAAAGTGCCACCTAGGCTGTTTCTTCAACATACACCGATGTTCAATTTGAAGCTATTGATGTCTAAAAATGCTGTCTATGTGGGTATCCCACAGTCTATAACTACTAAATCACACAAATTCGCACACACACCAACCAAATTATATAGTGTACTAACAGAAAAAAAACATAGAAGAGGACATGACCTCTCAAAATACCTAGTCATCAGCAAAACTGGGCTGGGACGTTCATCTGCAGCTGTGTGTGTGCATCCAAACAGCAGCATATGTGCGTCAGGACAAAAATGTGCACTGTAGCAAGCCATAAATAAAATACAGTGCTGGTAAGGAAGTGTATGTGTCTAATTTAATTACAGAAACTAACATATGCTAAAAGTGTTTGCATACACGGTTTGTACTGCGTCATTTGCTCAATGGTCAGTCGAACCTTCGGTGCAGGACGGTTTTACCGCATATTCTGCAGAACTGTCACTTGTGCAACTGCAGGGCAGGCAAAGAGATGCTTCTATGCACCGTATTTATCCAATGGGTGTGTGTGCGGTGTGCACAATGCGGGGCTGTAGGTGGTAATTACAGGTGATTTGCACTCCGTCCTGCTAAATGTGTGGAAACGCTCAATTATAAGTACACGGCAGCAAACAGAAAGCCTCTTCACTGCAGGACCATTAACGCACACACGGCTCCATCTGTGTGTGCGAACACTTCAGCTTCTATCATGAATACTATCATCATTAATCATCTTTTCTCCTTGCGGACGGGGCTGTCCGTTATTGAGAGCCTGAGTAATTTGGAATTGATTCTGTCCCCTGTATACAACCCCACCGCTGAATACTAAACACACAGTATTTGTTGATATGGCATACACCCCACCGACATAAAAAAAACAGAGGAAGAAATAGAGTGATCAAAGAAAAGTGAGAGAGGGAGAACTAAAGATAAAGCATATGTCCACCTTTTGTTGCAGTGCTGACGGGGACAAACAATACCAGGAGGTATGTGTGCTAAAAAGGGTGGAGAGTGAGGGAGAGACCACGTCCTTTCTCTGTTCTGCAGGATCTGAGCTTTTAGAAATAAGCAATATGAATCTTCCCTCTCTTTCTCTATATATCCCTTCTCTCGCTTTTTTCTCCCCGTGCCTACCTGTCAGTAAGACACCACCCCCTGTGATTCTCTCTCTCTCTCTCTCTCCCCCTAACACAGGTGGGTGTGAGACATGACGCATGTGACAGCTTATAGCACAGAGAGCTGCAGTCTTTATGACTCTGCGTATTAGCGCATTACTAAACATACACACGATCACATTTTCAACTGAGCTGCTTCCTACACAGACTTTTTTAGACAGTATGGGAATGCATGAGGTATTTAATTTGATCTTAACTAAAAAAGGCTGTGAAGGACAGAAGGACAGGCTAATCAATATCTTACCGGAGACCACAGATAAAAATGAATGACTAATTCAAAGCCCTAAAAGAAACTTTTTTGAATTTATAAACATATTTATTTTAGTATTTGCCTTATTTATGCACTGATTTTCCAATTGAGAATGTCTCCACAGAGAGGTTTTGTCAGATTTAGTTAACATTTAGGAACAATTTAGCCCCAAAACTGTAGCTAAGTACAAACACATTTAGTTATCTATTAAAAACAAGAACATAGCTTTTACTGTTTTTTAAAGAAGTCTCTTCTGCTTACCAAGCCTGCATTTATATGATCCAAAGTACAGCAAAAACAGTAAAATTTTCAAATATTTTGACTATTTAAAATAACTGTTTTCTATTTGAATATATTTTAAAATGTAATTTATTCCTGTGATTTCAAAGCTGATTTTTTTTTAGCATTATTACTTTAGATTATATGAGAAGATTTTTTTCAGGTTTCTGTGATGAATAGAAAGTTTAAAAGAACAGCATTTATCTGAAATATAAATATTTTGTAACATTACAAATGCATCTTTAAAGCATCCTTGCTAAATTAAAGTATTAATTTAAATAATTTCTTTAAAAAAAGCCCAAAATTATTCATACCTCTGGCAAATTCTGACTTAAAGTTACTTTTATTCAACCAGCACGTTTTGTTTTTTTTTTTTTTACCTGAAATGACACAGGCTTCTCCCAAATGATAATAAGACATGTACAAGAGGCATCATTGTGGGAAAAATATTTCTCAGCTTTTATTTACATTTGAACAAAAAGAGGCATTTCCAAAATTATTCATACCCTTTGCAAACTGTCACAGTCTATGAGAAAATCCAAAGTTCTATACCATTCCAAATAGTCCAAGCTGTTTTAAAGCATCCAAACTGCCTTGATTCATTGGGAACAGCTGTTTTAATCAACAGAAAAACAGAAGCTCTCTGCTGTTGGTTTGTGGACAGTCATGGCTAAGACAAAGGAGCTCACTGAGGACCTGCGACTGCGCATTGTGGCTGCTCACAAGTCAGGAAAGGGCTATAAGACCATATCTAAATGTTTTGAAGTTCCAGTGGCTACAGTGCAAAGTATTATTAAATAATACAGGACTTTCTGCACTGTAAAAAATCTCAGAGGACGTGGTTGGAAGCCAAAATTGACACCTGTGCTGGCTAGGAGGATAGTGAGAGAGGTAAAAAAGAATCCAAGGATCACCACCAAGGCCATCCTGATGAATCTGGGCTCTGCTGGTGGCAACATCTCAAGACAGACAGTTCAACGGACACTGCACACCGCTGGGTTCCACGGACACAGACCAATGACGACACCACTTCTCCAGAAAAGTGGTGAAGAAATGGTTAGCAGACAAGACCATTAACGTTTTGCAGTGGCCCCACCAGAGTCCTGACTTAAATCCAATTGAGAATCTGTGGAGGGAGCTAAAGATCAGGGTGATGGCAAGGAGGCCCTCCAACCTTAAAGAGTCGCTAAAGATGAATGTTGCTAAAGATGAATGGTGGGGGGTAATTGAGAATGAATGGGGGAAGTCACATGAGAGGAGGCAATGCCTCCATCGTGATATGACAGGTTATGTTTGGCTCTGATTGGTTCATGCAATAAATCCCGCCTTTTTTGTTTGTGCTCATTCCGCATTCACAAATCAGTCTGAATGAACAATGATGGCCCTAATGGGAAGACTAATTGAGAAAAGTAGGTAAACAACCCACACACTTAGATATATCACTTTGTTACATCAAAATAAGACTAATGGCCTGAAAACATGATCTGTGGGAGTTTTCAGTGAGTAATAAGCTTGGTGAAATTTAAAGTAAATTTCAGTGTCTGTGACAAATATTAACCAAGCTTTGATGACTGATGTTCTGAAAAATTCAAAAATAGTTAAAAGATAACTATTTAAAATAATAGCTGAACATAAGCTCAAAAAACAAATTTGTTCAAACTGTTACTGCCTTAAATTATTTTTTTGGAATAAATGTGAAATGTTTATTTAACCATGAAAATGTGACTGGGACATGAATTTACATTTGATAAAAAAAAAATAATAATAATAATAAAATAAATTTGAGGACTTTGCCTTATCATTTCTGAACAGTATCAGGTGTGTAGGTGCAAGAATTTCACTTTAATGGTGATGAATAGGTTCTTTTAATTGTCATTAAGTGAATTAACTGAACATAAAAAATGCTCATTTTAGAAGAACATTTCAAACAGCGTTTAGAGGCTTGTGCATCTCAACTCTTCATATATAAATGCTTATGTGTGAGTGTGTGTGAGCATATATGAGCGAATTCACATAAGAAATATCATAGACCAAATTGTCTCCAGAGACAAACTCTCGCAAAACAGTATTGACGCAATATTACATAAGCACGCAAAAATCTATATGAGAAGTCTCCGTAGAGACGTATAAAAACAAACCAACACTACGGAATTGCTCTTACATCAAAACGGACAAACAGGCAAAGACTTTCACAAACATCGCTTTTGACCCGTTTCCGACACATCCACGCAACTTGCACATAAACACGCCGGTACACGCACACACACTGCTTCCAGCTAAATACGAACAGGCCTGTAGGCATTTCCAGAAAACTTTCAGCCCTTGGGAAGGAGGCTGCTTGTACAAATGATTCTATTAGATTAGAGCTTTTGTGCGGCTGCCATATGCACAAAGCGTGCTCTCAAAT
Source organism: Garra rufa (assembly GCF_049309525.1). NCBI lineage: Eukaryota > Metazoa > Chordata > Actinopteri > Cypriniformes > Cyprinidae > Garra > Garra rufa. The sequence goes on from NC_133363.1 coordinate 50,323,080, forward strand.
TCTTATCTGCTCATAGCTCGTTTGTATAATTGTGAGCACTAAACACTTTGTGAAACTCCCGAACGGTCTCAATCAAACCCAAAAGAGCAACAGCATCATTTGAGCTCATCTAAACACAAGAATGAGTTTTCCCACTAGTATTTATTCATTCATAGACAATCAGTTTACGTTCTTGTCTGTTGTTACGTTCTACGTCTATTGGACCCTTGACTTGTTTGCCCAGAAGGCTTAAAGCAGCCATTCTGAGTCCTGCTCTCTAAGGAGATTGATAGTAATTATGTTTGTGTCAGAGCTCAAGGTGCCCTGGCATTGATAAGCCATTTAGTCCGTGTATAAAAACATGGCTTGCTGTCAAACACGGATTTGAACCGGACTCTCTGAGAGAGCATTGTCGTCCGGCCATTGGCTGTGATTCACACCCCAGTGAACTGCCCACCTAGACAGCATTTTTGGGCATCAAAGGTACATTTAAACACTGGATGTGTTTCAAAACCAACTGAGCTACACACCTAGCCAGAATTTTGGGATATCAAAGGTCCATTCGATCACTGGCTGTCTTTCAAAACCTAGTGAGCTGCTTATCTAAACAGCATTTTTCCACATCATAGGCGCAATAAATCCGATAAGAACATTTAAATATGCTTGTAATGCCCAAATTTCTGTCCAGTAGGCAGCAGGCGGCTCACTAGGTTTTAAAACACAGCCAGTGTTCTGTCTCATTTGCTCATTCTTTCTATGTGCCACACAGAGTAATATGATAATGTGGAGTTACTGGCTCCTCACGCGTGGCGGTTCTCCCCTGCAGCAGGGCACTCCATCATGTTGAGGAATGGTGTTTTTTAGGCTATGGCTTGTTTTTTGGCACTAATATATTCACATTATGGTGCTGTAACAGCATGGATGAAGCCAGTAACAGTCCCTAGGTGGACAGGGAGTCTGCCACAAAAAAAAACAAACAAAAAAAAACAATTCTGCAATTACCCCTCGACTGGACACGTATGAAAGTTATGGTACAATTATGTCGCAGGAAAACCATTCCAATATATCAATTAGGCAAAGTCAATTAGGACAAATCCCCATTTAAGATGGAAAATCTGCTGGTGGAGGCTGTAGGCTGAAGCAAGCTGCTAGGGAAAACAAAGTGTTTAAGACTTGCGCAGCCTAACTTTATGTTCTTGTGCTTTCTTTTTCTGAAGGGAATTACACTGCAATTTAAATATATTGTGAATAAAATCAAATAAAATACTTTCTTGTTAGTTGGATAATTACGTGATTCTTCCCGTAAGAGTGGGCCGCCATTTGTAAATTTTATGTGTCTTGCTTCTGGTGTCATTAGCTTCCAGCTGTTTTTAGCTGTTCAAAACATATTATTTTAATGTATTATCTTAATTATGAACACAATGGTTTGTAGTTCAAACAGTTTTATCATTTACTGCACTTCGTTATTCTTCTTGTTATTTCCCTACGGTGGCTTATGAACTAAAAGTCTCACACATTACCAGAAAACAGCTTACTTCTGCATTGAAAAATAAGGTGGATAGCGAATCTCTGCCACCTCAGGATGCTGAATCATCATTATAATCTTTTTAAGATTCTGCTTATTGAGCACCCAAGTGTCTGCAAACTTCTGACGTTTGACCTTCTGGAGCCTCTGGCTTCTCACCTCAGTTTGTGGTGACCTTTGTCTTTGTAGGGTGTGATGTCCAGAGACGTTTCCTCCCATGTCTTTGTGATGTCTTCCAGTGTCTGAAAATCAGAGGTCAGCATTAGGCTTTTTAATGTTAGCACTAATCTTTCCAGACACATTCCACCTCAGCACTGAACGCCACACTGTATAAGAGCTGGAAGGGCAGTCATTGTTAGACAGCTAGTTCCAGGGAAAGAACATTGTTTGGGGCCCCTGCAACAATAAACATCACAGATGGAGTCTTTCTAAAAATCCAGACATGTGCCAATGAAACTTCTCATTTACTGTATGTATTTCAAAACCTAGCAAGCAGCCTACATAGACAGTATTTTTGGGCAGCATTCAAACATTTAAACACCGTCTGTCTTTTAAATCCCAGTGAGCTGCTTACCTAAACAACAATTTTAGGCATTACAAGCACACCTGAACACTTGCTGCATTTTGGGCATCACAGGTACGTTTAAAGATTTAAGCTCTAGCTGCATTTTAAAACAGTGAGCTGCCTACCTAAACACTTTTCTGAGACAAAGGTCTTGTAAAATGTTTTAAAACTTTCAGAGTCTGCAAAATGGTAATTATTTTACCAAAATAAGAGGAATCATACAAAATGCAAGTTATTGTTTATTTAGTACTGACCTGAATAAGGTATTTCACATAAAAGATGTTTGCATATAGTCCACAAGAGAAAATAATTGTTGCATTAGGAGCCTTATAGAACTTTTTGAATGTGAAGATCAGGGTAAACGTAACTTTTTTGTCTTCTGGGAAACATGTAACTATCTTTTGTAGCCTTTTAAGGGCAATACTAAATAAAAAAAAAACATGATATTTAGGCAAAATAAGAAAAATTTACACATTTCCATTCTGTTCACCCAAGTTTTCACCCCAGCTATTAATGCATGTTTTTTTCTTTTTGAAGCATCAGTGAGTGTTTGAACCTTCTGTAATAGTTGCATATGAGTCCCTCAGTTGTCCTCTGTGTAAAAAAAGGTAGATCTCAAAATCATACAGTCATTGTTGGAAAGAGTTCAAATACACAAAAATGCTGGAAAACCAAAGAATTTGTGGGACCTGAAGGATTTTTCAGAAGAACAGCAGGCAGTTTAAACTGTTCAGGGACTCATAAACAACTATCACTAAACAAAAAAACGCAGCTGTGGAACATTCAGGTAATGACACACAGTATTAAGAATCAAGGGTGTGTAAACTTTTGAACGGGATCATTTTGATAAATTCAGATATTACTTTCTCTTGTAGACTATATGTAAACATCTTTTATGTGAAATATCTTATTCAGGTCAGTACTAAATAAACAATAACATGCATTTTGTATGATGCTTCTTATTTTGATTGTTTTTCAAAAGCTGAGCTTTTTTTCTCAAAAATTGAGCTGCCAATCTAGGTGGGATTTTGTTGTATTAAAGTCATATTAACATTCTGCGAATTTTAGTGGACAAAATCCACTTCAAGAAATCCATATGATCAGAGAATGATTTTGCCATGCAGATTTTGCAACTGGTTGAAGTTCAAGTCCATGTTGATCAACATAAAGCTGTTTGAAAGTAAATTCCGTATGAGCTGTGAATCATAAATGGCTATACTATTTACAATAGGCTTCATGCCCAACAGGCTTCCGTTTTCTGCTAAACAGGTCTCGTTGCTTCCGGTTCACGCGTTTTGCATATCCCTCTTTAAATATGAACATGATTTACTCAAGATTCATTCAAAGTAGACACTAAAAATGATCATAACCAATGTCCATCACATATGTGGATTGATATATAAAAGTTTTAAATTTTTATTCTTTTCACTAACATTTATATATAAATATCGAATGAAACGTCCACAATAAACAGCTGGCTTGTTTAACTGATTACCTTAAAAGTCCGTCGATATCGCCATTATTTATTACGGCTATTAACACGTTCTCCGACAAGCGGAAGCAATGAGACCTGTTTTCCGGGGTTGGTCATGTGACGTTCGGCATAAAGCCTATTGCCCCCTTGCAGTAAGTTTGATTGGCAAGTGATCTGACCAATAATAATGCCAAATTTTCCATTTTGTCCAACAAACAAACCAGACAGGAGTAGATTAACATCAGTGAACTTGAACTTGGAAAATTGTATGTACTGATATCTTCCAACGGTTGAAACAAAATACCTTCTGATTTTCATTCATGTTTATTTCATGTTCTATTTAGTAAAGATTAAGAGATTAATGGTTCATGTGCCACTTGAACTGAGACACTATAACAATCTATCGTGAAACATTAAAGAGCCAAAAAACTGTATTAATTATTTGAACTTTTTACAAAATTTGAAAGCTGAGACTTTGTTTCATACCAAAAGTAACTTGCTCTGTCTTGTCTGTTGGCACGCTGTCAGTGTCCTCTTTGCTCCACAATGTATTTTTCACTGCGTGAGAACATGATGTGTGGTGGAACAAGTCTTTGCGAAGGGTCAATAGACAATGAATCATTTTTGCTCACAAAATTTGGCCGGAAATTACATGCGACCGCACCTTTAGAGCTAAAAAGATAGCCATCTATATTGTAAGGACATTTGACGACTAGTGACAGGAAAATACCATTAATCGTGGCCCCTGCAAAGTTCCCCAATAATAAACGTCAGAGTCGGGGTCTTTCCAAAAACACCAGGCAAGCACTATGCCAACGATGCTTCTCATTTACACTCTATCTGTCTTTCTCTTTTTCTCTCTCTGCGAGTGACTTCTAGGTGAACCGCTCTGTGCTTTGGGGGTTATGAGGGTTTGCTCTCCCATTGCCGCTCTCGAACCAAAGCTGTTGTTGTTGTAACCTCTGCGAGCGCAGAGCAGAACGTCTGGGAATCTCCCTGGGCCGAAAGCGAGAAGAAAGAGAGGAAGAAAGTAGGAGAGGGGAGGAGTGCAGCCTCCCACAGTCTGACAGCTGGACAGGGCAGCTCTCCTCTGCAGGGGCAGTAAAGGCTGCGCTGAAGGAAATTAAGCGCAAGGCTCATTTCCCCTGTGGCCGCCACACATGACCTGCGCCTGCAGCCTGGGGACAGACGCCTCCAGCAGCACGGCGCTCATACTGTACTGAGCTATTACTGAACACAGTCCAGGAAATTTTCCTTTTCAAGTCTAAAATAGGACTATAAACCAGTCGACTCGTAGGCCTGTTTCACACATCCTGTGTCTGCAGCACCAGAACGTATTCTTAAGCATTTCTGCTGCGTAACAGCTCTGCTCAGAAAATAAAGTGACTGATGGTTTACTACACTGCGCATTTCCTCCAATAGCAGCCATAAATTATAATACAAATAATATAATGGACATCGAAAGTGGGCCATTGAGAATTATTACGAACTTGATCGCCATGAAATCTAATTTACATGAGGAGGTGCAATGACATTTATATCCAAATGGTTTACACAGGACACAAAACGCAGCTTTAAACTGTTTAAAGTGTCTGGATTCAGTCAATCTTTACTGAATAAAAAGTGCTTTTTGTGAATTTGCATCAGGGTTTTTCAAGCAATGGGAGACTTATACTTCTCTCAGTATTATGTTGCTTCATAAAAGCCAATATTATAAACTATAGCTTTAATAAAAAGGTTTACAGTACGTTCAACATTTTTTCTGATGAGTTTTATAAAAGCCTGTTTCTGCATCAGAGTATGAAATGAATAGATAAACTATAGTTCAATAGTTGATACGCTTTTTTTTTTTTTTAAAGTCTCTTATGCTCATCAAGACTGCATTTATTTAAAAACGTGTTAAATATTGTGCAATATTACAAATTAAAACCACTTTTATATTGTATATATTATATTATAATATATTGAATTTGAATATTTTAACATTTAATTTATTAATGTGCATTCTTTTTCAGGATTCTTTTATGAATAGAAATTTCAAAAGAAAAGCATTTATTATTTTTTAAAACCTTTGTAACAGTGTTTTAATTTATTGCATTCTTGCTAAATAAAAACAGTAACTTATTAAAAAAACTCAAACATAGTGAAAAAAGCTAACTGTTACTTAATTTCTTGTGAATGTGACTTTAAAACTCGAAATTGTAAAAATACTTGTCATAATTGTGACTTCACAATGTGATTATATTTCTTATTATAAAGTTTATTGGATAGTTACCTTTTTATTTTTTTTACTGTGAGGCAGAAACAGACTTCCATATACAGTAATGACATGCAGCAAAAGTACTTTATAGTTTTATTGCTGCTCATATGCTTAAAAGCTGTAATATGGATGCCAAATGGGAACCCAAAAAAGAACATATGCCTGCAGCACCACAAATGCATTGTGTGAAACAGGCCTAAGTATTAAAATTAATAAAAATCTGACTGTATAGCCCTAAAGCAGTTTGATAGCTTTGTACTCCTGAACACCACTGCCTTTACATTCAAACTCTTTGGCTAATAAAAACCACATCTGCACTGCTGCCAGATTCTTAGACTGGAGCTCTCTGCTGTGAATCTCTGCTGGGTTCGGTCTGACTACCGGATGTTACTCTGAGGATATCATCTTTGACCTTCCAAACCTGACCTCTGACCATAATTCTCCTGACAGTGACTTTCCTTTTCTCTTTAACATACTAAACCTCTGAGGAGCTTTTGCACTGTGAGAGGAGCAGAGAGAATTGAACCTTGATGAACCTACAGTCATTCAAAAAGACAAAAGTGATAGAAACCAAACAGAAGACACTCCTAAAATAAAGGTTCCAGATATTTGAAAAGGGTTTTATAGCCTCAAACTACTTGAAATGCTTTTTAAGCATTTATTTGTTTTCTACGAGGTCCACTTTTCCACAATGTTTTAAGTGAAATTTTCAGTAGTTTTCAATTTGAAAACTACAATTTGATTTATCTTTTGCTTTAAAAAAAACACAAATCCAAGACACTGATCTAAAGAACCTAACAACTAATAACAAGGACATTGTTCATTTCGAATAAACCACATACAGTGGCGATCTCAAAAACCGATGAGAAAAAGTTCTTTGTTGCTCTGAAGATTCAGAAAAGAACTCTTTTCTTATAAACTGTTCTCTGTAAAATCTTTCACTGAAGAATCTTTTCAAGTCTGAAGTGACAAAAGGAAATAATGAACCCAAAGGAGAAAGAAATAGTTCTGAAAAGGGATATCATACCTGTTCTATGGAGAGCTCTTTGCTGGCCGCTCCTGATATGTCACTGATCCGCTCAGCATGGTGGTCCAGGCCCAACGCCACAATCTTCTCCAGAGTAAAGTCTGCATGGGTCGGGTCAAATGTTTGCTGCACTTCTTGCCTTATTTGATCCCAGTGTCTAAAATAAACAGATCCACAGATTTTTGAAGATGAAATCAGACTGGCCAAGACGCTTTGACATTGACACATGAATCTGAGTTCAAATAGGGCGGAAAAACCTTTTATCAAAGCCATTTGATCTATTCCAAAACCTAATGAGCCGCCTACAGGCCAGCATTTTAAGACAACATAGACGCAGTTTCCGACATGAAGGTTTTTTTTTTTTTGTAAAGGTAGGCAAGTTAATTATGCTGGACTGAACACACTGCGCTGAAATAAAATAAATGCATGAGGATTAGGCAATAGATGATTGAATAGTTTTATTTCAATACAGATAAGTATTTAGAAAATGTTTCTAACACATACATTGCCGTTCAAAAGTTTTGGATCAGTAAGATTTGTAATGTTTTTTAAAGAAGTTTCTTATGCTCATCAAGCCTGCATCTATTTGATCAAAAATACAGGGGAAAAAAACAGTAATATTGCCAAATGTTATTACAATATAAAATAATGGTTTCTATTTTAATATTCTTTAAAATATCATTTATTCCTGTGATGCAAAGCTGAATTTTCATCAGCCATTACTCCAGTCTTAAATGTCACATGATGGAAACGGTTGTGCTGGCAAATAAATCAGCATAATTTATGACACTGCTGGTATATTTTTGTGGAAACTTCTAATCCTACTTACCCAAAACCTTTGAAATTTTTAATGTATTTACATATTTTTATATTACATATTTACGCTACCAGTCAAAAGTTTTTGAACAGTAGGATTTTTATTGTTTTTTGAAGTAGTCTCTTCTGCTCACCAAGTCTGTTTTCGATCTAAATACTGTATATATTAAAATGTAATTTATCCTGTGATTTCAAAGTTGAAATAAAAAAAGAAAGAATAAAAATTTACTAACCCAATACATTGGAACGGTAGTGTATATTGTTAGAAAGGATTTCCTACTTCCTACTGATGAGTAGATGAGTACAATACGGTGTATAACGTTATATATAACAATATTTCATCTTTTTTAAATACTCTTCAGTATTATAAGACAAAGTTCTGTGTAATTAAAAATAGATAATCTTATCCAATGTGTATATAGGTCAACATGCCTATATAAACATGCTTATACAGCTCAATTAGTTTTAGAAGAGTGCTATTGTGTAGGGCAGGCCTTTAGGAGAAATTAGGTTGGCAATTCATTAATCAAAATATCTAATGAAATTCTCAAGCTAAAATTCCAGAGAATGTGTGCTATTTGGAGTATTTCGAGAGCTAAAGAAAGATAGTCCACTGCCTTGTTTAGTCACAAAAGACTGGTCATGTTGACGGTCAGATTTTGCCATAATAAACAGGTGTGACGGGCGACGACAGCGCAAGGATTGAATTCTCCCGTGAGAGATCCCGCAGCCATGACGCACAGCTTGTTGTCTTCTCTCAAAAGAAATCCACAGAGACCGTCAGTACATCTGATCCACAACAAAACACCACACCGCTATTTCAAAAAAACATCCTGCCAATGACTGGCCCCTGTGAGATCGGGCCCAAGCATTCTGGGACGCAAACTCTCCTACGAGTGCCTGTTTTTCTTTTGCTCCTCTTGTCTCCTGTTCTGTCGGTCATGGACTTCTGAGGCTGGAGCTCTGTTTATTTTCATCTGCTTCCCTGATGTGCTGCGCCGGCCAGCGGGAGACGCTAACAGGGATCTTTCAGAGGGTTACATCAGTGTGATTAGTCGGCTGTCATCAGGGGAACGTGAGGCCTGTCTCTGCCGTCTCCACCAGGGCTGTTGTAGCACGCCTGATTGGGGCCGATGGGCTGTTGTTTTGGGAATGCCAGATCCAATCAGATGGCTTAGGGAGCGAATGACAGGGCAGAAGAAAAACCGAGTACGGAAAACGTTGCGTTGCTCTCGGCAGGGATGGCACCGGAGTGCACAAACGCTCTGCGTGATAGAAAGGAGAGAGGTGACGAGCTGTAACTGAGGGCTGGCTGTCAAAGTGTGGGATTACAGCTGATCCTAGAACAGCAATTGGCACCAAACCTCTGATGATTATCAGCCAGACTTTACAGCAGACCTCAGGTCACGAGCTACAGAGGGCAATATCCCGAACAGAGAGAAGTTACAAAGAGCGATTGTCCGCTGAAGAGACAACACGAAAGACGACAGTGTCATTTTGTCAGGGACCACTCTTGATAAGGAGGATTAGTGTGAGAATGACACTTCATTATGCTGAGGACACGTGTGTGTGTGTGTGTGTGTGTGTGTGTGTGAGCCCCCCACCTCTCTCTCATGGCTGAATTCCTGAGGTCTGCGATCAGCGGGATGATTTTCTTAAACTGCGTGATCCTGCTTTTAGAGGAGTCCACAACCTCCCAGTGTTTGTCCTGAAAGAACACACACATTTGTAATAGTCAGGAATCCACTGCAGGCTGCAGTGTGAAATGCTGAGTGCTGTGCTGTGATGGACTGATCCCCTGTCAGTGGAAAAGCACCCAAAGGGTCTGAATCAAGCAGGTGTTTCTAATCTGCTTAAAGCTAAATGTCAGGATAATGAGAAGCTGGTGAGAAGAGAAGCTAAATTAGCTTTAAAGGGTAATTAGCTACACAAAAGGGCTTTTATCACAGTTACAAAGAGAAACGAAGAAATGAGAGTCTCTGCTGGACCCTAATGAAGTAGCATCAGTATGTGTGTGAGTACAGTAGAAGATGAGTGAGACACTGAGACATCACTGACGCCGCTGATAGCAGTTAAGTGGGTCCTGATGGCTGCTATTTTTTTAATGTGAGGGGTCTCTACAAGGTCTTAGTACTCAACCTGTTAATTGTGGTGCTTAATTAAATTTAATTTAATTAAATCTGTACAAATTAACAGTGCATATTGATAAATTTTATTTGTACTATTTATATATATATTATGGTACCCATATTATCACACCTGGAAAGAAAAAAGTCTGTGCTGAAGACATAAAATATGAATATGAACTTCCAGGTACATTAGCAAATCAAAAAGGGTAAACAAACTATTTAAATTATTTTTATTATTATTTTTGACATCATGAAATAATTATGCTATGCTCACCAAGGCTGTATTTATTTGATCACAAATACAGCAAAAACTGTGAAATATTGTTACAATTTAAAATAACATTTTCTATTTTAATATTTTAAAATGTCACTTTTTTTCTGTGATGACAAAGCTGTATTTTTGGCAGCCATCAACTTCTAATATGCTGATTTGGAGCTGAAGAAATATATATTTTTAAATTATTATATGTTGTGCTGCTGGATATTTTGGTGGAAACATCCAATCCTACTGACCCAAAACCTTCAAACTTTTTAAATATTTTTAATGTATTTACACATTTTAAAAAATAAATATTTATACTACCAGTCAAAAGTTTTTATGTTATATTTTTTACATTTATTTATGTCTTTTTCTGCTCACCAAGTTTGAGTTTTTAGGTCCAAAGTAAAGCAAAAACAGTAATATTAATATTCTGATTTGCTGCTCCAAAAACATTTATTATTATTATGATGCTGAAAACAGCATCATAATAAAAGAATCCTGAAAAAAAATGTATACATGATACATACATAAACAACAATAATAATAATAATAGTAATACTAATAATAATAATAATAACAATAATAACAATAACAATAATAATAATAATAATAATAATAATAAATGTTCCTTGAACAGCAAATCAGCATATTAGAATAATTTCTGAAGGATCATGTGACAATGAAGACTGGAATAATTTTAGTCTGTGATTTGTTCCGGTGCAAGTTCTCTTACTTAGAAATCATGGATGGGTCTACAATTTTCAGCATAGGTGCATTTCCACTGTGAGAGACAGAATCTAAAAATTTTGCATCACACGGAAGGTTCCCCTGCTTAAGTCAGCCCCTGTCCAGGCCCATCTGAAGTTTGCCAGGGACCATCTGGATGATCCAGAGGAGTCATGGGAGAAAGTCCTGTGGTCAGATAAGACCAAAATAGAACTTTTTGGTCTTAACTCCATTCGCCGTGTTTGGAGGAAGAAGAATGATGAGTTATCATTCCAATAATACCATACCTACAGTGAAGCATGGGGCTGGAAGCATCATGCTCTGGGGGTGTTTTTCTGCACAGGGGACAGGACGACTGCACTGTATTAAGGAGAGGATGAATGGGACCATGTATTGTGACATATTGGGCAAAAACCTCCTTCCCTCAGTCAGAGCATTAAAGATGGGTCGTGGCTGGGTCTTCCAACATGACAATGACCCAAAGCACACAGCCAGCAAAACCAAGGAGTGGCTCCGTAAGAAGCATATCAAGGTTCTGGAGTGGCCTAGCCAGTCTCCAGACCTAAATCCAATAGAAAATCTTTGGAGGGAGCTGAAACTCCGTGTTGCTCAGCGACAGCCCCGAAACCTGACAGATCTAGAGAAGATCTGTATGGAGGAGTGGGCCAAAATCCCTTCTGCAGTGTGAGCAAACCTGGTGAAGAACTACAGGAACTGTTTGACCTCTGTAATTGTTAACAAAGGCTTCTGTACCAAATATTAATTTTTTTTTGACTCAAGTGATCAAATACTTATTTGACACAATAATTCACAAATAAATTGTTAAAAAAAATCATACAATGTGATTTCCGGATTTTTATTTTTAGATTCTGTCTTTCACAGTGGAAATGCACCTATGCTGAAAATTGTAGACCCCTCCATGATTTCTAAGTAAGAGAACTTGCAAAATCACAGGGTGATCAAATACTTATTGACCTCACTGTATATTCAAACAGAAAACATTTTAAATAGAAAAAAATATTTAACTTTTTTTTTTTTCTCGCTTTTTTTAGCTGTTTTAGCTGTACTTTGGATCAAATCAATGCAGGCTTGGTGAGCAGAAGAGACTTCTTAAAAAACATTAAAAATCCCACTGTTAAAAAACTTTCGGCTGGTAGTGTATGTATTATTTAGTGTTATATTTTGACACATTTTTAATGTAACTGTATATAGTTTAACACTACATAGGCTAAACAACAAATTCTGTACTATTCTGAAGACTAACACTGTTTATTGGAAACTCCCATAAATGTCAGTTTGGCCTCTGAACTGACAAAAGCTAAGTTTACACCAGTTGTGTAGGGTATATTGGCTTGCCTTGAACACTCTGCTGAGTGTGTGGAGTTGCTTAAACATAGTCTGGGCAGTGTTATCCATGGCCTCGGTCTCTAGAGAGGCCAAGTGACCCCCCTTCCACTCGTCCCACAGAACCTCCCACTGCTGGGCAATCTCCCATACCTGCTGCAGGTAATTCACATCCTACAAACACACACACATGAAGAACACAATCTGAAACATTACGGTACACTGAACCAGAAGCGACCTTCACCAGTAGTATCAATATTGTTCAGTTTGCTGTCACACAGTACTAGTGAATCGCCTGTTCGTGCTCTGTGCTGCTTTGTGTTGTGTCTGTGATGTATTGTATAAAGAAAAGTTTTTATTACTGTAACAGCAGTGAATAGGCACCTTCTCTAGAGCAAGGATGTCTTTAGAGGGCGGTTGTTCAATATTAAAGATGTTGAGACCGTAGCTTATGTTGTGCTCCTCTTCTTTAAGAGCCTCCAACTGGGCACACAACTCAGACACCTGCTGCAGTGCAGAATCTGGGGCTACACTGCTGCCAAATGGACCTGTACACACACACACACACACAGCAAACAGATGCATATGGTTAATGATTAAAAAAACTGCACATTCAGCTGTCATTTCCCTAGAGAGCAGCTTGTCGCTCTAAAAAAAGTTCAATGGATTCCTATTGGCCAAAAAGTTAGCAAAGTGAGCATGTTTCTCACAATGTGCTATTAATGTGGTTTCACAGTTGGGAGCTCAGCAGGTCAGTAGGTCTCTTTCCTGAGCAGAGTGTGAGTTCTGGCTCGGACCCAGCTCCGCTCACAAACCCGGACTCCCACGATCCACGCGCACTTGCGACAGCTTTGATTTACGAGATATTTGATCTTTTGAAAAGTGCCTCATTCATCTCAGGACGGCAACACACAACGTGTACAGTAACACACTCGAACAGACACCAGCAGGGGCCGTTATCTGCCCCAAAGGCCTCTGTGATATGTTTATAGGCGCGACTGTTTACGTCTGTCAGCGTTTATAATGGATTCCATCAAACACACTGGCTAAATCGCACACTTGCATCTCCGGCAATTACAGAAAACACACATTTACACAATTCTGCATTAAGGCGAGCCATTAAGCAGCATGTGAAGATCCATCGGGGATCTCCAGTCAATATTTGCGTAAAGTCTGGTTTACTGAAGCATTTAGCACATGCTGAAGTGCGTCGCTGGAGCAGAACGAATTCAGGAGCACGGGTGTTGAGAGGTTTGATGACGCCCATTCTCTCTCTCCGTTGTGCCTGACGAAAACGTAAAGAAAATCTAATTAGCAAATGTTAAAATGTGCTAAATTTTTGATAAATCTGCCTTGGAGACTTCAACCAATCATACATGTTTAATTGGCTCTGCGCTGAGAAACGCAATGTCGTATTTTTCCTCCATGCTGGATCTGAGAGGGAAAGTCACGCTGGGTCCGTGGAGAGCAGGAGATGAGATTTTGAAGGGGCACCTTGGCAGGGGCCAGTAGTATGTGTTTGGACTGAATGAGTGTGATATTATTGAAACCATCTCTCTCTCGAATACAAATTTCTCCTTGCACAAAGCTGCTTCCTGGCCTCATTAACCTGAAGGAGCTCGCCATTGTTTGCAGGAACAATCCAAACAATCCCGCCGTTCTCAACAAGTTGCAGCAGCCGCCCACGTTTGGAAATTCTGGGGTTGTGGGAAATAATGACAGTGAGCGTCGAGCGTGTATGCCACGTGTTGATTTAGAGCGTTAATCGGCTGTGCCAAAACTCCAACTTTGTCTGAATCGAGACGGAAAGGCTTTTGGATACATACTGGGAGGAGAAGAACATAGGAAGAAAAGATGCAGGAAAGGAATGGCAGGAGATCAAACCGAAAAACAACAGACTTCACAGAGCTATCAACGATCACAAGGTAACTCAAACACAATGGAAACTAGACGGGGAGCGAGCGAGCAAAGAAGTGCAAGAAAAATGGAAGAATGAAAGAGGAGGGAAGGAAAAGTAGGACGAAAACTCTGTCCTCTTTGATACAGTTCGGCACAACGTGACTTTGTTCGTGAAGAGAGGTGGCAGCGCGAGACAGAAAAAAGAATTTTTCAATCCCGTTTTTAATAGAGCAGAGAATAAACAGCGCAGAGACGCCAGCAGGAGGTGGAGCAGCATTACGGGACAATGAGAGAGAGAGAGAGAGAAAGAAAGAAACAGAGCGGCAGAGTGCAGTCAAGGGCAGGATGTCAGCGTGACGGTCACTTCTGCTGTAGGTGAGGCTCCATGGCGTTCTGAAACATTCTCTCAAGGCTAATTGGTTGTGATGTGCCGTGGGGTATGTGGGAGGTTGATGGCTCTACCCAGCACTCCCCGCCACGCAGAACACCCACGGTCCCAGAAAGCAAAGGCCTGCGGTGCCGCCCATGTAGCGAGCTGACCTACAGAAAAAGTGGCATGCTGGGATGTGAAGCTCACAGTAGGGTCTGAGACAGCACTGGCAGTCATCCTACTGACCGTGTGTGTTTGTGTGTGTGTGTGTGTGTGTGTGTGTGTTTTCCTATTCTATAACATTAAAATCTCTCACGTTGATGTGTGTGTGTGTGTGTGTGTGTGTGTGTGTGTGTGTGTGTGTGTGTACGGCGTGACACTCACAGCGGGGTCGACGGCAACCTCATATTTCTCAAGGATGGCAAACTGCTCGTGGATGGGCGGAATTTGACTTTCTATCTTACTCAGATCTGACTGGAGAGTTTCTAGAAGTTTTAGACTCTCTCCCAACTCCGGCAGAGTCTGAGGAGGCTGAGACACCCTGAAAACACACACATACACACACAGTCAATGACTCTATGCACATGGTAAATATTTAATGCCACACAATAACTTAGAACTAGTCATATATACAGTTGAAGTCAAAAGATTACATACACCTTGCAGAAGCTGCAATATTAATTATTTTACCTAAATAATAGGGATCATACAAAATGCATGTTACTTTTTATTTAGTACTGACCTGAATAAGATATTTGGATATTTTGGATTATTTGGTTTTTCAGCATTTTTGTGCATTTGAACCCTTTTCAACATTGACTGTGTGATTTTGAGATCCATCTTTTCACACTGAGGACAACTGATGGACTCATATGCAAATATTACAGAAGGTTCAAACGAAGGTTCAACCAAGTTAATAAAGAATTCTGAGTTGTTTTTAGCATGTTGAAATGCTGTGGAAGTACAGTGCTCTGATGGAGTTATTTCAGTAAAAAAAGCCATAATTTAAAGTGCATTACAATAAAAACAAATAAAAACTACTGCTAAATCAAAATATTAATTAAAAACTATAACAGTATGTCAGTGATACTAAAATAACACTGGCTCATGTTGCCAGTCGATAGAACTGTTTATTGGAGTGTCAGGCCATTAGCTTAGCAACATGCTAATGCCAGACTCTATTGGAATCAACAGAGAGGTTTGTCGAGTCTCTTATGCTCTTCACGTGAGGGGTGTTAATTGCTGTGGCATGCATGAGTGACCATTAAAAGGGTCGCTGCCCATGAAGAGCGTTTCAAATCGGTCACTTATGAGGTTTCATTTCAGTTAGGATCCCAGCTGCTTATATAGAGAGCAGACAGCGAGGTAGGATTTTGCAACAGAGCTCTTATACACACCTGAGTGCGTTTTCCTGCAGAAAGCTGCGCAATTCCTTTAGTTTGGCACTGGCCATAAGGCTGAGCAGCTGTGTGAACTTGCTCTGCCACTCGTTACAATGTTGCAACAGAGAGAATTTGAGTGGAGAACAGTCCAGCAACACGAACTGCAGACTTAACAACGTCTCCTCCTTCTGGACGTTATTCGCCACCTCTGTGTATCTGCACAAAGAGAGAGAGAGCATAAACGAAGTGGATGATTCTCATGAAACATCTTGAACCACAGCACATTGAAATTTTATACGTGACCCTGAACCACAAAACCAGTCATAAGGATCAATTTTTCGAAACTGAAATTTATATATCATCTGAAAACAAAATATTTTTAAAATATTTGGCCGAGATACAACTATTTGAAAATCTGAGGGTGCAAAAAAATCTAGATATTGAGAAAATCTCCCTTTAAAGTTGTCAAAATGAAGATTTCAGCAATGCATATTACTAATCAAAAAACGAAGTTTGATATATTTACGGTAAGAAATTTACAAAGTATCTTCATGGAACATGATCTTTACTTAATATCCTAATGATTTTTTGGCATAAAAGAAAAATCTATAATTTTGACCCATACAATTAATTGTTGTATATTGCCACAAATATACCCATGCTACTATGCCAAAAATCATTGGGATAGTAAGCAAAGATCATGTTTCATTATGATTTTGTAAATGTCCTACTGTAAATATATCAAAACCTAATTTTTGAGTAGTAATATGCATTGCTAAGAACTTCATTTACTTTAAAGGTGATTTTCTCAATAGTTCGATTTTTTTTGCACACTCAGATTCCAGATTTTGAAATATCTTGGACAAATATTGTTCTATCCTAACAATCACACATCAATTAAAAGCTTATTTATTTAGCTTTCAGGTGATGTATAAATCTCAATAAAAAAAAAAAAATACTTATGACTGGCTTGGTGGTCCAGGGTCACATATATAAAAAATTATATTATGCAAATTTTAACATAAGAGATGTTCTCCTCCTTAAACAAAGATTACCAATCAT
The DNA here is from genome assembly GCF_049309525.1 of Garra rufa. Lineage (NCBI taxonomy): Eukaryota > Metazoa > Chordata > Actinopteri > Cypriniformes > Cyprinidae > Garra > Garra rufa. The sequence goes on from NC_133363.1 coordinate 50,339,900, forward strand.
TCAACCCCGGTTTTACAGACAAGGCTTAAACCTAGTCCTAGACTCTAGTCTGAAGTCTGAACTGTTTCAACTGAAAGAAATTTAAACGCTAAAAATATATCAGTGCCTTTGTTTTGTCTCAAAATGCACACCAATAATGTTTTTTTCTAAGGCACGTTTATAAAAATTAATTAAATGTCCTAATTGAACTATGGGCTAAACCTGGTTTAGTCCGAACCCTGTCTGTGAAACCGGGCCTTAATGTATTTTTTTGGCATTATAGATTTTCATTTATCATTCATTATCATTTTCTCATTATAAATCTGTAATTGGAGTTCAAAGATGGACACTTGGATGCTTGTCTCATTTTTTTCTTCCTGTGAATGTAGTAATTGTATCTGCACTTCATGTTCTCTTCACTATGTATTCTTATTACCATTACTGTTAGTACATTTTAAAAACACAATGATTTTAATTATTACTAATAGCCACTAAAATACTTTTGTTTAAATTGATCTGTAAGATAATAAGATAATGTAATTTGATTATGCTTTTTTTATTGCTCTCATAACGGCTGCCCTATTAATAGCAATTCATCTCAGCACTACAACATACAGTACCAATCGTAAATGAAATTAATTTTTCAAGAAAATAACCAAAGTGTTCAGCATCAATTGTTTCTGTGAGTGTGAAGAAATAAAAAGTTACATTAACCACAGTCATTTAAAATAAAATGTGTCTGTGCATGCATTAACTGATGTGAAAAAAACTTTAGGCAAGCAACACACAAGTGTCCTTCCAGCGTGTACAAGGTCATTAATGCACAATCACACACAAAGTCTGTGTCTCACTGGCATTCTGATCCACACTCAAGCATCCATTGTTGACATGATAACGATTTGGCGAGTGCAGATCAAATCTATAGGGAAGAGATGTTGACCCTGCCCTCAGGACTGGCACCTCTGTGCTGCAGACACGTCAATAGTCTAAAAGGCCATCACATTGTTCTCACGTGACCTCAAACACTTTGTTCTACTGTGCTATCACGACTCATGCATTTTAAATGAAAAGAGATGCATGTATGATGGTGAAAAAAACATGGTGAATCCTTCAGTGGATTTGTTCAGAAAAGAAACTTTTATTTTACTAGTTGCACTGCAGTGCAAATAATGTATAAGCACTAGTCTAGCACATACATTTTAGATCATTAGATTTTGCTTTTACAACCTTAAAACTAATTTTGCTACTAAAAGAGAATGAAGGAAAGCCACAGACCTGGCTATGTCAGCGTCAAAAGAGGTTACTGTGGGGTTGAGCCGCTGATAGCGCTGTATAAATCCATCTTTTTCGATTTCCCAGATCTCTCTGTGTTTGTCCCAGGTCTTCAGGTAGGTCTGCAGGTAAGATGCATTAGTCACCATACCTGCAGCTATGGCTCCCTGAATCTTACAGATCTCTTCATCTTGCTCTGAAACAGAAAAAGAGGAAGGATGTGAGAAATGCATTGTTAAAGCCAAACAACTACTGATTGCTTTAAGCAATACACAAATGATAATGTGAATGGATTTTTTTTTTTTACCCAAAAATTCTGTCATCATTTAGTCACCCATGTGTCATTCACGTCCTTTTTTCAGTGGAACACAAAAGGAGGATTTTGTATAAAGAGAGTGGATCCATACAATTCTTTGTGATTTCTCCTTTTATGTCCCACAGAGAAAAGCTATATGGGTTTGGAATGACATGAAGGCGAGTAAACAGGAATATAAAGAGGGCAAAAATGGCAAATGGAAGAGGAGATATGGTGAATGAGATGGACGGAGGGTGTACCGATGATGATGTGAATGGGCTTTCGCTGTGGGTGCTGGCGGGTCAGCAGGTCTGGCAGACGTTTGAACCCTGAGATAGTCTTGATGAGCTGAGAGCTAATGCTGTTCACTATGTGGGCCAGTTTTTGGAGAGAAGGAAAGAAATCCACCTGGACAAACAAACACGCATAGTGGAAAAAATGTGTGGAACGCATAGTGGAAAAAGATTTTCAAGGACAGAATCATTATATTCATTAAATAAAAACCTGGGTTGCCAAATGATTACAGCAATTACATGGTAATAATTTTGTGATTTAGTTATTTACACTATAGTTCAAAAGTTTGGGGTCAGTACGTTTTGTTAAAACTTGTACTTAGCAGTTAAACTGATTGAAAGTGACAGTAAAGACGTGTAATGTTACAAACGATTTCTATGTTGAAAATACTGTTTTTTAACTTTCAAAGAATATATATACTGGAAGAACCCTGAAAAATGTTTCTTGAGCAACAAATCAGCATATAATCATTTAAGCACATCATTTCTGAATGATCATGTGACAATGAAGACTGGATTAATGGCTGTTGAAAAATTAAAGGTAAACTACAGTTGAGGTCAAAAGTTTACATCCCTCTTTCAGAATCTGTAAAAATGTTAATTATTGTACCATAATAAGAGGGATCATACAAAATGCATGTTATTCTTTATTTAGTACTGACCTGAATAAGATATTTCACATAAAAGATGTTTACATATAGTCCTCAAGAGAAAATAACAGTTGAATTTATAAAAATTACCCTGTTCAACAGTTTACATCCCCTTGATTCTTAGTAGTGTTCTTATCTGAATGATCCACAGCTGTGTTTTTTTGTTTAGTGATAGTTGTTCATGAGTCCCTTGTTTGTTTTTAACAGTTAAACTGCCTGCTTTTCTTCAGAAAAATCCTTCAGGTCCCACAAATTCTTTGGTTTTCCAGCATTTTTGTGTATTTAAACCCTTTCAAACAATGACTGTATGATTTTGAGGTCCATCTTTTTACACTGAGGACAACATATGCAACTATTACAGACGGTTCAAACACTCACTGATGCTCCAGAAGGAAACAGAATGCATTAAGAGCTGGGAGTGAAAACTTTTTGGATTTGAAGATCAGGGTAAATTTGACCTTTTTTTGTCTCATCTAAACATGAAAAAAAAACATGAAAAAACATTTCTCATGAAAAATCTTCGGTAGCTTTTAAAAGGCAGTACTAAATGAAAAAAATTATGATTCTTAAACGTAGAGAAAGTTTACAGACGTTTACACCGCTGGCTCTTAATGCATCATGTTTCCTTCTGAAGCATCAGTGAGCATTTGAACCTTCTGTAATAGTTGAATATGAGTCTCTTATTTGTCCTCAATGTAAAAAGATGGATCTCAAAATCATACAGTTATTGTTGGAAAGGGTTCAAATTAGGGGTGGGCATAGATTAATTTTTTTAATCTAGATTAATCTAGATTAAATCTTGGAATTAATCTAGATTAATCTAGATTAAAATGGCTAATTTGAATTCTGCTGAAGGCATTCAGAATATGTGTGCTACCCAAATAATGACTAAAAGTAAGTCTTCGAGAACGGGCCAGGTGGCGCATTAGATCAGGCGCTCATCTCCTGTTTCCAAAATGCATCACAGACTGCTTGACAATTGCATTTACAACATAATTACCTATACAAACTTGTGTAACCAAGTACTTCTGCGCAAAAGGCTGCATGACGTGCGCGTTGCAGTTAAATACACAGACGCGCACGGGCATGGATATCTGCGTGCATAGTCTTCCATTAAACTGCGTTGCTTTTAGAAGCGTCAATTCAGTTGTTTCATATAGTTTAATGTCTTTATTTCGGGATTATCAAAGTAAATTATAACTCAAACTTGAGATTTTACTGGGGCACAGCAGATTTTCACTGGGGCACGTGCCCCAGTAAAAAGGGTCTAGCAACGCACCTGCCCTGAAGCGGCTTCATAGCTGCATCCATGTTTGCACGTCTCATTTGATGTGGTAATTTCACAGAAGTTGAAGACTCGTTCTCGCCCCCTACAGTGCAATTCGACTAGGTATACGTCATCCGCGCTAAAATATCAAGGTGAAAGTCATCATATCTTGCGTAGTATAGACCCAGCTCCCATCCCAACTTTGATAATAGATTAACGGCGATATTTTTTTTATCGCCCGATAAGAGTCTCACGTTAACGCAGCACGTTAACGCCGATAACGGCCCACCACTAGTTCAAATACACAAAAATCCTGAAAAACCAAAGAATTTCATGAGTCCCCAAACAAGGGACTCATGAACAACTATCACTAAAAAAACAGTCATGGATCATTCAGGTAACAACACAGTACTAAGAACCAAGGGTATGTAAACTTTTGAACAGGGTCATTTTTATAAATTCAACTATTATTTTCTCTTGTGGACTACATGTAAACATCTTTTATGTGAAATGTCTTATTTAGGTCAGTACTAAATAAAAGATACCATGGATTTTGTATGATCCCTCTTATTTTGGTAAAATAACATTTTGCAGATTGACTACAACCATATCAGAGAAATTAATTACATTTTGAATTGCAAATATTTACTGTTCTTATTGTATTTTGATCAAATAAACCTCCCCAAACTTTTATTAAATTTGTTATTGTAGTGAACACATCAACACACAGCTTTAATTAATTAAATTAAATTAATTAAAAAAGAATCAGAAATACACACAAAAATGCAAATAATCAAATTATGTTAATGAGGACTGCATCACTTGTCATGTTGATAGCCCAAAAATGTTTTGTCTGTTCTCATGTGGAGTTTCATCACAAAAGTATGTAAATATGATCTGGCTCTGCTAAGGTAGAAAAGTTTTCAAATATGGAAACTTTCAAATGTCTCAAAATCGATTGTTTTTATTGCTGAAATATCACAGAATCCTGATCTTGCTAGCTTGTCCAGTGTCTTGTGGTTTCTGTGACCGTTTATAATTGTCACCGTTAGAGCTGGAAAAGGTGTGTCGCAGCAACTATTGTACCAGCGTGAATTCGGTTGTCGATCAGCCTGACGGATATTCGTTTCGCTCTTGGTGTGAACAGACCATTCATCAATGATTTGTTTTGCTTATTCATTTTGCATTCAGTGTGAAAGGGCCTTTAATGGTGTCCTGAGCTAGCATTAATGCATTTCCCTTCCCTCTGGCACTTAGAGCGTTTTGCCTCAGGCAGTCTGTCTCCACCGACCAATGCAACCACTGTCCCTAAAATACACTCAATTAAGTCACACTAACGTTTCTGCTTTTTCTTTCTCACTGTGTTTAGCTGACTAAGCATCATGGGACATTACCCATAGGCCTTAGTCCAAATATACCTCTGTAGAGCTGAGCTTTAGAGTAGACTGCTGAATAACGCAGCAGGGCTGCCACAGCTGTGATTTATAGAGGTTGCGGTGTTCTGAATGCCCTCTGCTTGATGTATGATAGTGTCTTTATGCTGTATGTAAAACACATGGCCAGCAGCTCTCCGTGACCAACACAACGATTCGCACTGACACAGTGTTTTTTTAGGTATGCTTTTGCCTTGAAATCAAAGAGGGTATGTTTTTGATGTATAAATGTGAGTTAAGGGTCGTCTCGTCACATAAACAATGCTATCAATGGTCGCTGCATTACTAGATTCGACAAAGAGAGAATTTCTGTGTGTACCTGATCAGGAAATCGAGGGGTCTGTTGTGTCAGTACCACCTCTACTCTGAATAAGGGGTTTGGGGATGTCTTGCTGTCTCCATTGATGGCTTTAGAGAGTTCTTGCAGTGAGCGCTTTATATTCACACGAAACGCCTCCTCAACCATACGGTCCATCTTCTCCATATATGACACCCAATGCTGTTGCACCTGAAAACACACACAAATATGAAAGTCAATGGGACGTTCTCATTATGACAACCTCAAAGTACTTCAGGTTGTGCATTGTGCTGGTTTTAACACTCCTTAAATGGTTAGATCACCCAACAACTGTCATTAATTACTCACCCTAATGTCATTCCAAACTTGTAAGACCTTTGTTCATCCACAGAACACAAATTAAGATGTTTTTGATGCTTTCTGACCCTCTATAGACAGCAACACAATTGCCACATCAAAGGTCCAGAAAGTTATTAAAGAATTTGTAAAAAATAGTAATCATCAGTGGTTCAACCTTAATTTTATGAAGCTACGAGAATACTTTTTGTGGGAAAAGAAAACAAAAATAACGACCTTATTCAACAATTTCTTCTCTTCCATGTCAAACTTCAACATGCGTTCACAAGAGTACCATGACGCATACCTGTGGTGCTGCTGACTTAGGAGTCGGCGTTTTGACTAGGGCTGCCCCCTAATAGTCGACTAACAGTTAGTCAACGAGAAGAGGCTTAGTCACACACAAAAAAAAAAAAAAAAAAAAAAACGGAAGTGGCGACGGACAGATCATTAACAGCTGGTCTATGCGGGCAGAACATCCAAATGCTTGCCTATCATTCATTGACCTCCAATATGGCTTTTCATCTGAAAGATTTATGTAGTAGCAACTTGACATAACCACTCAATCTCATGTTAACCTAGAAAAATGTGCGCTATTCAAGTGTCTGTGCGGAGTGTGGAAGCTGAAAAGTAGTGCACTCACTGCATGACAGATGGAGGCGCTGGTGCAGTCACTTGCTCTTAAAATACTCATTTTTGCGCATACAGATAAAAGTAATACATCTTTAGAATCTGTAAAGACTCTTGTGTGAGCTCACAATAACAACAAAACATTGTGCCTTTGTAAAATAATGAAAGCAAACAAGATTCACTTTTTGCGAAACTTTGAAACTCTGTGTAATCTTGCCTTACGGACATGAAAAATACTCTGTGAACTTGAGGACGAAACTTTAAAACTCTGTGTAAACTTGCCTTACAGACATGAAAATACTCTGTGAACTTGAGTGCAAAACTTTGAAACTCTGTGTAAACTTGCCTTACAGACATGAAAATACTCTGTGAACTTGAGTGCAAAACTTTGAAACTCTGTGTAAACTTGCCTTACAGACATGCAAAATATATCTATAGAGAGTGAAATGTCTACTTTTAAATGAACCAGTTTAAAAAACAAATATTCTCAGATTATGTAATACAGGTGCATCAACTACTGCAGAGATGATGGGTCAGTATCGCAACTTCATCTCTTAAGGTGAAAACAAAGAAAGCACTAGTTTGTAAATAAACTATTAAAACATTAATGCAGTCACCTTGCTGTTTATCTGCCGGTGCACTGTGGCAAGCTTTTTTGCTTGCACTTGAGCGCTTATTAGGCTATGTAGGCAATTAAAGGCTCATTATTATGATTTTTATGGTTTATTAATAAACATGCAACTAATAG